>NC_041232.1:26650344-26732897 GCF_002837175.3 Physeter macrocephalus
GGGAACATATGTATATGTATAACTGATTCACTTTGTTGTAAAGCAGAAACTAACACACCATTGTAACGCAATTATACTCCAATAAAGATGTTATAAAAAAAAACATAATTCAAAAAGAATCATGTACCACAATGGTCATTGCAGCAATATTTACAATAGCCAGGACATGGAAAGCAACCTAAATGTCTGTCAACAGATGAATGGATAAAGAAGATGTGGCACATATATATAATGGAATATTACTCAGCCATAAAAAAACCAAAATTGAGTTATTTATAATGAGGTGGATGGACCTAGAGTCTGTCATACAGAGTGAAGTCAGAAAGAGAAAAACAAATACCGTATGCTAACGCATATATATGGAATCTTTAAAAAAAAAAAGGTTCTGATGAACCTAGGGGCAGGACAGGAATAAAAACACCGACGTAGAGAATGGACTTGAGGACACAGGGAGGGGCAAGTATAAGCTGGGACGAAGTGAGAGAGTAGCATTGACATATATACACTACCAAATGTAAAACAGATAGCTAGTGGGAAGCAGCTGCATCCCACGGGGACATCAGCTGGGTGCTGTGTGACCATCTAGAGGGGTGGGAGGGAGATGCAAGAGGGAGGGGATATGGGGATATATGTATACATGTAGCTAATTCGCTTTGTTATACAGCAGACACTAACAAAGCACTGTAAAGCAATTATACCCCAATAAAGATGTTAAAAAAATGTGGGTTCTATGTTATTAATTAGGCTTTAAGGGTCAGTTGACAATACTACCAAATGACATCATTTTTTTTTAGACATCAGTTTTGTTAGACTTTCACCAACATTTTATTGCCTTCTAGTTAACAAACTTACTGAGTTGCCCAGACACACAATTTGCAACCATTCTATCTTGGTGAGCTCATCAGGCAGTTTTATTGCTTAGTATTAAATATTCTGTGACAGCTTTATTGATTTTTTTTCAATTGCAAGGTGGGTGTTTGTTCTTAATTTTAAAGATTCCTGGTTGTTTTTGTCAACCTCAAAAGAAACGGCTTTCTGGAACTTGTTGGAAGAGTGACCGTGGGGTTAGTCTTTCCGGACTTGCTCTCAGGTGCTGGGGTCCCAGTGGAGGGTCCACAGAAGAGCGAGGTGGGGCTGCAGGCATCACCCCTGCCTCGACGGCGGCAGCTGCCTCCATCGTTTTGGCAGAGGTCAGGCATTCACATAAGATTCTATTGGAATAGGGACTTCCCTGGTGGTCCAGTGGTTAAGACTTTCAATGCAGGGGGTTTGGGTTCGATCCCTGGTCGGGCAACTAAGATCCCACGTGCTGCTTGGTATGGCCAAATAATAAAAAAAATAAGATAAAAAAATAAAACAAACAAAAAACCAAAGATGCTGACATATTTCTTAAAAAAAAAAAATCTATTGGAATAAAGGGTCTAATTGCCATAACCACCTTGAAAGCATGGATGAGGACTGAGAACTTCTGAAGATGACCCTCCAGCATCTAGTCATAGTGAAACAAATTTGTTTCTTAATGAAGATGGGGCACTTCCCAAGCATCCCTTGGTCCACATCTGGAAGGGGGTTGGGTTGTGTCCAGTACTGTCCTGGTCACATGGCTCACCTTTCCCAGGATGACCCCATTCCAGCCCACCCTGGAGTTGGCTCAGGCCACGCCTGGCATTCGAACAACACGGTTCAATACAATCCACTCCACTGCAGCTATGTTTCAGAGTATAAACCCGAATCACAGTCTTTCTCTACCTAACGGAAACCACATTGTAAGGAATATCCATAGGTGATTGCCTGGAGGATTGGCCTTCAATGCATTTTTCTAGATACTAAACAATTTATTCTTGGACAAATAGAAATTGGACCAAGCTGTGAAATTGCTATCACAATTCTTCAGGGTCATGATCCCACGTATGCACCTCAAGAACCCACATGAAGGACGTTGTGCCATTTGCTGCTTGTGCCATAGTGACGGCCTTTTTGTGTCTTCCACATGGACAAGGAGTTGCTCTAATTAGCGGCAGGCGGCCCCTGACCACTGGTGAGTGGTATCTTTCAGGCATTTCAAGTCATAGAACTATTATTTCTCTCTTTTAATCAGTGGCCAAAACGTTCAGAGCCTTTTTTAAAAAATAGACTTATTGGGTGTCCCTGGCGGCTCGGTGGTTGAGAATCCGCCTGCCAATGCAGGGGACACGGGTTCGAGCCCTGATCTGGGAGGATCCCACATGTCGTGGAGCAACTAAGTCCGTGAGCCACAACTACTGAGCCCACGTGCCACAACTACTGAAGCCCGTGTGCCTAGAGCCTGTGCTCTGCAACAAGAGAAGCCACCACAATGAGAAGACCGCGCACCGCAACGAAGAGTAGCCCCCGCTTGCCACAACTAGAGAAAGTCTGCGCACAGCAACGAAGACCCAATGCAGCCAAAAATAAATAAATTAAATAAATAAATTTATGAAAAAAAAATAGGCTTCTCATAAATATAGAAGACCTCAAGCCATGAATTGGGTTTATTCTTATTGCTGCTTTGCCACTTTCATTACTTTATTGCTTCCCTCGTCACCTTTATTTTAAATTTTGTTACAATAGGTATGTATTTATGTAAACTACCTATATTCCCTTTTCTTTAATTTTATAAAGGAAGGCGTAAAAAAATTACAAGCCATGTATAATGTAGGATAAATTCAAATCACCAAATTTCTACTCCCAGGCATAGTACTTGTTAAACCTTATTTCTGATGATTAAATAAAAAGCTTTATCTCACACTTACACTTGACCCCAAAGACCATGATTTTGATGCTGACCCCTGCCAGACCCTGCCCTGCCCCCTCCCACCCTGGCCCCTACCTTTCAAACTACTGACTAGAAGGAGTGGTAGTGATGGGGGATCTCTTGTGCCTACATTTTTAATAGAGAAAACACAGACTCCTTCTTAAGTAAAAGAAAGGAAATAGTGTCCCACTAGTGTCGCCAGGATCCTGGGAAGAAAGGCAAATATGATTTTTGAAAATAATATTTAGAGTGTTTTTATAGGTTCAGACTGTGGGACTGTACACGTGTATCAGTGATTGAAAGCAGGTATCTGGGATCATGCAGCTCAAATTTTCAGGACAGTCCGTGTTTCAAATGTTCTGATCTGTTATCCGCATCCATATCACGTGTCTTTACTGTTCAGGAAACGTGGCCACTACAAGCTCATGTGAGGTGTGAATTGAAAATATGGCGAAGAGTGAACGTCTAGTAACTTGATTTATAAACAGCTTTTTATCTGAGATTTTTGCAAACACCCTTGGGTTAATATACCACTTGGCACAAATTTATACACACTACTATATATAAAATAGATAACCAACAAGGACCTACTGTACAGCACGGGGAACTATACTCGGTATCTTGTAATAACCTATAATGGAAGGGAATGTAAAAAAAGAATATATACATTTATATATGCCTTGAATATAATTGAATCACTTTGATGTACATCTGAAAGTAACACAACATTGTAAATCAACTATATTTCAATAAAAATTTTTTAAAAAGAGAAAAATATCAGTGTGCACCTTTCAGTGGATGGCTCTCATGGTTATTGACAGCATAATGTAGTATTTTCCTTAGAGGAACAAAAAATAAAGGTGCACATGACAAATCGAGGGTGTCTTAGAGTCAATGAACAGCAGTTGTTAAATAAATGAAGATAGTGAGATAAGGCCATGAATTAACTATGAGACGTTCCCATTTACCTTCCAGGGGTGAACCCCTTCAGTGATCTCTGATTGAATTTAGAAATCAGCATTTCAACTTGCTGCCTGACTTGTGAATAGGAAACTCAGGTTCAAAATCTACAAAGGCCTTGGTTAGGACAGCGGCCCTCTGGGAACTTCACTCAGTAGGACGGGCTGAGGTCTAGTCGCTTCCTACACCACGAAGTGAGATGGAGGGCTGTGCAATTTGCAGTGAGAATGGGGGTAAACAACCTGGGATGCTAAGGCAGTCGCCCCCTCCCACCCCCATTTCTAAGCCTCCGTTTAAGCGGGTGTTTCCTTTTAGCCTGTAGCACATGTGGATGTACCTGGCCTCTCCCCTTGCTGTTTTTCTTGCTCATGGTTCAAGATGTCCCTTCTTTGGCCGGGTGGCCTGGCAGCCTTCATCCCTCAAACAACACCTCGCTGTTCGTCTCTGTTTATCCTGCCCCTCACATCTAAACTGAAGGCTGAACCCAGCAGCCAGCATAGCCCTCCCCCCGCCTCTGCACGTAACAGGAGACTGCACATGTACAAGAGGCCCCTCACCTACACCCACACCTTTCCTGCACCCCAGTCTCTGAATCTGGCCAGAGGTCTGACTGCCAGCATCTCCTGCTTATGTCTCCCAGGTGCTATAATAAATATTAGGAAAGGAAAACAAATGCAGCCTTTCCCTCTCACTTACCTGAGGGTGTGTACAGGACTGATGGAGAATCAACACACAGACTTAAGAAGCATCCCTGTCCCGTGTTTGGGGGATGAAGTCAAGTCTGGGGACCCTGCGTGGGAGAGAGATATATGAGCTTTCACTTTGCAGATGTCTTAATGTTAATTTCCTGGATTACATTTATAGGGTGTGATACACACAGCATGTTCCTCCTGTACGTACAGTACAAACATTCTCACTGAACCAACATTTTTCACAGGTGATGTTAAACTCTGCAATGTCGTGATTCGAACTACGTGACATGTTGCCACGTGCAAATACTCCCCCCCTTTTTTCTGCACGCATGTATGCATTTTTGTTTACAAATGCAATACGTAGAAAGCATTAGCGTATTTTATTTAAAAAGGGACCACGAACTCTTCTACAGAAAGTGAGGGAGAACATTTAGCAAATTGCAGCTTTAAGCTCTAAATGAAACATTGTGGGACGATTTCTGTTAATATTCTCCATGTGTCTGTCAGGACACATAGCTTGACCTACAATGATTAGCTCTTGCAGCTTCAAAACTGATTGCCCAGATCATTGCGGTTCTAGTAAGCTTACGTGATTTGAGTCACAAAGCAATTTTTCTTCTTCCTTAACGAAACAATACAGACATTCCAACAGAACTAGGGGAAGCTACGGGATTCTTGAGTGGTCAGCGGAGGGCTTGCTGATTTTAAAAGCAGGGCTGTGTACAATGTGGGTAAAGAGACTTGAGATTCAAGCCAGTTTGGCTGGGAGGTTCTCCGAGGTTTATGAACGTGGGCCAAATATTGAGGAAATCGGGGCTGAGGTTTGGTTCGGATGGAGGCCAATGAATTCAGAGTGTCGAATGGAAACAGGATAGATTGTGATCACTGGACATGGTTTCCCTCCAGAGCAAGGTAATTCTTCAAACGGCAAAACCTCCAGGAGCCAAATCAAAGAGCAGACGTCATAAAACCATTGTGGACACACCTCCAGCAGAAGTGAACAGCAGCCTGTCGCCAGTGTTCTGTCGCTTTCGTATGTGTGTGGGCACAGCCAGGAAGCAGGAGGGGTTCCTCTGGACGGTCACTTTGTGATTTACCCAAGGCATTGTTTTGTTTCCTTGTCCCATGGCTGGTGTGGCCGCAGTTGTCACCTACGTGAACCAGAGCTCCTGGCGTCAAGGATGGGAAAGCCAAGCCAGCAAGGTGAGGATCAGGCGGGCTACCTGCCCTGAGGTGGGCATGGGCGAGCTAGACCAATGGTCCACAGGTATTTTGAAGGAAAAATCTTTATCAATGAAACATTTTAAAACACACTGTGAATTGACGTACGCACTTGTAAACTGGAGAACATTCTGTTGTACTGGCATATTTTTGTGTCCTGTACATTTTAAATGAAATAGTAATTTATAAAGGTCCACATGAAAATGAAATTATTATTTTTACCTGCAGACATGGCTCCTGCTAGGAGTGTGAGTTCCCCACTTTCTTGTTTTCTTGAGCTCATAGCACAAGAATTGTCTTCAATCTGTGGTTTAATCAGTTAAATCCAGGTGATACAATTAGTAAATTGTGGGCACACGTAGCCGGCGATGCATGACAGAAAGCTAAACAAGTGGGCTGGCCAGGACGTGCCCGCCCCTCTCGGCTGTGTGACAATGCCCGACACACACATGGGGGGACGTGTGTGTCTGTCCATGTTCAGTGAGAGGAGCACCTGAGCTTTTTCTGTTTTTAGATGGAGATCACAGTGGATGGATATCAGCTGAGGTTCGGGCACCTGCCCCCAGCACTCTGTTTTGCACCCCCAGGTACCTGAGCACCTTTGGAGAACCGGCTTCTAAACCTGCAAGTGTAAGTGGTGCACTGTGGTCCGACCCCATCCGGCGTTTCTTTCCAAGGCACGGCTCCGTTTCACATCAGAAGTGGATGCTTCAGAGATAAAGGAAGGCACCGAGAGGTACTAGAGCTGGTCCAGGAAACCAGCACCTTCAGGGACCCTTCCCTGCGTCCCACAGCTGAGTCTGGCCTCTCCTCTGTGTCCCCCAGCAACCGGGACCACCTGAGTCAGAGCCTGCGCCTCTCTGTCATTCCTGCCCAGCCACTGGTCTCTCTCTCGTCTGACTGCTGGTTCCTTGAGGAGGTAGGGACTTCACTCCTTCACGCTTGTATTCCTGGAGTCCCAGCTAAGGAAGAATTCAATAAATGGTTGCCAAGGTGGTGAAGCAATCAGTGCTGGCCCATCTCTCTCCACAGTCTGCACCTGGGGTCGGGGCCCAGCTCCAGTCCCGCAGGGGACGGCAGGGAGGATGGAGTGACTTTCAGCCAGGTGACCAGCCACCGGTGCACGTGTTAGGAAGGAGAGGTTTCAGCCTGATAGCCAGGTAGGAGCCCTACTGGAAAGTCAGCCAGATGTGAACCACAGTGCGACCCCACGTGCCTATAGCGGGGTACTTGGCGGAGGGCTGGACGGTTCTGGAGTGAGCAGCGGCCCTCCTGAGCTGCCCCCATCCAGTGTGCTCTCTGAGCAGGACCCCTCTGCTTCTTCTGCAGACCGGGTTCAAGCCCTCTTTCCCAGGGCTGCCCCCACCCTCCAGATGGCCGCCCCCTCGTGGAAATTCTCCACTGTCCCCAGCCACTGAGTGTGTGCTGGTGTCAAGGGAGGGGGAGGGGAGGAGGGGGGAGGAGGAGAAGGGGAGGAGAGGACTGTCCAGAGGCCCTAGAGCCCGGAGGCCACAGGAATGGGGGTCTGTCAGACATCAAGGAAGCCCAAGTTCAAGATTTTTCATGTCCCAGAGACGAGACCGAAGGTGTCTGGATGTGGGGAGGGAAGCGTCTCCAGGGCAAGAGGGTGAGCAAGGAGAAGGCTGCTGCGGCCCTGCTGGCACCTGGCCCTTCCCCCCAGCAGGGGGACACAGAACAGTCGTCCTTGACCATCCTGAGGGGGACACGGTAGACCGAGCGGGCACAAGTGGCCTGGAGTCCTTGCTGAGTGTCTGTGTCCTCGGGCACAGGAAAGCACACCCGTTATACCTGTGCTCCGGGTCTGTGGCCCTTGCACCCTAAGTGGGTCACGGTGCCCCATCCCAGGGTGGGGGCCATCCCCATGAGGTCCCAGGAGAGGGTGAAGCAGCGTTGAGGCCCTTGGCCTGTGCGGACCCTACAGTCCAGCTCTGGTGTTGAGATGGTGTCGTGGGCGTAGACCTTGCCCAAGGGACCGAGGGAGGGAAGGGCCCCTCTTGTCTTGGGAATTTTGTATTTTACGGTTAATAAGGGCATGACTCTTTCTGGAAGTTTGCCTCCAGGTTCGAAAGACTGAGGGTGGGTGTCTGCAAGATATAAGGAGCTGAGGGGACTGTTGCTCGGATGGTCAGATTTATTAGGTGTGGCAGCGCGTGTCACAGAAAAAGTGAGAGTCACCGTTACCTCCTAGGTTTTCAGGCTTTCTTCTTCCTGGAACCATCACCATCTACCAATTTTCCTGGCGTCTTTGCCCGCCCGTAAGCTCCCGTGGGAGTCTGTGCTTGTTAGTCTCCCTGTGACCCCCTCCCCCGCCTTTTCCATCCACCTGGATTCAGCAGACTTGGATGGCCCCCCCACCACTGCGGAGCCAAGCTCCGGGGATGCAAACGGGTAGACCTCGCTCTCAGCTTGGAGTAGCTCACTGTCTAGTGGGGGAGAAAGACGTGTAAACAGCAAGTGTTTACAGTCACTGGTGCTGAAACAGAAAGATCTACGTGGAGGAGGAAGCTTCAGCTCGGAGGAGCGCTCCAATTCAGCACAGCTCTGGAAGCCGCCCCCTTTCCTCACCCTCAGCCATTGCTACCACCGCAGTCCCAGCACTGTCCTTTCTCCTACATGACTGCCACCACCCCTACCCCGTCCCTGTGTTGGCTCATCCCCCACTGTCCCAGGCTCCGAAGAGCCACCGTGGGGCTGCAAACACGACCGTGTGTTCCCCTTGCTTACGGCCTGCTGTCTTCGCTCCGCTGTTCAGGGTGAAATCCTTCAGGGACATGTGTCCCCTGCGGGTGTCCCCTCCCCCTCGCCGCCCCTCTCCTCCTCCATCTTCCGACCCTTGATCACGATTCTACTTCCTCAGTTTGCTCAGGGCCTCTGCTGGTCTCCTGTGCCTTGCTTATTAACTTCTGCTCACCTTCTGGTCTCAGTTTGGGGCCATTCCTTCCAGAAACTGCCCCAATGCTCCTAGGCTGGGCTGGACACCCTCGTAAATACCCCGCAGCTCCTACCTTTGCCCTGTGGCAGTCGCCCCTGTGTACCTCTATATTCCGTGGTTATAGGATTTGTGTTTGCTTCTTTAAAGAAAATAAAATAAGGGATAGGGTGAAAAAGGATTGTCTTTGCAAAATATCTGGTTCCTTTGATAGGCCCCCTGAGGGCATAACTTATCTTTTATTTTCAAGGAACTAGATCAACAATTTCAGGCTCAAGCGTTCATCACCCCTGCCCCCCTCGCCCTTCTTCTGGGAGGAGAGGGAATCACACAGCTAAGAGAGACCAGGTATGTTCAAAAGAGATATTATACACAGCTCCGTCTTAAAATCTAAAACATTAAAACTCACTGAGACTTATCTTTTTCTCTTCACGTGCCCTGGGCTTTCCCTCACCTCCATTTGGGCCCAGTGACACTCCCTGGTGACCACTCAGGGCTCTGCAGCTGTTGTGGAGAGGCTCCCTTGTAGATGGGACATTATTTGGGTGGTGACTGGGGCATGGTGCTGGCCTTTCTGCTCTAAAAAGGCTGAAATCCTCCATGAGCTTGTTGTGCTGCGTTGTTTGTTTGGCTATAAAATATCAGGTGCGCAGTTAATACACACGTACTAGTAGTACATTCCATTACTAGGCCTTCTTGTAGGGGCTACGGGGAGTGGCCCCTTCTTGCAGAGAACTCAGTCCTCACGGCACTCAACTAAAGACATCTGGATCTAAGGAAGCAAGTTTTTGCTCGTGTGGTTTGGGGCTCGGTCTGAGCTCCCTTCGCATGGCGCCTTTGACCCGTGACTTGCAAAATGATGCTCCCTTCACACTCCAAGGCAGTGGGTGAAAGTTGAGGACCAAGTTTCACTTGGGAATTTGCTAAAAGATGACTTGGAGACTGAGAGGAGGTGCCCCCACCCCCCCAGGGACGTGGTGGAGGCTACATTCTGCACAAAATTTTAAAGATGGACCGTGTGGTCCAGGAGCTTGGCCCGCTGCTGTCCCACTTTTCCTGAACTGATATCCAGGTAATTTCATTTCTTAACCTGCATCTTCCATCAGCAGGAGAAAGTGGAACACTTTTCAGCCTTCTCTGTTCAATGGTGAACCCCATTCCTCTGCCTTGTGAAAGACCTGACTGGAAGTTCTCCTGGATTGTGGAGACCAGCTGAGTTGCATTCCTTCTGAAGGAAAATGGGGAGAAACTGGCAGCACAATTCTGTGCAAGTTAGAATCCCAGAGCTGCAGAAAGCATAACAAAACGGACTAAGGTGCTGACTGGCTTTAATCCTTAAAGAGACCACCTGTAGATCCTATCAGTTCAGAAAGTCCCCGAATTACCAGTGTCGAGCATAGTAATGACCTGCCCTCGTGCACGGTCAGGAGAAGTGTCATCACAGGACTGCAGCGAGACACCAGCTCTCTATGCCGTCCTGGACCCAGGATGAGGTCCCTGCCGCCTCCAGTCCTGCCTTTTCAGTGGACGCTTTCAAATGCAGCCAGAACGGTGCTTCTCAAGGGAAACTCCTCTCAGTTCCCCGCTTGAGTCTCTTTTCTGGCTTCCATCGCTGTCAGGATAAAAACCACACCTCTTCCTAAGGTTTGGGGGCCTCCTAAGCCGCTTCTCCCGCTCCGGTTGCATTTTCACCAGCCCCGTTTCAGGCTCAATAAACGAGCGCCTTTCAGCTCTCCAATGCTCCAGGCCCCCCGAAACTTTCTTGTTTTCTGTTTGTGCCTCTGACTCCCCAACCCCTTCGCTTAGCAAACCCCTGTTCGGCCCTCAGGCCGCATTCAGGAGCTTGTCTCTCAGTCTATGGGTCTGCCCTGGCTATTTGCTTCCCCCTTCCCTCTTCTCCTCTGTGGCAGCATGAGCACAGTGCATCACTCTTCCCTGCTAGGCTGTAAGCCCGATACAGAGTCATCCATTGGCCACCATTAATAATACCTTAAAAATAACGGTCTTAACAACAACACTATTTACTATTTCTTGAGCACTTACTACGTGCTAAGTATCGTCCTAAACACTGCAGCCACCTCTCTCTCATTAATCCTCTCTCCCAATGAGACATAGAGGTGGTAATACCCTTATTTTACAGATGAGGACACCAAAGCACAGAGAAGTTAAGTAACCTGCTGAAGATGGCACAGCCAGGAAGTGGTGGAGGCAGGGCATCCCTGACAAAGTGTCAGTTACTTTTTGAATGAATGCAAGTCCAGTCTTCAAGGTCCGTATTCTTTTCTTTATTTTACTGATAAACTGGGGCCCAAAGGCAGCAGCAGTTACCCAAGTTGATGTGAGTAAGAAGGGGCTGCAGAGCTGGGCTGAGAACTCAGTGTGTGGGTCCAGGAAGCCTCTGTCCCCCTGTTCTCCCACCCCAAATGGCTCCATCAGTGGCGATCCTTATGTGTCAAAACTCTTTGCCATGCGTATCATTTTGTTCTGCTACCATCGTCCAAAGAAAAAGATCCCTGAAGAGAAAGAAGGTCAAATAGGAAGGAATCAGTCAATGAACAGAGTAATTTCATTGGTCCTCAGTCATGGGATGCTACCCACAGGAAATCTAGACATGGGTTATAATTAGGTACCAGAGGTGGATTAAACATAGTTTAGGATTATCTCCTCAAATTATTTAATAACTGAACCTTCTGAAAGCATATTCTCATATTTCAAATCCTGAAAAAGTCTACAGTTTAAGCTATAAGAAAGATCAAATTACAAGGTATGCCATAAATTTTGTTAAAACCGACATATTCTTACACACACATTTCTTTCTGCTTTCAAAAGGTTTAAATAAAGACCGAAGCCATTACTTAGGATGTTTTAAATTGTCTGAGTCTGTTACTTGTTGGAGAAAAATTGTCTGATTTAGTGATATTATGGTATTTAATATCGACAGTTTTTCTTAAAAAAAAAAAAACAACAAAAAACCTCCTTGGAAAACATTTCAAAGCAACATTTGATACTAACCAGAAGTCAATTCAAGTAGATTCATAAAAGTGATGTAAATGGGAGCTTCTCAAATATGGACTAAAGTAGTGGAGGCAGGTTTGTGTTTTTCTTGAGAAGTTTTATTTCTCATAGAAACAAGCAGTGGGAAGCTATACTCCAGGTAATTTCTAAAATGCCAAGAACTTAATTTTATACTCTGCAACTTTTTGCTTTGTGTATATGAGCTCTTAAGAATAACTGCATTTAACTGAATACATCGACATAAAGGTAATGGTTTAAAATATCAAATTCTTAACTTCAAGATTGTTCTAGATTTTGAATTCCCATTTTCTAGCAAGAAATATCTAAATAGTTCTCAATCTAAGATTTAAAGAACATAGAAATGTATCAACTGCAATTAATCTGAAACACAGCTGAACAGTAGAAGAAAAACAAGAACAAAATTACAAAATAACAAAAACCAAACCACTGGAAGCCCAGCTCTGATTCTTTAGGGCTCCTCAGATCCTTCTTAATTATAGGAAAAGTTTGCACTAACCTAGAAGTTCTTGGTAAACAAACTCAAGCCTTTATAATAGCCTAGGAAAATCATTTATATATTTTTTGGAAATCAATCCATGAGGTAACTTGGTTTCTTATTCTAAAACCAGCCGTTAGATGTAGAAATTACAGCTCTAGGAGATCACCTGAAAGCAGAGGTACTTGCAAGTTCAAATCTTTGATCCTAGCTAATCAGGATTGCAGCCCCTCCGTGGTGAAAACAGCTTCTGTAGAAAGATCTCTGACAAAGGTTAGATTTCAGTGGAAAATTTTAAAAATCACAAACGTTTTTGGTCTTCCCATAAGGATTTCACCCAATGTGGTGTCCTTATGAAGCTGAACAAAGATCCTCCAAAATTCAATTCAAGCTGTTCCTGACGATGTCATTGATTAGCGGATGAAAGCCATGAATAAGAGATTTAACGATGAACACACGACACCAGGCGTCTGCCTAATCTTGTAAAGAAACTTCACGGACACAGTCAGGCTCGTTTGTCTGCATGTTTTCCTTGGCTGTGCCCTCGCTACCATGGTGGGGTGGAGCGGGTGCCATCATATGGCTCACAGAGCCTAAAATACTTATCTTTACAGGAAAAATGTGCCAGCCCTTGAACTAGATGGTCAGCGACTTGCATAGTGTCACAGAACAGTGCTGGCAGATTCATTTTCTCTGCTCCCACCATCCATCCTGGGCAACACTTTTCTATGTAGGAAATTGTTTCCTCACCATCAATAACTCAGTTTTTTAAGTTAACTTTTGCTTTTGGATTTAGAGTTTATATTTGAGATTTTTCACCACTCTTTCTAGGCTTATATCTACTATGTTTTGCTTTACAGGTTTGTTTCTGTTTTCAAACCTGAATTTGCAGTCGTGCAGCCTTGCATTCGAGCAGCACGTACAGTGTGACAGGGAGGTGCCCTCCTGGAGCCCGCAAGTCTGGACCGTGGCCTGGCGTCCCCTCATGTAGCTGTGAGGCGTGGTCAAGGTATTAAAATGCTCTGTTCTGGTCTGCGGGTGCCTGGGAGGCTTACTGGAGGTGGTAAGCCCCCTGCAGTCATTTCTGTGTTGTTACGGGAGTGAGGCAAAAATGTAAAACAAAAATTTTTTGAAAAGTCTGAGTGCTATTTTAATGAGGATTTCTGGAACAAAACCATGGACTACTGTCAGAAGACAAAACCAATTAATGCATCGTCATTGAGGGTCTCCCAAGAGAAAGGATGTGGAGGCCAGCGGAGGAGAGGAGAGAATCAAGCCTCCTCCCCAGCCTCCCAGCTTCCCTAGCCTCCCCACGTGCCTGTGAACTGAGCTGCCTGGGCTCGATGTCCTGTGACGACCCTGAGCCTCCAAACGGGCAAGTCCATCCTTCCCTGTAATCTGTCTCTCTGAACTTCCTGCACTTTAGTGACCTTGGAGTTTCCAGACCAGAGGCAGAACACAGCATCTGCAATTGGCTTCTCCCCAAACATGGTCTTAGCTGGATGGAAACCTCACATGCAGTGCGTCCAATTTCATCACGTACACATCATGGAAAACTTTGCCATCGAGCCCAAGTTGGCAGTAGAAAAACAGTTAAGAACAAACCCTCTGCTGTGAACGTTTGGCTATCGGAAGCAATTCATACTGATGTGTCTGCATTTTTAAACCCCCAGGCTTGACTAGGCAGGTGCGATGGAGCCCTGTGCTGTGTCGTCTTCTGGATTTAGCCTGTCTCTCCTTTGAAATTAAGGGACAGCACTGCAGGCTCCACAATTCCATTGATGCTGGTTATTTTGAAATGTTTTCTTACTAAATGCTCAACAGCATTAAAATATTCGCGGGGAGCCTTTTCTTTTTTAAAAAGCACACTCTCATTTCAGACAAATGGCCAACTTTTTTACTCTTTCAATTTCTTCAGAAGTCAATGGGATAAACAATAGTTCCCCAAGATAAAGAGAAATACAAATCAAAGGATTATTCATTTGCTGTTTTAACAGTGGGTACAAGAAGCTTGGTGAAAACATACGCTGTTAGTTACTGTGTAAATAGACACCTAGTATGTAAATTAATCTGCTTTTATGAGATGTAAATAGAAACACAGAATGATTTTACTACCATGCTTGGCACTGCTGCACTGCTAATATTCACTGGGCCTCTGGGCTGATGTTTGGTTTCCAGGGCAGTGCACACAGCAAAGAGTAAAATGGTGAAAATCCTTTCCTTCTTGTGCTTACATTCTACGGGTAGGACATAGGCAGCAAACAAGGTCGCTAGTAGCTACTGCCCTGAGTTTGATTTGAGAGTCTAGGTGACCCATGAAACTGTAATGCCTCTCTGTGCTGTGAGGAAGGCAGGACCGCTGCCCTGGTCACAGAGTTGGTCCATTCTCAGCATTAATGTCCCCTCCCCACTGCCCGTCTGCTTTATAGTGGTTGTAACTGTGGATGGTTTACATGGCTGAGAAGTTGAATGAGGAAAGTTCAAGAGAAGAGATGAAGGTGCTGGCGGAGCAGCTGAATCACCCCTGGACAGCGGTGTGGATTGTGAATCGCTTCCTCCGTCGGTCAGGGGCAGAGTCCGTCAACACAGCATCTCCGAAGGACTCCAGGGAGGGAAGGGCCCCCCTTCCTTCATTTCTAGCTAAAAATTCCGCAACCCTAAAGTAGGCAAAATATACAGAAGATAACCCTGAGTAAGTATTTGCATCTCAGTATTCTGGTCGGGCCTGGGGTTATCGGGGACCAGAGGTCCACAGATCGCCCCATCCCTCTGCCTGGCCCGGCTGTTGGGTGGACCAGCGGCGGCTGGAAGGTGTGTGCCACGAATAGTACATTCAACGTTTCTACCTGACACCCGGGCCTGTGCTGGTGCGTATCCACCCAGCTCCACTGCCCAGATCTCTGAAGCTGATGGTTAGAGGAGTTCACTTACCATGGAACACAATGTCAATGCATTTACAGCTTGTCACCAGGATGCTGACAGTCACTTCCATCTGAGTAGCTGCACACGCCTCAGGCTCTGTGCTCACACCCACCGCGTCCCAGGGCCGAGGGGCATCTGACCAGCTGCTCGGTGACTGTTCAGCCACTCTCAGCCCGGGAATGTGATTCCAGGCTCTGAATCCCAGGGCTCAGCTGCCTTCCTGCTTGGGGATGGCAGAGAGCAAAGAAGAAACTCGGTCACTTGGGAAAAAACAAAACATTCAAATACTTTCAGTGTCCGATGTCAGTGTCTGATGTGAGTTAAATTATTAACATAACAGCAGTGCTGGGAAAGATCAACCTGTGTTTGAGGGGGGTGATTTGGCCAGTGGTCTAAACCTTTCCCTGAGAACAAGTTTATTTTGTGAGCGTGCCCAAGAGACAGGGGTGGTCACGCAGATACAAGGTACGAGCCAACCATGGTGAAATGTACCAGCGGACACGTGAGCCGTTGTGAGAGTAAGAAAGCAGAGGTCCCTGGCCAACCCCCCGCCCCCGTGATGCTGGCTGAGGACTTGGAGTCTGGAGACTTCCTTCTGAGAGCGTCTCCTCTCATTTCGATGTGGTCCCCCCATCTCCCCACAAGGTCCTTCCTCCCCGGAATTTCCCTCGTGGCCCCCCGGACTATCTGTCCTTCAGCCCAGCCCATGTACCATCTCTCTGGCCCTGTAGGTATTTCTGACAATGACTTGGAGTAGGAAGAAGATATTACCATCAAAGTGACCTGCGTTGTGCGTTATACGCTTTCTTAATAAGATGGGGACATGGATGGTTTTCGTTCTCATCTGTTTTCCCATCAGACTAACCTGTCAGTTCATCAGAAAACTCAATTAATCAGTACCCTGCATTCCTCAGGTTAATCAAATCTTTGCCATACTTTGAAAAAAAAAGTGGCTCTTTTGTTCTGACAGAAAAGTCACAGTTTTGGTTTTACTCACCAGTTCCTTCAGGGTGGCTATACATTATACTATTTCAGAGACTGTCCACAGCTAACTCTGTGCTTTGACACAGGTTATGTATCGAAAGTTGAGGAAATGAGGATGGTTACAAACGTGATGGGAACAGCCTCTGTGGTTTGGCCTCACAGCAGCAACAGTGACCCTGTGAAAACCCAGGTCGTATCATGTCACCTTCTGAGGGAAGGAAGGAAGGAGGGAGGGAGGGAGGGAGGAAAGATGAAATGTTTACGAGGTTAATTTAGCATAATTCTGTCTGATATTTTTTAGTCAATAGCTTCTATTTTGCATATT
Source organism: Physeter macrocephalus (assembly GCF_002837175.3). Taxonomy (NCBI): domain Eukaryota; kingdom Metazoa; phylum Chordata; class Mammalia; order Artiodactyla; family Physeteridae; genus Physeter; species Physeter macrocephalus. The sequence continues at coordinate 26,666,683 of NC_041232.1, forward strand.
ATTTCCATGTTGGATTTATGAAATTTCCAGAATATAACAATGTAGAATTAATCAGTGTTACTTGCAACAATCATTTCCAAATCTGGGAGCAAAAACTTCAAGAAAACATTAGATGTACTGGGACGAACAGCTCACTGGCTGTTCGCAGATGGGGCTGGAGGTCCAGGGCTCGGCGTGAGTTCTGTGGGACTGTGGGAAGCCACGAGGCCACGTTCATGGGAACAGACCCATCTCCACACCTTCTCTCAAGGGAAGCCTGTGGCCCAACTCTCTCTTGTCTAAGTTCCTCTTCAAAATGAACCCGACAGTTTGTCTACTCAGCTCAGACGAGGTCTTAGCCATCAGCCCCCAGGCTGGAAGGACCCTGGCTTTCCAGAAAAGCGGGGAAGTCTCCGGGGAACACGCCACAAGTGGCTCTGTGGGGAGGACACTTGCATTTCACCATCTTCCAAAACACTCCCTTTCCAGGAAGCAGCAGTCTCCTTCACATCCTCTGGAGTAAAAAAAGTAATAATTGCCATAACAAATCGATTAAGAGGAACATGTACAGAGAGATGCTGCTTCTCCCTCTTCCAAGAGAACCATGAAATATTAAAACGAATGTGGAGAGGAGCTGAACAGAGTCTGGAGAGGTGGCCCTTAGGGCCTCGAGAGAGGTGCCCTGAAGGGGGCGCTGAGACCTGAAGCAGCGGGGTTGTGGGCGGGGACTGGCTTTCTGAGGTGTCTCCACTGAGGGCACCCCGGAACCTTCTCGTTAGTGTTAGTGTGGAGCCGCCTCGCGGGCACCGGCCGTCGCTCCTGAGCGGAGATGAGCTGTCCTTCTGGGTTTCCTGTCTTGCATCTCTCATGATGTCCTGCTCTGTTTCTTGTTTGCTATCTTCGCTGTAGAAATAAGTTCTGCTCCAGCTGCAGGGAAAGGCCTGCTGGTTACGGTGTCTCTCTTTACTTGTCAGACCCCATCTCCAGTCACTCACGCATATCATGCCACTACACGTTCATTTGTCCCTTTGTGTTCTGTTGTTTCCATCATGGCAGAGAACTATATTCGCTTTAATTTCATTTCTGAGAGTTTCGGGGGGAGGGGGACTTGGAGCTGTATATATCTGTGTATTGGTTTAGGGGTGCTGGGGGCAGGAAATAGCATGTCAGCGTGAGCGGATACGAGACGGAGGAGAGAGGGCAGGACGAGAAAGACAAATATCATATACGATATCGCTTTATGCGGAATCTAAAAAATGATACAGATGAACTTAATTACAAAACAGAAACAGACTCACAGACATAGAAAACCAACTTGTGGTTACCAGGGGGGATGGGAGGGGGAGAGGGATAGTTAGGGAGTTTGGGATTGACATGTACCCACTGCTACATTGAAAATGGATAACCAACAAGGACCTACTGTACAGCACAGGGAACTCTACTGAGTATTCTGAAATAACCTAAATGGGAAAAGAATCTGAAAAAGAATAGACACATGTATATGTAGAACTGAATGACTTTGCTGTACACCTGAAACTAGCACAACGTTGGTAATCAACTAGACCCCAATAGAAAACAAAAATAAAAAAAAAAAAGGAGGGCAGGATGAGGTGTGACGGGGGTGACTTCACAGCAGGTGTATGAGTTGTGAGAGCGACTTGGGGGGGTTGGGAGGAGTCAGGAAGTCAGGCTCTGTGCCTGGTGCTGGTGTAGGAGAGACAGCACCCCAGTGCGGCCAGCTCGCCCCCAAGCCCTACGGCCACCTACTGGGCCTCCGCTCGGGGTTTCCCAAGTTTGGAAGACGTGGGGACATACAGATACCCCTGGGGGAAGAGCAAGGGACAGACCGTCTCTCCCCACGGGAGAGGGAGATGGACTCACAGGGCTCAGAGTAACTGGAGTGGAAGGTTCTGGCCTGGCTCAGGAAGGAAAGGCCTTGAGGTGCCACGTGGGGGGCTGAGAGCAAAGACTGGCCGCATCGGGGCAGGGGATGGGGCACTAATGGGAGTGGGGAAGTTGCTGAGACACACTTTCTAATCTTCAGCTTCACTCTTGCTGGTGCTGTGCCCAAGAAATTGTACCTGAGGATCGCCACACGGTCAGTTCTGCCCGAAAGAATCCCTGGGTCACACACCCCCTAACAGTGGTCCATCGTGTGTGCTGGCCGTGCCCACAGCCCTGCTGCAAGTTGCTGTGACAGGTTGACAAGCCATGTATATGTTTTAAGAAAGTCTTAAAAAAATTTCCAAAGCCTTAAATCTCCCTATATCCAAAGTTCCTTTAATATTGTAACTAAGGGTTAGAAAAAAAAAACCCTGTAATTTATTGAAAAACCGTATTTCCAAAGGTCTTTTTATAGTGTAGTTAAGGATTAGGGTGAAAAGAAGCTATGATTCATGGAAGATGTATCCTTACTGGCCAAAAGAAATAAAAGTTCCCTTATAATCTCTGCATCCGAACCCACAAGTATGTAGCCAACCACCCTTTCTTCTGATTCCCCAGAAGTGCCTCTAGCACCCAGTCTGACGTGCATACCGACTTCTTGTTAAATATCCTTACAGTTTGGATGGAAAGTATTTACTGGACTCAGGCTGGCTCCGGTCACCAGCCAATGACCCCTGCAGAATGAAAGGGTGACTCTTGGCCAGTGAGGCCTCTCCCACACCCCTTTAGTCTGACCGCGGTTTGTGATTAGCTTGCTTCATCTTAGAACTCGTGGCACTACCTCTAAATAGACATCGCAGTGGAAATAACAGCTCAAAGGACATGGCTCAGAATATTATCAATAGCCCTTGAGGAGGAACTAAAAGCCCTTGACTTTGGTTAATGGCTAAACTATTATTATTTTGTATTGCTCGACTCCTTTTCTTTCCTTCTGCATTTTCTCACTTCTCTGAGTAAATCTATTCTTTGAAACTTTTGGGAAGGCCTAGGAGGCTAAAGTTTTTCTACAGACAAGAGGCGGGCAAGGGCATGGGGCATGGGGTCTGTCCTGGGAAGGCCCCATAGGGTCTTGCTGATCTTGTCAAGGATGAGAAGAATGACAGTTCAGAGTGAAGGAAAAGCTAAAAATCATTCACTTAGTGAACAATTTTTGTTTCCTTTCTTTGATTTCATGGATGACACCAATTGATTTCATTCTAGAAATGTCTTTCTAGTACAGAATCAAAATTCATCCTTGCCATTTAACATTTTGTGGGTGGGAGATAGAAGAGGTTGAAAGCTGTGGTCTAGGGTGATATGGTATCTGGGAAGACAAGCGTCATGCTTCAATTTCATCAGCCACTGTCAGCTTTCCAGCTGAGACATCATAAACCTTGTCATTTTCTTGATTGATTTTTTTTGTCACAAAATGAAGAGAAATTTAACCACAGGAGTAAATCCTTATAATAAGTTTGGCATACATCACAATGAAGTAAAATCCAAGTGCTTTCAAAGTAAATCTAATTTAACATGGGCCAACGCTTCGAATATTTGTAAAGCAGTTTCTTACTGATTGATTTACGTGATGCTCATATGTGGTTCTAGGATGTAAAGTGCCACTGAGATGGTGGGTATCAATATTACAAAGTGGAATTTACATACAAGGACAACGATCACAGTTCTTGGCGTCCGTCTCAGGCTCCTTCTGTCACCTCTTTCCCTGCCTCCGAGTCCCCAGAGGCTCAGCTGGGAGAAAGGGGCAGCCTAGTTAGGGAACGAGGAACCTGCCGATGTATAGACGGGGTCAAGCTTCTGATAGAAGGACATTACTGATAAAATGCCTCAAAATTTGGCTTTTAGAAAATGTATTTTTTTAACTTTGTACGGGTGATGGGCATCTATTTATGCTCATGTTAATATTAAAACTTTTTTTCAACGAACTTGAATGCATACTAGATATCGATGGAGGTAGCCACTCAGTTTAAGGTTGGAGACACTCTGTGCTTTCCCAAAAGAAAAGTGTTATTTTTTGAGTGCCTTTATCCATGTTTCTGGCTCTGGGTGGCCTGAGAATGTAGGACAATCTATGAAAATGCCGTCATTCTCACACATAGAAAAGATATTAGATCGCCTTGATTCTAAGACACATTTTTTTTTCACATTTTATTATCTCTGAAACCCTGACGTGCCTTAGATTTGATGAAATGTACTTTATGTTCTGAGTTGGTACCAACAGAAGTGTGTTACTATAGACAAATGGCTGAGTACGTGCTATAGGTCTTGAATGTGCATTACTTAAAATTAAATGGATAAAGGTAAAAATTATTCACTAACTTCAAATATGTGTATAGATATTTGGGATAACTAGTTTAGCAGTCTCAGAAATCCTAGGGAGTTTAGATAATTGATAGTTAAATCTGGTTAAATGTAATATTTGTATTATATATGTATGTACCTATGTATATATTTGTGCCTATATATATTTAGTGTGCATGATATACAATATAGTTGACGCTTCTGACCTTGAAATGCATAATGACTTGATATAATGTCTGAAATTGGGACTTATAATAATATCTGCCATCTGAAAAACCCTCCAGAGCAGACTGCAGACTCAGGTTTACCTCACTGGCCTCGAGATTTCAGTGGAATTGCCTGGTTATATTTCAGATGGAGACGATGAAGTTCTCAGGACTCGTTCTAGTTCAGTGTTTCTTCACCAAAGTGCACTCGTGACATGCAGACTGTCAGTGCAGACCTCAGTAAAGGGCTCAGACAGTATGGTTCCAGTTCTGCGGGATGGGGGAGTGTCTGGCATGAGGGGAGCAGCACACAGCCTGAGCCCAGAGGCGAAGAGCAGGGGGCACCACGATGGTGCCACCTCTCCCTGTGTCACTCTTTCAGATGGCACTTGCCGAGTCTGGGACTCTGCCCTGGCTTCTGCTCCCATCTCTATTGTGGTCACCGTGATTATCATCATCATCATCACCATGATCACCATCATCACGTCATCCATTATCCTCACCATCATCACCATCAGCATCAGCAACATCATCATCACCATCATCACCATCACCATCTTCACCATCATCACCATCACCATCATCACCATCACCATCCTCACCATCAACACCATCACCATCCTCACCATCAACACCATCACCATCCTCACCATCAACACCATCACCATCCTCAGCATCATCACCATCACCATCCCCACCATCATCACCATCACCATCTTCACCATCATCACCATCACCATCCTCACCATCATCACCATCACCATCCTCACCATCATCACCATCACCATCCTCACCATAAACACCATCACCATCAGCATCAGCAGCATCCTCACATCATCGTCATCATCACCACCATCAATGTCATCTTGACATCGTCGTAAGAGGTACCCATAGTCTGGGGTGAGAAGATCCATTCTCTTCTCACAGTTAGATGCTTCATCCAACTTGGCCTTTATGTGTAATAAAAGGAAATATTCTGGATCTCCATCTGTCTCCCTCTTGGACTTATGTCTCAGTGTGTTCTGAGCCTGGGAGGGACGAGGAGGACAATTTCCCAGGCCCTCAGACATCTCTGAAAAATCAGTGAGGCAGCCCTCAGGACGTTTACTTACTGGGGAGAGAGAAGCTTTCTAGAGGGAAACATCTTTGGATGTAGTATCGGGTTGGCCAAAAAGTTTGTTTGGGTTTTTCTGAAAGATGTGGAAAAATCCCAATGAACTTTTTGGCCAACCCAACAGTAATGGAAACACAGGGCCCAGTGACACTGACCTTCAAAGGTGTCTTGAATGCTGCTCCCTTCAGGCTCAGTGCGAGTGATTTACCGCCTCTTACACTGTCTGGAGGTGGATGATGGGCCAGGGCTGCGAGGACTCATTGGAGCATCTCTAAGCAGGAGACGTGTAGGTGGTCGAGGGGCATCTATATCACGATCAGACTTGGCATCTAATGTAAGGATCTCAGCCTCTGCGGGCTTAGACCTGGGACAGCAGGAAAGGTAACTGTGAATGTCCCGTTACATCCACAAGCCCCTGCTCCCCGCACGGCTCCCTCCACCCTGCGTGTCCTCCCTGCTCTACCGTGGGAGCTGCTGTCGCATTAGAGGGCCCCAAGTAAAAGAAAAATCGATTCCTATATTCACAATGATCTATTTGAGAACAAGGGAATTTCTCGCTAAATTAAGCCCACTCCTCACAAACAGAGTTATTTATTCACCCCTGGTTCTGCCATGGTGACAAAAATCCTACCCCATCTCCCTCTGACTTTTATGGATAAACTGTACCCAGGGAAGATTTGATAGAAATGGTTCTGGCAACTGAGACACATGAGTGAGAAGAAGCAGCTATTCCAGAAATCACAAACACTGTTATCTCTATTGGCTGTTAGGCATATTTTGCAAAAGAAATCAAGAAGTCAGCTTTTTGGGTAAGATAAGAATTTAATGAAGTTTTACACAAAATATTCAACTGGTCTAGAGGTCAAGGGTTAGCATTTCCCAATGAACTTCCTTTGCTTAGAAGTTTAAGAAAAAAGAATTTCATTTGGTAACACTTTTTCATTCTCTCATGGTCCAGGTCAGTAATTTCCTGAGACAAGCTCTCTAGCCTGCGTATAGGACTAGATTCTTTGTCCACTGTGTGTGTGTGTGAGTGTGTGTGTGTGTGTGTGTGTGTGTGTGTTAGGGGAATAAGAGGGTTGGTGTAAAGCTGGGTCTAGGGAGGAAGATAAAATATCACTGACAGTACACCCTAGTTATAGCTGAGACACAGAGGTACACGCTATTTTGTCCAGGATTTATCAACAGCGACAATGATGGAGAACAGCAGGAATGTTTGCCCAGCATCCCTCCCTGAAAGGTGCTGTCTTCAATCCCTGTTCACATGGCGATTCTGGGAACTACCGTATCAGTCAGGTAACCCCCACTTGCAGGCCAGCATGTATTTGTCCAGGGCTGGGAATGAGAGCAATTCAGGTTACTACAAATCTCTCCTTCAAGAATTTTGGAAGGAGCAAAAAAAGAGAATCAGTCTCTTCCGGGTGCCCTCACCGTATGATATGAAGGGAAGGAACAGGTGAGAGCCATGCCGACCGAGCAGCAGAGGGGCCGATGCGGAGAGAACTAAGGGCTCAGATACCCAGAATGCAAGGAGAAGGGAGAGAAGAGAGAAGCTTGGCATCTGTCTGGTCCCCGTCAAGCCTGAGGCTCAACCCCGATGCTGCCCCTGGTCTCTGACACCCAATATCTTCACCATAAGTTTGCTGCTTTGCTTTATAGAGTTTGAGGTGAGTTTGTGTTATTGGAAAAGCAGAATCCCAGCTGCTGTGTATCCTTCAGCAAAGCAAAGAATGTGATCTTGGTCTTAAAGGCAATTTTAGACCTGGGAAGTCCAGGGTGGCCAGGGGTGGGTGTGCACCCCCAACGGGGAGATAGAGGAACCAACCCCCAGGGTTGGGATTCCTGCAGTTTGTACTTTTCCTACTCAGCCTGCCTTTTGTATGAACAGATGACTCCAAAAATAATAGAGGATTCCTAAATGTTGTTACATGAGAGAAAATTCCTAATTTGAAATTGCTAGGAGCAGGTGAGGGTCTCCTGTACAGAGAACGATGAGGGGAATAGAGTTAAATGTGCGAGAGAGGTGAATACTCTGATATCTTAGCCAAAAAGAGCCCAAGAAATGCTGAAACTGTATGATTCTTGACTACAGAGTTTCTTGGACCTGATAAGTAGGAATTTGCAAAATGAGCATATTTTCCAAGAAAGGAAGATTTTAAAACTCTCAGTGAAGGTCTCCAATGAGAAGCCCCCAAACAAACAGTAAATTCTTGGCAAGGAAGCAGAGTAAGGGATGTGAGAATGAAGAAGAGTGTCAACCATGTAAAAAGAGACAGAACACCACAGATTTCAGCTCAAAAGCAGTGACTACCAGAGCGTGTGAGCAGAGTAAAGCCAGTTCATCCTGCTATTTATTAGTAAGTCTAACTGTGTGTACATAGTTTATAGCAACAGTTGTTTTGTGGTATGTGGATGTGTGTCCAAAAGCAAAGGCTTGGCTGGTAACCACAAAGTTTCCCAGGAAACGGGTGTGTGTGTAAGTGTGTGCGTGGAGGGACCCGTGGTGGTGATAACCGTGGAGGTGTTGAGTTCCTTGAAGCTCGCTGTTTTCACTGGATGATGGACAAATTCTTCAAAGGATCCCTTGTGGGAGCTTTCTGATTCAAGGCAGCCCATCCCCGATGTATAGAATGCCTCCCCCAAGGGATTGTCTTTGTGCAAAACCCATTCACACACTCACTCCTCAATCATTATTTAATTTATAAATTCTTCAAAGGATCCCTTGTGGGAGCTTTCTGATTCAAGGCAGCCCATCCCCGATGTATAGAATGCCTCCCCCAAGGGATTGTCTTTGTGCAAAACCCATTCACACACTCACTCCTCAATCATTTAATTTATGGGGCACCAACTTATGTGCGAGATTCTTGACATAAAGACAATGTAGTGAAGACAGACCCAGAAACATCTGATTCTAATAGAAAAGTTAGGTGCTTGCAGACACACGCATAGCGGGAGTCTACGGATGGCCTAAAGAGAGGAATCAAATCAAGCTTTGGGGGAACAGAGAAGGCTGAACGGAGATGGTGGCAGCTGACGTGGATTCCGAAGGATGACCAGGTGTTGTCAGGGGCTGGACGAGGAGAGAGCAAGGGGCGCAGCACGTGAGGTCGCAGAGGCAAGGAAGGCACGGCCGAGGCAGCACGTGTGCGACCCCAGTCGGAAGTGTGAGGCGTGTGCGTATGTGCGTGTGTGCGCGCGCGCGGGCGATATCCAGGCCAGCCCTGGGGCTTCCAGTTACCTCCATCAGCAACACGAGCAGGGGGTTGGGAGTGGGCTCTTCCAAGAGCCACGGACCTGGATGGCAGGTCCCGACCGGTGGCCCCGCAGTCACTGTGGACATGTGGGTGACTGCGACCTCACGGATCTGTCTCTGTCCTCAGCACACAGGGACATGAAGGGTTTGCATCTCACTGATCACTGTTAACATTTTACAGACGAGTGCTTGGGAACACAAGGCGGCCACTGACACAAGTCAGCGTCGTTTCTCTGTGGGTCGGCCCCGAGCAGGGAAACGTGGCCTCGCCTTTGATCCCCGTGAGTCATCTCACGTCTCAGCAATGCTGTGCCAACCTGCTGGACCAAAGAGACGATGCCGTAAAGGGAAGATACAGGCCTCTCATCGTGCGCGAAGTGAGTGGCCGTGATGGATGGCTTCTGATGCGTCTCCAAGTGATCGTGGTCTTGATGAGAGGGTGTGTCTCAGCGCCTAAAAGGGGTTTTTGAGACAAAGTCAGTTGTTCCCTTATGATTATGATACTGAGCAAGAAGCTTACATTATTCATTCTGACTCTATTAACTAAAGGTTGGGCAGTGTTTCAGCACTCTCCCAGTGTACTTCTGCAGCCAACTCTCAGTAATTGAGGGGCTGCACTTTATGGATTCCAATCTCCTTCTCTCTTATCTCCCCCTCCAAACGCCCACTCTCCATCCAAGGCACTGCATTACATCATTTCTGTGAGAGTCTGGGTGAGAGGGGGGAAGAAGAGGCAAAACTCAAAGGGCCACTTTGTTTTCTTATTTAGCAGCCCCGGGAAGAGGTTTGCTTGGACAAGTGCCTGTTGGCTAAAACACACTTGAAGTTTTCCCTAATTTACGTTGCTGCTTCTTTACTTTTCCTCTCTTCACACACACACACACACACACACACACACACACACACACACACACACACACACACGTGCTGTGTACACCTGAGGGTAGGTTATAGGTATCTAGGATTCCTCGTTAAGAAAGTGGAACAACATTTAAGAAAAACATACCATACAAAACCCCTAGACTCAGAGCATGTTCTGGACCAACCACTAGTCAGGAGTTTGACCTTGGACACAGAACTCACAATCTCTGAGACTCACTTTCCCTTTGAAACCGGGAGTGTTGAACTGAACATCATTTCCCGCCCCTAACGATTCTGTGCCGATTCTGTGACGTTCACAAGACCGCAGTGAACCTTGCACCCCTAGGGCATGAAGAATGTTCGTTTGATGCGTTAGGTTGGAGTTTTTTGCTCTCCAACAGCTGGAGATAATTAATTGCAAATACAAAAATACTGTCTGCAGCCTAGCTTTAGAGATGAGACACTTTGTAGATGGTATTTCCATGAACTTTGCAAGATTTATTAGTTGTGGGACACAGGCTGCTGAGCTTGCCTGAACCAACTTCAGGGATGGGATTGGGGCAGAACCTACTTACAGAAGCCAGAACCCACCTGGGAAGAAAGAAGTGATGCTGAATATCGGAGACCTGAGATCTCAGTTGCCGTAGTAACAGCGGTAGAGGCGTGTGACCCACTAATGAAGATAAATATTAAGCTTTTCTAATTTGAATTTTTACCAGAAATAGGAAAAATGTTTTCATTTTCAATCAGCTGGAAGAACTTTATTTGGACATATTCAGATCTTTTCTCCATCTCTCCAACAGTACATTTTATTTTCAATTCCATAGGCAGGAGATAGGTCTAATAAACATATTTAGGCAAATGACAATGGGAATGTTGAGGACCAAACAAATAAAATTTATCCTTCAGAAGGACAATTAGAAATACTCTTTTACAATTCTTTTCTGCTATTAATTTTTTATTTTATTTATAAATTTATTTATTTATTTTTGGCTGCGTTGGGACTTCACTGCTGCGTGTGGGCTTTCTCTAGTTGCAACAAGTGGGGGCTACTCTTTGCTGCGGTGCGCAGGCTCTAGGCACGAGGGCTTCAGTAGCTGTGGCATGCAGGCTCAGTAGTTGTGGCACACAGGCTCTAGAGCACAGGCTCAGTAGTTGTGGTGCAGGGGCTTAGTTGTTCTGCTGCATGTGGGATCTTCCTGGACCAGGACTCGAACCCACGTCACCCGCGTTGGCAGGCGGATTCCTAACCACTGCGCCACCAGGGAAGTCCCGCTATTAATTTTTTAGATTAGTGGCAGGGATATTGTTTGAAACTACTATTTTTCCCCGCACCTTATCTGGAAATAAAATAGGGGTCTAGGATCTTCAGGCTATGTTTATTACAAACATTTAGGAAAAGCATTAATTAGCATTTAAGTATGTAGATATTACTTTCTTGCTACAGAGCTATCTTCTGCTATCTATTTCCCACTTTTGGTAGAATTATCATATAATGATGGGGAAAATACTTGGGTGTGTGTTTCTATGTCTTTTTCTTGAGGGAGGCTGGGAAGAGGAAGGAAGAAGATGTGATTGGTTTGTTAAGAAGACTGATTTTTCTGTATCCTCAATAAATATTTGGAATTTTATGGTTGGCCTAATGTCCAGTGTGTCCCTCCCATAAAAACAAGTATTTTCTAATTGCAGAAATGACTTTTAATTCAATTATGTATCACGAATGCAAAAAAATATTTTCAACACTCTTTACTCAAGCATAGTTCAGTGACTTTGATATCAAAAAGTCTGCAATAATCATTTATATCAGTTCTTTAGCTTTGATAAAAAAAAGAGACAGGCATTGGTCAAATGATAACGTGACTTGGCATCCATATTTAACTATGTTAAATAAGAGAATTTCAGGGTTTCCCTGGTGGCACAGTGGTTAAGAATCTGCCTGCCAATGCAGGGGACAGGGGTTCGAGCCCTGGTCCGGGAAGATCCCACATGCCGCGGAGCAACTAAGCCTGTGCGTCACAACTACTGAGCCTGCGCTCTAGAGCCCGTGAGCCACAACTACTGAGCCCATGAGCCACAACTACTGAGCCTGCGTGCTACAACTACTGAAGCCCTGGTGCCTGGAGCCCATGCTCTGCAACAAGAGAGGCCACCGCAACGAGAAGCCTGCACACTGCAATGAAGAGTAGCCCCCGCTCATCACAACTAGAGAAAGCCTGCGCGCAGCAACGAAGACCCAACTCAGGGATAAATAAATAAAATAAATAAATAAATGGGAAAAAAAAAAAAGAGAATTTCAGCCGCTCGCTCCTCACCTGGATGGGACGCTGATCAAATCCTTAAACTGGCTTCTGAAAGTTCCACTTCTTGAGTATTGACGACTTTTTGCTCAGAAAGAGTTTTCCTTCGTTCAAGGCTACAAACAAATGGGTTCGAGGCTACTCCCCTTTGGTTCATTGGCCAACATCATGAATATTGTTCTCAAACCAGGAAATCCCTCTTCTTAGAGTAATTTCTTAGAGTGCTTTCTCCTGAATGGTTGATGGTCCACACATATGCTAGTGACATCAGTTGGAGCCACTTTTCCAGGCATGGAGGTGAATTTCTATTATCACCAACACTGTCACAGCTCACACCCTGTCTGGTGGCCCATGTTGGCTGGGTGTCTCTTGTGGGATTGTTTTTCTGGGTGTGGAATAAAGGCACCACATTGCTTATCATTGTTGTACACTCGGCTCTTAAGCTTCCGTGTTTTACCCTCCCTAGTCTTACAATGAAGAATTATCTAGACATATAAATTTAGTTGAATCCAATTAGCAAGTGGAGGGGAGGAAAAAACTTTTCCCTCTACCCTCTCAGGTTCAAATTAGACTGACAAAAGACAGATTAACAGGAGAGAAGCATACAAATTTTATTTGATGTTAAATTTTACATGACAAAGGTGACTTCCTAGAAAAGAAGCGAAGATCCAAAGAAGTGGGTCAGCCTGAGAGCTTATATATCATTTCAACAGTCATAAATTGTGTAGATGTGACATGATAAGAAAAAGGGCTCAAAAGGTTAAAAAAAAAAAAAAGGAGACAGAAAATATATCACATAGAAATTAGTTGACTACCAAACATTAGAGATTTGCAAATAATTTTAGGATAATCAAAACATTATGCAAATTAAGCATTGTATTCATGGTCTTTTCTACTTGTTCCTTTCGACTATAAAAATAGGTTAGGATTTACTATGACTGAGGAGAAAAGAACTACTTGCCGGGATGGTAATTATATGAAAGATGTTGCCAAGGCACATAATGCACTAAAAAAAAAAAGAAAAAGAAAAAAAAAGAGAGGAAGGAAAAGGGTTTGGGCTTGTAAGGGCAGCAAACTGCTGGAGATGAGAATATGGAGGACATGGGCTTTGCAAATGGAAGAGGATGGTGATTTTGAGTCCTAGCTCCACTTACTGGCTATGTAATTCTGAAAATTATTTTATCTCCTTTTGATTCTATTTCCTAATCTATAAAATGTATATAATAATAACAAGGAAAATTGTAAAAACTGCCCTTGATAGTAAACGTATGCACTGCCTGCTACAGACCAGGCGAGCACCAGATGAATCAGTGTTGCTCTTACTGTCTGTGGCCTCATCTAACCTTTGACTGCAGGTCTCCCGGACGCAGAGGCCCGGGTTCTGACCACCTTTCCACATGCAGGACTCACCTCTGCAGGCAGACCCACCCCAGAGACGGGGGAGCCTGCGCCGTGTGAGGCCCAGATCTGCAAGGGAGGCGGGCGGTGCGTTTCTGGCTCTGTCCTGGGGATCTGGGGCTTTCAGGGTACGAAATTCTTCAAATATTAGACGGTTCAAAAACTACTGAGCAGGGCTTCCCTGGTGGCGCAGTGGTTGTGCGTCCGCCTGCCGATGCAGGGGAACCGGGTTCGCGCCCCGGTTTGGGAGGATCCCACATGCCGCGGAGCGGCTGGGCCCGTGAGCCATGGCCACTGAGCCTGCGCGTCCGGAGCCTGTGCTCCGCAACGGGAGAGGCCACAACACTGTGAGGCCCGCGTACCGCAAAAAAAAAAATAAAATAAAATAAAAAACAACAACAACAACAAAAAAAACTACTGAGCAGCCTCAAAACATGACAAACATTCTCTAGAATGACATGAACACCCCCAATTCATGCACTGTGCAACAGAAACACTTTCATCCTGAACATTTGTATCAGGAGGAGAAAAAAGACGGCCAGTGTAGTGGGTTTCCGCAAGCACGATGTAGTCCTTTCCCACTGCTAAAGAGGATGAAAGCTGGTTTTCTTGTACTGCAGTGACGTTTGCTGGCCTGGACAAAGCTATTCATTTCTTCCTTGGCAGAGGTGAGTGATGGTGGGCACCTAGCACAGTGGAGGGCAGGTAACTGTGATGCCTTCCTGGCCAGACAACCAGGCTTCTAGCAGGACTAGGAATTTCAGAAATATCTCTGCAAATATTAAGAGTAAGATGACGTAATTTAAACAAGAATAAAAATGAAATTTCCTCTATCTGCAACTGTATCTTCTACACCACCTCTTACTTTTATTTCTTTTCCTTGCTTTTCCCTTCGCTGTGTGTGAAAGTCTGTTTCCAGACTTTAGACAGCTTCTTAGTGCACTAATAAAGAGTTCTAAGAGGATCTAAAAATATACACTGTTAATAAGAGTCTAAAAGTCACTGCATTGCCTCTCTCCTCGGTCCCATTAGCTCTTTGCCTTGATTTTCCTCAAGCCAGAGAGAACCAAGAAAGACTGGAGCTGTTAGGAGTGGTAAACATGGTGATTTTTTTTTTTTTTTTCCAATTAGGAGATTTTCCTATATTAGGCTTGTGACCTCTGCCCTTTTCTAGGAAGCAAGTGTTTGCTATTTAAGCCGCAATTCAGATACTTTTTACCATCACTTGTTTTCTACAAACTTCTAGCTCTTAACAAACTCGTATATAAAGGAAAGCAGAACTTTTTCCCTAAAAAAAATTATTTCATATCCCTGTACAATGGGCATGGACAGTTGGTTTTTTTCAAAATAGAGGTGTATTATATGTAGTGATTTCTCCATAATTGTTTACATGTTGATTCAAATCGGAAGCTAATAAAAATCTGTCAGTGACTCACATAAGATGTTGCCGTTAACGATACACCGGAAGTTATCTGATGCTTCCAAGAGCAAGAACACGGGTGTCCCACGCGGCCTGCACCCTCCACCCCTTCATATTCCTTAACTTTCACTTGTCTCGTCTTCCACATTTCATGATTTTCCCAGGTGACTAGCTGAAAAATTTGGTAGAGCTCATCTCGGATGTGAAGAATAGTAATACATTCTCTCTCTCAAGTAACGTGGAACACGACATTTCATGGCATATCAGTACCTTAACCTAAAATAATAATCATTTTTAAAAAATCTCAGGGACAATTAAAAAGCCCTGAAAATACTTTCAGTAAGAAATGCGTGTGTACTGAGCCAGTCTGCTAGCTGGCCCAAGTTTCCTTTTCTCCGAATACAGACCGTCTGGAAAGCGACAGACAGCAGGGCTCAGGGGTCTCATACAGTTAGTCCTGGGATGGGCGGGCCAGGGTGCCCCGGCAGGTCATAAACAAGGGACCCTGGTACAGAAAACAGCAATGAAAACGTTCACCTTCAAATGATTTCTCTTTTATGTGTATTTTGAGATAATTAAAGAAAGAGGATATTCATGCAAGTATGTTTCCTTAATTGAACTTATGATTCAATAACTATAACAGAATAATTTCAAAGTAAATACATATTTTACCAGTGAAAAGATATCCCTTTCTTTCCCCCCAACCAGACAGATGAGTGACATAATATGAAAGAACTCGAGGCCTGGCAGCTGTCAGCGGCTGGAAGTGAAACTTCTGGTGAGATGATGTGTCTGAACATTAAAATTCAGCAGCAACATCAAGCCTCCTGGTCTGGATGTCTTTTGTTTAGACTTTTTTGGGTTTCTCTTGCCTCGGTGAAAAGAAAGAAAACTCGGCCTGAGGCAGCTTGGCCGGCTTTTGGCACAAAGTCCCTAACTCTGAGCATAGTAATGCTTTTAGCTCTTATAACTGACCCAGTGGAAGGCAGAATGACATCAAGCTAACAAGAAAAAGGTGTTGGAGCTAAGCCTTGGCTGCAAAGAAACATGGAGTTTCTCTCTTTCACCTCGGCATATTCGTAACTCTTCCAAACAGCAGGCGCAAGATTGAGAAGACATTTTGGATGGAGTCAGGGAAAGAGCTGAGGGTCAACTCCACTCCAGAGGGACCTGATTCCATGAATCGGGACAAAGCGTAACCATAGGTAGTTTCCCTAAACCAGTGACTCTCAAAGTGGGATTTCCCAGGGTGCACTCTTGGAGTTTCTATGAATTTTTTTAAAAATTCATGAGGTCAAAACGATTTTCTTGGGCTTCCCTGGTGGCACAGTGGTTAAGAATCCGCCTGCCAATGCAGGGGACACGGGTTCAAGCCCTGGTCCATGAAGATCCCACACGCCATGGAGCAACTAAGCCCGTGCACCACAACTACTGAAGCCCGTGCGCCTAGAGCCCGTGCTCCGCAACAAGAGAAGCCACCGCAATGAGAAGCCCGCGCACCGCAATGAAGAGTAGCCCCTGCTCGCGGCAACTAGAGAAAGCCCGCGCACAGCAACAAAGACCCAATGCAGCCAAAAAATAAAGAACAAACAAACAGACAAACAAAAAGGATTTTTATAATAAAACTAACATGCTATTTGCCTTTTTAACCATGTTGACTTTGGTATTTAAAAGATCAGAAGAAATGTTAGCCCCTGGGCAGGAATCGTGGCAAAACCAGAAGTCACCACTGTCCTCTTCATGGCCACACGCTCACAGGTGGATCAGCTGTGATCAACATGATTATTCCTGAAAGATCCCTGACAAACTTCAGTTTACCAGGCCTGGGTTTTGGCCAAAGATGTCCTCAGAAAAGAACAGAGTCTGTTACTTTAAATAAAACAATGGACAGTATTTGTTGCCAATGATAAACTTCAAAGTTTCGAGTAAAAATTAGAATTCTTGAAAACTTGGAATTAGCTACTGTGAGCCTGACCTCTTCCCAGTTTTAAAGACTTGATGAGATTTGCAATGAAAATAACAACTGTCAATTTTTTATATTGTGTAATGAAATGTATCAACGTTTATAATGTCAGCATAGCTCTGTGTCAGTGTTTGCCAAATGATGAATGCATGATGTAGCAAAATCTTGTATAGATAATGATCCATTCCAAGTGAAGCACAGACCAATGATTTTTTTTTTAATTCAAGTATAGTTGATTTACCATGTTGTGTTAGTTTCAGGGGTACAGCAAAGTGATTTAGTTATATATATATAATATAGTATACATATAATACATGTATATTCTTTTTCAGATTTGTTTCCCTTATAGATTATTACAAGATATTGAGTATAGTTCCCTGTGCTATATAGTAGGTCCTTGTTGGTTATCTATTTTATATATATTAGTGTGTATATGTTAATCCCAAACTCCTAATTTATCCCCCCGCCTTTCCCCTTTGGTAACCATTAGTTTGTTTTCTACATCTGTGAGTCTATTTCTGTTTTGTAAATAAGTTCATTTGTATCATTTTTTAGATTCCACATATAAGTGATATTATATGATATTTGCCTTTCCTTGTCTGACTTACTTCACTTAGTATGATAATCTCTAGGTCCATCCATGTTGCTGCCAATGGCATTATTTCATTCTTTTTTATGGCTGAGTAATAATCCCTTGTACATATGTACCACATCTTCTTTATCCATTCATCTGCTGATGGACACTTAGGTTGCTTCCACGTCTTGGCTATTGTAAATAGTGCTGCTATGAACATTGGGGTACATGTATCTTTTTGAATGAGAGCTTTCATCTTTTCCAGATATATGCCCCAGGAGTTGGATTGATGGATCATATGGCAACTCTATTTTTAGTTTTTTAAGGAACCTCTATACTGTTTTCCGCAGTGGCTGCACCAATTTACACTCCCACCAACAGCATAGGAGGGTCCCTTTTCATCAACATGATTAGTGATTAGTGATTGCTCACTGCAATTAAACTTTGAGAAATTACGATGTGTCAAAATTGGGTGTACTGTCAATGAAAAATACCTACAGTAATCTGGGAAAACTACTAAAATAATCTTGTGTTTTCCAAATACATTGTACATCTCTGTGAGGCTGGATGTTCTTTCTCCCAAACAACACATTGTTAGTGAGGAAGCTGCCCAAGGTGGGGGGACCAGGGCTAGGAGGATGGTCTTAGAAGAAGAAGGGAAGCTGTGAGTCTGGGCAGGGCTGAGCAGCTAGACTTCACAGAGGGGGAGCCCCGAGAAGGAGCCACGGAGATCTTTGCCCTGGAGTCTTCAGCTGACTGTGAGTCACTGCTTGAAGTCAGGAAAATACCGAGAGCTGGGGAAAGACCCACCCAAAAGGAAAAGAGGAAATGAAGCTGGAGCTGCAATCAGGTGGGAATGTTCCCTGCTCCCAGCAGCCAGAGCAGGACACCTCATAATTCATGGGGCACCGGGCAGAGTGCTCAGAAGTCCACGTGGACACGTACCAAAACAGACCACATTCTGGGCCGTGAAACAAATCCCCCAAATTCAAAAGGATCCAAGTCATACAAAGTATGTCCTTTTCCCACAGTGACAATCATTTAAAGGTCAATAACAGAAAAATATCAGGAAAATCCCTAAATATTTGGAAACTAAGAGGCACACCAAGTAGTCCATGGAAAAAGGCCGGGGAGGGGGGAAGGAATGTGGGGAGGAATAGAAAGTCTTTTGAATTTAATGAAAATGAAACTGGCAATCATCTATTCAGACTGATAAGGAAAAAAAAAGCATGCACAAATCACAGATATCAGAAATGAGATAGGTGACATCACAATATTGAAAGAATAATAAGGGAAACTTATGAGCAGCTTTATGACAGATAATAATGTTGATGAAATGGTCAGTTCCTTGGAAGGGACAACCTGACAAAACCTGCTCAAAAAAAAATGAGAAACTGAATTCCAATATATTTACTAATGTAGCTGAAAAGAAAACTCCAGGCCCAGATGTCTTTATTGGCAAATTCTGCTAAGCATTGAAGAAATAAATAATAGCAATTATAGACAATTCTTCCAAAAAATTGAAAGTTAGGGGATATTTCCCAACTCATTCTATGAGGTCAGCATTACTTTGATACTAAAAGCAGACAGAGGCATTGAAACACATTGTGGTGGATTTCTGGGTTTTCTTTTTATCTCTCAGGTATCTCAGACTAGGTGCTGGGATGATTGGAATATCACCACGTAGGGGAAAAACAATCATACCTGTGATATTCCCTCATTCTTAGCTTTCAATGAATAATGCTCACTTGATTTTTAGTAATTTATTAAGTAGGAATGCTCTCTTCCTTTTGCTTTTTGGTCCCCCAAAGAGCAAGGGCACTGGTGAGATCTATCAGCATAGCTGCCTCTTAAACCCCCCTCCACACACAGGAAGTTCTGGTAAATGACAACAGCCATCGTTTTTTTATTACAGTGATCCCTCGGTATCCGCCGTGTATGGGTTCCAGGACCCTCTGCGGATACCAGAATCTGCAGGTGCTCAAGTCCTTGCATTTGGCACTCCGTAGGCTCGGGTTCCACATTCGTGGATTCAACCAATTGCGAATAGTGCAGGATTTTCCATCCGCGGTTGGTTGAATGCGGGGATGTGGAACCGCGGATGTGGAGGGCTGACCGTGCCACGATGGACCCTTCCTTAAACAAGGGTACTTACTCATATTACAATCCCCATTAGAAGTGTTCAGGTTCAGGGGGTTGTTACTAAACTAAATTGGGACATAGAATGGACTTTGGCAAAATGATGTTTTAAAAATCCAAATATCCTTTTACCCACCGAGTCTTCAATACATATATACATTAATTACAGATATATATTTAAAAGTAATCTTTATGTAGAGGTGTTTACCATGTACATATTCAATGTGGGGATTTCAGATCAATCATATTGACCTTAAAATTCAACTAGCAATAAATCTTACCTTCTCTGTGGCATTCCAGACCTAATGGGTACAGAAACTTTTTAAATAACACTTAGGTCAGCAGCCTACAGAAATTTATAGACAAACATTTCAGATGAGCCAGATACTGCCAAGGCTTGGGATGTCTGCAGTTGCTAAGAAATCTTCATTACATAGTTGACAACACCTGCCATTGCTTTTCCTTTTGTCCTCTGCAGAGTCTATCACTGCTGACAAAGCTTCTATTTGGCTTTTTTTTTAATCCCTCCATCCTTCTAGAATTACTGCAGTTGAACTTCAGAGTTCCAACACTAAAAGCTTCTTTCTTTCTTTTTTAAAATTTTCTTATAACATAATATTCTTTCTTCCCAAAGAAGATGAGGTAAGCAATGGCTTTTGTCTCTAATTATCTTTTCAATGCAGACATCTTGGTAGTAGATGCCACATAAGAAACAAATCTTCTGACCGTTTTCGTAAATATCTTAGGACTTTATGTAGAGCCTACCTTTTCTATCGTAAGGAGGGTGGCCCCTCCCTGGGGTCTTCTCTCCAGCTGTGCGGTCCTCCTGAGCTGGTGTCCCTCAGGCCCACCCCCCCAGCAACTTGGAGGGGATTTGCATGTGGACACTCAACCAAAGTTAATTCCCTTTACTGTCTTAATTCTGTTGGCAGTTTGGGTCTTTATAATGTATGGCATTTTCTTCCAAAGGCAAACCTGAAGTCAGTCACCATTTTTTTCCCTCTTGCTTGACTTTTGGGGTATCTAGAGCAATTGTAAGGTAGCGTGTGTGTGTGTGTGTGTGTGCGTGTGCGTGTGCGTGTGCGTGTGTGTGTGTGTGTGTGTGTGTGTGTGTGTGTAGTGCACATTTACATGTATAGAATACTTTACAGGTTAATTTCCAAAGGAGAAAAGTATCAAAAAATATTTTTTCTTTTCATAGGAGGAATAATTGCTTTAAAAGATAATACTCTACTGCCTTAGCAAAGAGAGTACATATTACTGGAAATGTGAGGTGTAACCTTAGAGAATAATCTCTAGTACTTATTTTTGAGGGAAGCTTAAAATTCATTGATAGAAAAAAAAAACCCTTTATAACCAAGATTTTTTTTTAATTTAAAATACTTAAGCTTATGTTCTCTGCTGAACTTTGATTAAGATATCACCATATAGGGGAAAAAGAATCATACCTGTGATATCCCCTCATTCCTAGCTTTCAATATATTTGCCTACTTGATTTTTAGTAACTTATTAAGTAGAAATATTCTCTTCCATATGCCATAGTCAAACCTCACTATTCTAAGACTAATTTATCAAAATATGTAGGTGTGGGTGTCCAAATCACAGCTCAATCACTTAACGGATGTGTGGACTGGGACAAAAGACTGCCAACGACGAGACTCAGTTTTCATACAGGTAAAATGGGCATAATTTTTATACCAACCTCATAAAGTTGTTGGGTAATATACGGGAAGGACCCTGCACAGGGTCTGGTGCTTGGTAAGCGCTCAGTAAAGATTCACAGCATGAGCATCGTGCGGGACACGCCAGACTCTGCAGCTGCCTGACCACCAGCCATGCTCTGCACGTAACTGAAACCACACCTTCTCCCCAGCCTTCTGTGAAGCGGCACACATGGCCCTTCTGTTACATACTTGGTCCTGCAGACTCAAAGGGCAGTTCGTGATGTGTCCTATTTTCAGAGTCCTAAAGGCCCTAATGTAACCTATTTATCTGACACTTAACGATCTCAAAGAGATTTTGTGACTCTTGCCTCACTGCTGCTATAGCAAGTGTGTTATCTCACAGTTCTGTGGTTCAGGGTCCAACACAGGTGTCCCTGGGCTAAAATTGAGGTGTCCGCAGGGCTGTCCCTTCCGGAGGCCCAAGGGAGGACCCGTTTCCATGCTGGTCCAGCTCTAGAGGAGCCTGCACCTGGGGCTGGTGGCCCCTCCTCCACCTGCCAGGTCAGCAGCCCACCATCTCCCTTACCTGTTCTCTCATCACATGCCTTCTCTGACGCTCATCTTCAGCCTCCCTTTCCCATTTTAAGGACCACTGTGATTACATTGAGCCCATTGAAATAATCCGAAATCAACTCCCTATTTTAAGGTCATTGATTGGCAAATCCTCCTCTCCTTTCACCTCATACATGACCTAACATATTCACAGGCTCTGGGGATTAGGAGGTGGACATCTTTGGGGACCATTCTTCTGCCGCATAGTCAGGACTTTGGGGCCAAGTGTTATAACTCTAAAACAGATGATTTTTCAACTACGTACAGTATTTTTCTCAAAGCCAAGATTTGCTTAACAGAAATCAAATAATTGACTTTGAGCAATGACATATGACTGTAGGCCACAGGTAACGGGGTCTGTCCACTTGGACGGATGTGAAGCCAAAGTTCCAAGTCAAGCCAGGATCAGAGAGAGGAAAGGAAGACATTTCTTGCCAGCTCTGGCTTTCGACAGAACAATCCTCAAGGAATTTGCAAGTTCAGCAGGCCCAGCTCTGGTCCTCTTCATCTGTCCCTGCGCTGGGGCTGCATCCTCGTAGGTTATTTAGGAAAGAAAACCATCTTAGAAGATGCCATCGTGTGTGCACGCTCCAAGGCCCAGGCCACTCCTTGTGTCCAAGCTTTTTCAGCTAAAAAACCAGCGGTCACCAAAGTGCCACTTAGGCACAGCCCAGCACGTTCGGTCCAAAGGCAAACTGTGATGATATTATCACAAAATGATGGATAAATATGAAAAGAAAGTGAGTAGAAAGAAAGAACAATTTGATATACTTAAATCTGCTCATTTTTACATTTGTAACTAAATTTTTTTCCCTTGATAAAACTCTCACGTCTGTTACTATTTAACTCAGGATTTCTTTAAACCTCTCGTTTTAAGCTAATTATGGGATTATATTAATATTGTATGTTAACACATATTTTTCTGGCCTAGAGAATATTTTAATAATACTTTCCACAATATGGTATAAATAAGATTGTTTTTATTAGAAAAGAAAACACACAAGCAAAAAACTAAAAGCAGCTACCTACAGGGTTTCTTATAATGTACCCCTTACTATGCTTTCTGCTAAATAAACAAAATTTTCTTAGATTACTGCGTGTTTAGACTGTCACATTATGGTTATAATTCCCTTCAGCCTTACCCCCAAAAGTGAATTCAAGCCTCCGTAGATCTCAATTCCTTGTTGACTTGCTGATTGTGCAGAGGTCTGTGTAAAAAATTGGCATGGGCTGAGGAAACATCCTTACTGAACAAAGGCAATATGTCTTTATGGATTGATTTTGTGCGATTCAATTCGCATTAAGTATGACAGTAACGTTTCTAAACGGCTCTGTGAACTTAAAAGCAATTTGCATTTTGTGGTTAACTTTTCTTTGACTTCATGATTTCCGGACTGATGACCCAGCTTCTCTGATCTCTTGAAACCTTTTAGCCAAGTGATGGAAATGAATGATTTTCTAAATGCTGAGAGTCAGAGTCTAAACACTGGATAGAGACTTTGGGGAAGGCAGACTCTATTAACGTATAATTGTAATAATTAAGTTAGATAAAAGACAAATTGTACTTTAATTCTTTGCATAGGAAACCAATGGATATTTAACTTTAAATCTGTCATTCTAAATAAAGTCATAATTTTCATAGTAAGTAGATGTTTTTCATCTTAAAAGCTGCTATGAATCATTCAGCATATTGGTGTTTTAATTTATTTTATTTTAGCCTCTTTGGCAATGTGTAAAACTTTACACACTCAACTGATTATTAAGCATTTTTCAAATTGTGCTCTGAGTCAATATTTCCTCTGTGCTTAACCATGAATTATGTTGGGAAAAACAAGTACTAATTTTATGCTTTCAGTTCTGTTATTTTCTTTATGCCTCATCATTTCACTCTGGCCTATCACAGATCTATTTGGAAACTGTGGGATTTTCCCTATTGAAATTTATTATTTCAATAATAAATTATTCAATAATAAAAAAGGCCAGCTTTTGAAGATGGCCTTTTTATACTATAGAAATTTCAGCCCCATTTAATCAAATACATTGTATTTGATTATTGATTGATTAACTTTCTGATTATAAGACACTTCTAGAAGTATTTCCATATGAAAACAATGGTATTTTTGTCTATATGTTGTCAGAAGATGTTCTAGTTTGGGAAGCTTCTAGCTTCTGCTTTAAATTAGAATCATGTTCTTTCTTCTCTCTATTCAAAATATTTCTGGGAAATCTCAGCGTAGTGATTGAGTACCTAGTGCTGCTGGCCTGTTTTTGCCTTGGGTAGTTTTTAGTGAAAACACATCAATGGTTTCTTCTCTTGTTATTGACCCTATTTCTTTTTTTTTGTCATTTTAAAACTAAAATCTTTACAATGAAATCTTCATAAGTTACTAAGTAACTTAGTTTTAAAACTCCTGCTATGTGCTTAGTTTTGTGGTTGGTGTGAAGGATTATTTTTAGGACCGCTGCCTACTTAGAATCAAGAGCTGTTTTTAGCGGGCCGTGTTGTTGCCTAACCCTATAAGATGGACAATCTCAAGAAGGTTATTATTAATACTACTGCTCTGAATTAGAAAAGTCAAAGTGAATCTAATAAGGTAATTACTAAAAATTTGCATATCTGTCTCTGAACATTTGGTTTATCAACATTATTTGGTTGAGACTAGACTATGGCACGAAGCTAAATTAAGCATTAATTTAGAGTAGAAGGTTCGGAGATTAGTCCAAAGTGTTTCCATAAGTCTGGCTGATTTCTCATTTTACATGATCTGACCCTTAAAAGGCCTACCGTGCTTCACATGACATATTTTTAAACATTCTTGTTCTCGAAAACATTTCATAGCCCTTCCTTAGAGTTTGAAGCACACAGTTGTCTAAGGATAACCAAAGTGGAGGATGAGTTTGCTGCTCTATGTTAGTGCCTCGAATCAAAGGAAAACGAACATGACTAGGTTGGAGCAGATAACTTGTAGGAGTCCCTCCAAGCTTTAACGTTCAACGATTTCTATGGTGCACAAAGAGGAAGAATTTCAGTGCTTTAATATCTTGTCTTTTTTTATTGAAGTATAGTTGATTTACAATATTGTGTTAGTTTCGGGGGTACAGCAAAGTGATTCAGTTAAAATATATATTCTTTTTTATATGCTTTTCCATTATGATTTATTACAGGATGTTGACTATAGTTCCCTGTGCTATACAGTAGGTCCTTGTTGGTTACCTATTTCATATATAGGAGTCTGTATCTGTTAATCCCAAACTCAAAATTTGTCTGTCCCTCCCCCCGCCCCTTCCCCTTTGGTAACCATAAGTTTGTTTCCTATGTCTGTGAGTCTATTTCTGTTTTGTAAATAAGTTCATTTGTATCATTTTTTAGATTCCACATATAAATGATATCATATGATATTTGCCTTTCTCTGTCTGACTTACTTCACTTAGTATGATAATCTCCAGGTCCATCCGCATTGCTGCAAATGACATTATTTCATTCTTTTTTTATGGCTGAGTAATATTCCATTGTGTGTGTGTGTGTGTGTGTGTGTGTGTATATATACCACATCTTCTTTATCCATTCATCTGTTGATGGGCAGTTAGGTTGCTTCCATGTCTTGGCAATTGTAAATAGTGCTGCTATGAATATTGGGGTGCATGTATCTTTTTGAATTAGAGTTTACTAATATCTTTTCTTATCCCCCTTACATAGTCTCATTTTATTTGTCCTTTTCAATATTCTAAGACTCAGAGATCTTAAGTCATTATGGCACATGTAATATCCATAATATCCTTCCAAATCACCTGACTCCATTCTCTTCCTATGAACAAGGGTCTGTGATGACGGTACACAGAGTGAGGCCCACAAGGTCCCTGACATCCTGGAGCTGGCAGTCTAGTGGGAGAGAAGGCACGTGATAAACAATGACACATAATCAATGATTTTGTGCATGATGGGAAAGCACATTCACTTCTCATTTATGAATCAATCTTTCAGCTAAATATCTCTCAGGCTCCTGCCAGGAGGAGACTTGCCTCTTCTTCTTAGGACTTCCCCAGCCCTAAGAAGCGTCTCAGCAATGAGCCCCTCCCCTCCTCCCCCAGAATGGGCGAGTCACCCCAGAGGGAGCTCGGCGCCCCTCGGATTTCATACCCAGGCTCTTGAGCGAGAGACTGAGGAGGTGTGGGGTTAGTTTTTTCCCTAATAGCCTAAATTGGAACCTAAAGCTACTTGGTCCAGAAATATTGTTTTAAATTGGTGGTTAGATTTTGAATTGCTGTAATTTAGTTGTATAATGGATTGACATATCCTGAATGAATTGGCTTATTTATTGCTGTACCTGTAACCCACCTCTTCCAATTCTGGATTTTAAGCACAAATAACTAAAATATAATTAAACTTTTGGAACACATGTCATTTTGCTAAGTTGCATTCTTCTCTTAGATGCTTGAAATAGATGATTCTCAAGGAGAATGTTATCACTAATAGAACCGAAGTGTTAGTAAAATGGATAGATTTATTGTCATGATGGATTTATTGTCATGTCACTGTGATGAAGTGACATTTATTGTCACTTTTAGAATTATGAAAGACCTTTGACATCTTATTTCTCTTTTCAAGCAAGGCGTATATTACGAATGCCTATAAATGTAGCAATATCCCTATTAAATTACTCCTGTGTTTGAAATGGATTCTTCAGTGTAATTGACAAAGACTCTGTTCCTTGAAAATGAATTTGTTTTTCTATAATTGAGTAAGTCTGGATGAAAAATGAGCCCCAAAAGATCTTTAAAATGTTTGATTTCTTTCTTTTCTGAGTCAAATTTAAAGTAAACTCAAAAAGAAACGAGAGCTTGAGAGTCTGCTGCCGTGAACTCTGCCGGGCTCAACAAAGAAGGTCTGTGTGCACGCGGGAGGGGTCTCAGCCCCCCCTCCCCATGCCCGCAGCCTTTGGTGGCAGTGACTTATGGACTTTGAGGTGTTGCGCCCCAAACAAACCAGAAAACTGCTGAGAGCTTGACAGGGCCATCAATCAGGGTGCCCACTCAGTTTGGCACCCTGTTGAGTCACCAGCCTGGATTGAAGCATTGGGTTTTGTTGCCTGTTTTATGGGGCTGAGCCAGAAATTTAGTTGTGGGTTTCTTGTTCACAAAGCCTGGGGCCAACTCATGCCCTCGTGGCTTCTATAGTCCCCCCCACCTCTCTTTCTCCCTCTCTCTCCCATTTGCTCTAAAGCAACAAATGTTGTGACATGAAGATTTTATTTCACAGGTAACGCAGCCCTTCTGTCCTTGTAACTATTCCCTAGAAGGAGAGAAGTGAGGTTTTCAAATAAAAAAAAAAAAGAGCAGATTGCCCAATTCCCTCAAAAGGAGAGGGTCTTTTTTTAATCTGCAATCTCTCCCTGTGTCTGTCAGGTTCTGCTGTCAGGGAGGCCCCACAGATTGTTGTCTGGACCGCCCCCCATCAGCACCTCCAGCATCCTCTCATGTTCCAAGCTTTCTCTGCAGGATCCGTCTACACTGCAGTCCCGGTTGGAGCAGCCTTGTGCCCTCACGCAGCAGGCAGGCTGTGCTTGAGCCGGTCCCACCCCCATGGCAGCTGGCTTGACTCCAAAACCCCTTCTCTGGCCTCAGCTGGTACCCAACTGTAGGCGTCCGCGCTGCCCCCAATCCAGACGGGAGCTCTAAATGGTGTTTGCAGAGCACCCTGGGTTCCAGTGGACGGGAGGGGGTATTGCCTGCCCCTTGTTTATCTGAGCGGCCCACCTGCGGGGCAGCGGGTCAGTTCTGGAAGGCCACCAGCTCCTGGATGCACAGAAAAGGCTGCCTTGAACCGGGTCTGTGTTCTCTGCCCTGTGTTGAGGGCCACCTTAGCCAAAGCTTGTCTCCTTCTCACACTCCAAACCTCAGATAAGCACTTATTCTATCAAACGCCCTAAATTTAAGACTCCATCAGTAACATGCACGGTGTCACTGTTCACCCACCAACCTTGCCGTCGGGGACAGGGGCCGTGGTCCTCACTGAACTTGGCTCTACACCTCTTCCCGTGTGCTCTGATGGTTTCCTGGGGTTAATTCAGCCAGAGGGACCCCTGATGCAGTGGAAAGGAACAAGCAATCGGCGTCAGGAAGCAGGAAGCTCAGGAGCCAGGATTTCATCAGGGACACTGCAGCCACGAACTGGAGGGGCTGTGGCATAGCCCAGCCCTGTCCTCTGACCCATAACCTGGACGAGAAGGTCCAGGGTAAACACACACCAGCCCATTCTTCAAAAACAGTACCCCACCATGTTACTTTATTTACTCGAGTCCCCTGCAAATGACCTCTCCACTGCCTCACCCAAGCCCCTCCCTCTCCTGCCCTTCAGCCCCCTATTCATTCAGTTTTCACCAGAATCTGGTCCGTGTCCTGTCTCCAGGACCAGCCCCACTCCATCCTGCTGCTGGATCGTCCCGCTGACCCACAGCTGGGGGTGAGCCTGCCTGCCTGCTCTGCATCTTCCTGATGATGAGCTGATGCCAGATGCCCCACTACCTCCCTTGGTCCCTCACCACCAGCCTGGACGTGCCTCACCCTCCCCTGCCACGTCCCAACAGCACTGAATCCACAGCAGCCTCGGGGGTGCCTGAGTGAGGGGTCACCCCGGCTGCGGGTCACCCATGCCGTCCCTCGGGGAGTCCTAGGTTCCGGGGGGAAAGGGGGTGTCTTTGGCACCAGAGACTGATGCTCAAATCGTGACCGTGCCCAGTTACCTGCCCCCTTCCCCTGGGTCACCTCGTCTGTAACCCAGGGATGGTGGCTCCTTCCCTGCAGAGCTGTCGTTGGGACTAAAATAAGTGACGTAATGCATTTCTGAACATGAGGCTGATACACAGCAAGAGCTCAAAACAGACTGTTCTAACCTCCTATTCCAACAGAGAGCTGACGAGCCCCCCACCAGTGGTCATTCACTCAGCAACTCTTCACTGAGTGCCCACTGTGTGCTGAGCACCCTACTACCTACTGAGTGCACAACATCACATAAGACACAGTCTGTCCCCTTGAAGGAGTTTGGGACTGAGTGTGTGTAGGGGCAGGTACAGTTGTACGTAAGAAGATACACAGTGCAGCTCACAGCGGGGGGCCAGATCGGGGAGGACGAGGCTGCCCAGCCCACAGTAGGAGCTCAGGGAACATCTCTGAACACGGTGCATGTTACTGATGTGTCTGATTAAGGGAGCAGGATGGGACGCAGGGGGCACCTTGTCTGAGGCTTTGTGGCATTGCTCCCTTAGTGTCTTTCGGGTTCCTTCTCGGCAGCAGCCCAGTTTTTCTATTTTTCAGGCTGGAATGCCTGCTTGATGCTTCCAGGGGGAGTTGCCTGACCTAGACATGGACGAGGTTATTTTAGGACTGATGTTCCAGGGAAAAGGCATCATCACCTGATGGGCCTCTGGAGTTTTATTCAACCTCGTGCTGACTTCTGATGGTTTTTGCAGGAGATGTGGGACCGTGGATGGTCTGAGTCATACGGAATCTCTTCAGCTGGCAGTCCTGCGAGGCCCATGGAGGAAGGAGGTGAATAAACTCTGCCAGAACATCCTGAAATGTGCCAAGTGGCATAACCTGAGAAACACAAGCCTTCCAAGAGACACTTAGTATCAACTGTCCTGGATTAGGGAGCACGTTCCAGGGCGTGTCTGGGGCCTGGGTTACAAATCCTAAGTTGCTATTACAGGTGTAATATGTTATGAAGACCATCTGTGTTCCAAGCGCTGAACTTAAAGACGCCCGAAGCTCTACGTGATAGAATTTAAGGCTGTTTGGGCACCCTGCCGCTCTCCCTTGTGGCTCACAGGCCTATAGCGAGGTGTTTGCTTTACATGGGAGTCACTGTGTGATTTTAAAGGCAAGAACAGGCCCAGTGGTGACTATGGAGTTTCCCTTACTTTGCAGATCACTCTAATCCTAGTCAATCAACTTAACGTATGACTTTTCTTGTAAAACATCAGTTGAAGATGGGGTTAGTGTATCAGATATTGGTGTCCATAGTTTAAATAGATTGAATGTAGCTATGCTGCATATAGGGCACCCAAGACATGTTTTCTAGGCATTTCAGTTTTGAAGATTTCTTCTCGCCTCTCTTCCTTCAGCTGGTCACTCGTACACCTTCGGAATGTGTCTAGGGCCTTCGGGCGTGAAAGAAGCCAGAGAAGGGATGGGCTGAGAGTCTAGTATCACGATGTACTATAAGGCACATGTGGCTGCACCTTGAACTGAAAGTGGCAGTAGGGTTGGAAGGAGGGAGGAATGGAGGGGTGGACATACAGAAGGAGAGGTGAGAGCATTGGGCGAAGGGCTGCCCTCTAAATGAAAAGTACAAGTGGGCCACGCGGCCGGGGATTCAGTGGCCAGCGAGCTGGTGCTTGCTGATTTCTGTGTCTCCTGAGCTTTGTTTGTCTTTGATTCCCCCAGAATTTTTCCTTCTGTCATCTTTTCTCATAGCACAGTCTCAGCCACTTTTGTCCACCCCATCCCTGTTTTTGAAGATGCTCCAGGGAGACTGAATTTGAACTTGATAGTGAGAGCTGTGACTCGGGAAGAGGGAGGGAGGGAGAGAGAGAATGCGGGGGGCAGGGGGCGGGGTGGGGGGTGAAGAAAAAGGGGATGGAGAATTATGTGAGCATTTTGTAGCCAGGGAATTTCAAAGCTCAGAAGAGCTACTATATATATTCATTGAATTTGCAAATTCATGTGAATTTAATACAATGGTCTCATTGTCATGGTACTGTTTCTCTTTTCTTTGGGAAAAAGTGGGATGAAAATGGTTTGCTACTTTTCTTCTTGGCTGCAGAAGAGCACAAGACAAAACTGCAAAAATATGATGTTAAATACCATAGCTCTGTAATTACCAAACCAAAATCCTAGGTGCCTTCCAAGCTGTGCTGTCACAAAATTGCTGCATAGTTCTCACAAACTTCATAAAACCTCTTAAGATAATTTTAATCTTTTTAACTTTTTAAGGTTTTGAAAGTGAGAACAAGCTTTCCTTTAGTTATAGATGAGGCATGAAAAGTCTGAAATGTTAGAGTCACTTTTAAAATATGGACATATGAAAAGACACAAACTGTTTAAAAATTAAACGACATTTTGTTTTCACAGCTATTTAAGGGCTAAAAATTCATGGGGCATATTAGTCTCAAAATCTACTCTATGAGCAGTTTGTCACTTGCACTCAGTGACATTAAAAGGGAATAGTCTGAAATCAGCAAAGCTTTATGAGCATTTTCTTTTTGATGAAAACCATTGTTTTTTCTCTTGTTCTAGAATTATTTACTACTTATAAAAGATACTTAAAATTTTCACCAACTTTTGAAAGATTTTAAACACACAGAAAAAGTTGAAAGGAAAATACAATAAATGCTTACATATCGTTTACGTAGATCCAAAATTTTTTAATGTGTATCATATGTGTCCCCTTCTCTCTCTCCTCCCCCTCCCCCTCTCTCTCTCTATATATATAGATACACACACACACACACACACACACATATATAGTTGTTATTGTTGCTATTAACCATTTGAAAATAAAGATATATATATTTTGATAATAACCATTTGAAAATAAACTGTAGACATGATGAAACTTCACTCCTAAATAGTTTTAGCAGGCATCTCCTTAGACCCTCCTTCTACAATATCATTATTGTATCTAACAAAAAAACCCATAATTTAAACATATTGTTCAATATCCAATCCATATTCAAATTTCCCCCAAAAGCCCCAAAATGTCTTTTATAGCTTTTTTTTTGAAGCAGCGTCTGATCAAAGTTCATGCGTTGCATTTGGTGGTTATGCCTCCCCTTTGTCTTGTAAAATGTTCCACCCACATTTTGGAGGTTCTAGATTTTTGGTCTGAACATCTAGGTTCCTCATGGTACCATGTAACTCATCCATGCCATTCCTTGAATGTCCTTTAAACTGGAACTCTCGAGGCTTCATTCCATTCAGTTTAAACACTTCAAAGCTGACGTTGGGTCCTTCACGGAGCATCACATCAAGAGGTCCATGATGCCAGGGCCTCCCACTGGTGAAATGAAATGTGATGACATGGTTAAAGTGACAGATCATTCCATTCTCCTTCAGCAACTGGCAAATAATCTGCCAGGTGAGGTTTTACACACATCCTGTTTGCCAACAACTTCCTTTCCTTCTTCCACTTGTCAATGACTTCCTTTCCTCCTTTCACTTAATGGTTTTAGATCCCATTAATGATTCCTGCCCAGATCTCTGTGTGTGTTGCAAGTGTGTGCACCAAATTCCATCATTTCTTCTTTATTATTATTTGTATGTTATTATATATAAAGAAACGTGTTCTCTCTAGCCCCCACTTTTTAAATATTAGTATGGACTCATTTATTTATTCAGTGTGTGAAAATCCATTATCGTGATGATTTTTACTAACGCCCAGAATTCCCCAAGTTGACCAGGAAGGGTGTCTGCAAACTGTCTCCGGGGTCATTTTGGCCAGTCCCGTCTTCTGGGAGGCTTTGCTTTCCGGCTCACTTTGCACTTTGCTTATCTCAGACCTGGACTCAGCCATTTCTTCTCTGAGCCAGGATTCCTTCCAGAGGGAAATGGTTCTTAGAAAGTCAAATATGGCCCTAGGGATGCTAACTGCTACAGGGACGTCCTTGTTTCCTGAACTTTTCAGGGGACAAAGCTGTAAAGATGTATTTTTTAAATCATGAGTAAATATGGAGGTTTCCAATTCAAGTTCAGTGTTACTGTTTTTTCTTAAATCATTTTGTATTTGAACCTCTTTTTTTCTTACACAAAACTCCTGATTCCTATGAACATATTCATTCTTTTGGTTTTATCTTTTTATTTATAAGCATAAAATAGTTTCAAGATTACAATACCAATATTGCTGTTAACAATTCCCCACTGAAAAAGTGTGCAGAAATTATAGTTGGAATATTGTGTTTGAGGATTTCTTAAAATGTTCTCTCTCTGTAATTAAGATGTCAATGTAATATAGAATTTAGTTCACTTGCGTTTCCGTTTTAGGATTTTATTTTTTTATCTTTTATGTAATTTTACTTTTTAAGTATAGAAAATACGTACATGTTCCATTTATATATCAAAATTATATTAAAATGTACACTCAGAGAAGTCTTGCTCCAATCCAAGCCCTCAGACTCTGGTTATCCATCCTGTATTTTTTTTACATAAATAAGCAAACACACACACTCACTCACACACAGACACACACACTTCCTCTCCTTTCTTTCACAAAAGACAGGACACTAAATTAACTGTTCTACCCCCTGTGTTTTTCACTTCACGGTATATACGCTCACCCATTGTTAAACTGAACTGCAGTCTTCTAGAATTGTTTACTAAAATCCAATATTAAATACAACTTTGAAATATAAATTTTAACAATTTTGGTCTAGTAGAAATTATTTATGTGATAAGTTCGTGTGGTGAAGAATCCAAACAATATAAAATTGATATGTTGAGAATTCCCATTCCCACCCTGTTCTTTCCACCTCCCCTCACACACTTACAGGCACCTTTTATTTGTCCCTGTGAATCATTTTGTTATTTTATTGTAAATATGACTCTACATTATTATTTGGCTCACTTCTATACACAGAATGGACCATCCTATGTGTATATCTGCCCTTTGTTTTTTCACTTAACAATATGCATGAGATCCTTCGGATCAGTACATGGAACTCATCCTTATTCTTTTCTTGCAGGTGCATAGTATTCTTCCTAATATGTATGGGTGACATCAAAACCAAGGTGCAAGCTGGGCTCTATGAGTCCCCAGCCTTCCTCAGATCTTCCCCCCTGCCCACCTGCTTCCCTCCCCTCCCCCCTCCTCCTGAGAGCTCCCCTCGGCCAAGCTCTTGCAGCAGAATCACCCCCCGACCCCAACCCCAAGTCTCTGCTCAGTGGGGCAATCGTTCTTCCGACAGGCTCTTCTCTCTGCCTGTCCGGACTCATGCCCGGCTGGAGGTGCATTTCCCAGAGTCTGCGAGCCTGGGCACCTCATGTTTACCTCCTTATCCTTGTGCCAAAAGCAACTGTCAGGGGAACATTCCCTCTGGAAACGGCCTTGCTAATGGGACCAGATATTGATGGCGTATTGATTGAGTCTCCTTTTCTATGGCACGGTGTTTATCTGGTCACGGGGATGGACTGCTCTGCACTTTCCATACGTTTCTATTCCGTTTAATAGCATGCTCTTTAGATCTGTTAGCGTCTTCAATCAGGGTAGTGAGGTCATGTTGATTGCGGCTTATCTTGTATATTTAAGGTGACTGCACGCTTCCGGCCTCGTCAATTTGGGGTTGATTTTACAATTAGCTCTCAAAGGGCAATCGTTCTCCCAACACAGCCAGGTGCCGAGGGAGGATGCTCACATTTGCAGGGACACAGTACCTGGGGGCGGGGGGGGGGGGGCGTGAATGTCCCATCCCACTTCTGGGAGCAAAAGTCGATAAACACTTTCATTATCAAGAAATCAGGGAGGAAGACTTTTGTTACAATACTTACCTTCTGGAAGGTGTGTGTTATTTTCATCTGCAGGTTGATCTACCCCATGTGTGATTTGAGTAATAGTGTTTCTATGCCCAGAAGGTGTGTCTACTTGCAGAGAGGACATTTCAATCTTTGGCTCTTGGTAAAGCGGCAAGCTAGAAACTTGTCTGGCTTCCTTTCTACCTAACTCCCAGTAATGATTTGCAAATTCATGAGATAATGTCTCAGAAGCACTCTGAGCTCTTAAGAAAAAGGAACCAGAGAATGCCACGCATCATCCTTATAGCCGCTGGGTCTGGGGTAACTCCCACGTTTCTGGGAAAGAGGCTGAACCGCTCTTTCTTTCCAGCCGTCCTTTGCCCAAGTGGCCAGATCCTCACTTTCCACACAAAAGGTGAGGTGACTGTCCTATCTGTCCACACTTCACCTTCATTATTTTAACAGAAACAAAAACACACCATTTTAAGAAACTGTCTTGGGTGTTGCAGCTTCCAAGTGCACAAGGTGGGATTTGAAGGTAGATCTGTTTAACTTCAAATCCCCTCCACCACCGCACAACACACACTCTTGTTTTTTTACTGTGGAGGTAAGAGAGGGCCTCCCGGACCGACCCCCTGCTTCCACTGGAAGGAAGGAGGGTGGAGACTCTGGAGGAGAGCGGAGGGCTGCAGCGCTGGGTGGCAGTCCCCGCGCTGGCAGGTGTGCTCACCTGTGCTCTGGCTGGGGGCAGGGCGACCTCACTGCACAGTGTGGGCTCTGTCCTTCCTGACGATTCTCGGGGTCGGTTGAAGCCCTGCATCCCTGCGCCGCTGGGCGGGTCCAGGTTGCGCAGACCATGCGGTGCTGTGGTCCCTACCAGACCCGAGCCCCGCCGGGGGCGAGCCCACGCCTGCACCCCGTGCTCCGGCACGAGGGGCCACGGGCCACCGTCCTGGAGGAGACCCGGGTCCTGACCCTGCCCCTCGCTCGCCGTGACACCCAGAGCGGGTCCCACCTGCTCACAGCCCAGGTGCCACGTGAGCCGGGAAGGGGGGTGAAAAGCCCACTTCGGAGGCAAAGGAAAGGGAGGCAGTCACGACCTCCTTACCTGTGCTTCCCCTCAAACGCACAGGGGCACACGGATTGAGAGTATTCGACTCCCTCGCTGGCCAGGGGTTTCTTCTTCCAGCCTCCTCCCGGGCTGCTTTCCAGGTTTCCATCTTATGAGTGGTTGGAACTTGGAACAGAGTTAGATGTTGGATGAGCCACCACTAAAGACGACACTCGGAGACACAGCTGGAGGGAGGAGCTGGGTGGGGGGCCATGGAGGGACGCCCACTCCATGGGGCGGCTATGGGAGGCCCCGCCTGGCAGGGCGCAGCCGCTCCGCGCCTCTACTCTCACCCCGCTGGAGGGCCCGGCACTTGGCGTGATGCTCTGTTCTTCCTGGCTGGACATGTTCAATACTTTTATCTTTGAACTTGTGTTTGGCAAGTGACATCACAGAGGAGGTACACGTAATACTCATGTCCACCTGTCCACTGCTCCATTGGCCTTTGACGTTCCTGGTGCCCACGAGCCCCAAATTCCAGCGGACCCCCATGCATGGGAGTGCAAGGTGGGAGTGTTACCTGTGGCCCAGGAAGGGGTGGAGCCTTGGCAGTCCCCAGAGGACATGCTTACAATTTGAACAGGAATCTGTTTCAAAAGCAGGGAGAAGAAAATGACATTGAAAGAACCACTACCCCATCCATCATACCCTTTCTCACTCATGCCCTTTCCCTGGTTAGCCAAAGCCTTAGGCATAAAGTGATGACACAGAGAGAAAGAGAAAAAAGACAAACCTTAGTTCCTTTTCCTCTTAGTCCTTTCTTATCAGCAAACGGAATGCAGAGAGTGTTGGTAGCACGTGAGTGTACCAAGACGTGAAATAAAAGCAGTTGAATTACTTTTGTGTAGCATGTCAACCGTTTCTCTAAGAACAAAATACAAATGCATATGTATGCTACAAAACACGAAGAGTGTGGCTTCAGTGATTCTGTGTATGAGTTGCATGCTTATTTGCATTCAAAGCTGGCACTGCAGAGTACAAAGATTTATGGTTAAATTTGTGCCAATAATGTAAATTTAAATTTTTCTTCACATAAAACTTAAATGGCAAATTAAAACCTGCTATGGCAATTTGAGAGAAAAACCATGGAAGAAAGAGAAAAACTTTATATTTTAGTACCCTTAGGAGCACTTTTTTCCTGCTTTTTGAAAAAGAAGTACACATTGTAATTTTGCATTGCAACTAGCAACTTGTGTAGCTGGCCCTGGACTCCTCCAAGGTGGGTGATCAGTTATCTTGGGGCATCTCAGAAATTGTCCTGTTTTGAGATGTATAACATCAGAAACTTGTATTATAGAAAAGACATTTTATACCATTTGTAGTTTGTTCCTCTTTAATTTTGTAGCATGTTTATTTTAAAAATGTCTACTTTTCTCAGGTTTTTTAACAGAATATCAAAAAAGGCATTTTCTCCCCCATTAGGAAGGGAAGGAAAGTCAAACCCTAGGGTAGCTCTGGGGCAGGGGGAGTGAAGACTCCTCTCCACCGAGGAATTCTGACCTGGAAACAAAATCCCTTCGGACTGGGGGAAAGGAGACTGGTGTCTTGTATTTATTTTTGTAAGACAGGCCATTTCCTCACGTCCAAAGCAAACAAGCAAAACACTTGTTTGAAGGACCTCAAAGAACCTTGGAAAAACTCATGATGTTTACCGCATCTTTGGACAAGCCAGAGACACTTTCACACTGACCCATGGAGAAACGTGATTGGGCTTTTCAGAGCCAACAACATCCGCTTTGCTTGTTGGCTCACAACCCCCGATGCAGTCCCTCTGCTGAGAAGTCATGGAAAACACGGATAAATCCTGGGCCTAAAGAACAGCCTCTTGTGGACTACAGTACTGCCACAGCCCAGAGAACACATGTAAATATGCTCTTTCTGTATTAAGATTTAAAGGAAGGTAGATTAAACACACACAAACCCCAAAGTGGGGAAAACCAGGAAGGTCAAGAGGTTGCCCGAGCTGCAAGGCCCCAGATCTGGAGAACCCCCTGTATTGATCTCCAGCTGGGTCTCACCTAGGTCCCCCTGTATTGATCTCCAGCTGAGTCTCGGGGCTGCAGCGAGCAGCAGGGGCTCCGAGGGTGTATGTGGACCCATGCGCCCCAGGTTTCGGTGGCCGCTGTCCTTACCTCTGTAATATGCCTGGGTGTGTCCGTTACTCCATGTGTGCTTAATAAGTGCTTATGACTGTTCCAATTGAACTAAAAAGAAGATAGAAAGGATCTGGATTGGAAACCATGTGATCTGATTAAGCTGCAGACGCCCCCCCAGGGGATGCAGCAATGAACAGAACAAAGTTCCTGCCTTCACGATGCTTACACTGTGCAGAATCCACAGTCACCCTTCAAAGTGTAACAAGCACCACCTTCTGGAGGAATCTGTGCTCAAACTCCCTGAAAGCGAGCAACGCTCACCATCACACTCTTCCGTAGTACCTAATTCTTCTGCTTAGTCCTCTGCACTCGGGCCTAGTTTACTTAATTATTTACAATTATTGATTCATGTCTGCCTTTACCGGATGGTCACTTCATGAAGGCAGCGGCTGTGTTGCTTCTGCACCGCTGTGTTTTTGAGTCTATCAGCATATTGTTGGCTGCAAGACACATTTGTTTTTGTTTTTAAATTTTTTTTATTCAGCAGGTTCTTATTAGTTATCTATTTTATACAGATTAGTGTATATATGTCAATCCCAATCTCCCAATTCATCCCACCACCGCCACCCTACCTCTCTGCTTTCCCCCATTGGTAGCCATACGTTTGTTCTCAAGAGACATTTGTTGATTGTGCCTAATTGCTTGCATTAGGTACTTGTATTTTTCAATATACTTTTAGCCAAAAGGTGGCACTGCAGGAGAATAAGTAAAGGAGGCTGCAAACTCGCTGACTCAACTGAATGGCATGGGGAGAGTCCCAGTCATAGGCTAATGTTAATAACTAGAAATAGCCAATCCTCAAACTTGTACACATCCCATGCAAACACACATCTGAACGCTCTTAAGAGCAACGAATGAAAGTCTCCTAGACTCACCAAGAATATTCATATTTCTAAGACCATTTAAGAGGTCCTGGTGAAGTTCCAAGAAATACAACTGGAACCCAAATCATTCTGAAATGTGGATTTATTAACTAATAAATGTCTATAGGTTAGAGACAAGGAGGCTTTTCCTATTTCAGTGGCTCTAGGTAAAGAAAAAAACTTGTGATTTTTTTGTTTAGTAACTTGCTTTGAATGACCACATTTCACTGCTAACCTGTTACCGGAATTCCAGTCCCCTTCTTAAAACTCTTCCCAGAGTTTAAGTGTTTCAGCCTCTTCAAAGGCTTCAGGAGAAACTCTACAGAAAGCAGCTAGACAACCCCTTGATAAAAAAATCTGCTCGTAGTGTCAGCTGTGAATTATGCATGGTGGTTTCTATGTTTTAGTGTCAGCCATCTGGGCACCTGTGCCCCAGGCAAGTCACCAACCTCCACAGAGCACCTTCCCCATGAATTCATACTCTCTTCCTTTATGTGTGTCTTACAAAAAACAAATAAAACTGTACATGCTCCTTTATTTTCATATGAGATATTTCTTACCCAGTAATAAATATTTGTGTGTGTGTGTGTGTGTGTGTGTGTGTGTGTGTGTGTGTGTGTGAGTAATGGAGCCAAATAAGCAGAATACAATTCATTTGGAAACAAGGTTTTGCTATATAGCCTGCTTTACACTTTGCATTATACACGAAATTTTGTCCATGCCCTGAAAGCCTAGAATCTGATTGAAAAAATAAGGCACATATATAGGTCTGTTGGCTGATTTTTCAAAGTTTTTTTTTTTTTTTTTTTTTTTTCTGTGGTATGCGGGCCTCCCTCTGTTATGGCCTCTCCCGTTGCGGAGCACAGGCTCCGGACGCGCAGGCTCAGCGGCCATGGCTCACGGGCCCAGCCGCTCCGCGGCATGTGGGATCCTCCCAGACCGGGGCGCGAACCCGGTTCCCCTGCATCGGCAGGCAGACGCGCAACCACTGCGCCACCAGGGAAGCCCCTCAAAGTTCTTGATCAACAGACACAAAATCAGCAGTCTGCCTCAGATTCTGAATCCATATGACAGCTCACAAATTGTACTTCGGGCCAAGGTGTAAACTTTCTGTACACCCAGCAGGAAGATGACAGGTAAGGACCAGATGTCACAGATGGTGAAGTGCGGGTACATAGGGATTTCTTGCATTTTCGCTGGAGATGACTGGGGGAAACCGTCTGGGGGAGAACCTCTTTGGCAGAAGCATAGCACGATGATGTCTCCTACAAATTAGTAGAAGTTGCCCAGGTTTTTGGAATTTGGAGACCTTGAAAATCCTTCTGCTGTAAACATTAAACTGACAGCTTAAAGAAATGGGTAACCACAGAATATATTAGCAAAAAAAAAGAAAGGCTTTCATTCTGCTTCCAAGTTTTTCAAGTATAAGAGCCAAAAACCACGTGGCTCCTAACTAAAATCACTTCTAGGCGAATACTGTGACTTATAAATGAAAACACAGAAATGTGTATCTCTGAAAGTATTAAATGAGTACATATGTAAGGAGAACACGTTACCTATGGGAGAGGACGTCCTCAAGTTGGCGAGAGTCATCATGTTCTCTGCAGGCTCGATGGCGTCTATGGATTTTGGCAGATTTCACTGGGAGTGTCAACTGCCAAGTTGACAACTTTTATATTCCTCTGGGAAACACTGTTTGGTAAAGTTACCAGTTGAGACTGAAAAAGGTTATTAACTCTGTGTTTGTATATTGAGCACATTAGAGAAAATTAGCATTTGGGACAAAGATGGTGTTTCTGAATGATTTTGTCAATTGGGGTAGCATTAAACCAAGTTCAGAAAAGATAAAGGCTAAACAGGTGAGATGAAGCCCACATAAGCCACAAAGTGACATATTCTTTGCAGCTAAAACATAAACACTTGTGAGAATGTCTATCACTCGACTGTGGGGCAGTTTTTAAACATGTTACCAAGGGCCACGGCGTCTGACTATCAGAGCAGTTACTGTGTTTCAACATAACAGCTTCAGAAATGCAGGAACAGTCCTTGTTTTCCAATAATAGCAATAGTAATAATAATACTAATAATAGCCACTACTGCTCATTGGATGATGCCTGTGCTCCAGGTTTCTCTGGGTGTTAGCTCCATCTGCATAGCGCTCCATATGAGGTAGCATGTATTACTTTCTTCAACTTCAGAAGAGGAATCTCTGGCATTAAAGTCTCAATAATGACCCGAGGAAGCCATTGATTTCCATGTAGATGCAGAGACACCTGGAGTGACCAATGCTTGCCTCATCACGTGTGCAAAAGTTGGGGTCATATGCTTTAGGTGCTCATTAAATATCAAAACAATATGTTTATGAGTATTCAGTGTAGTTGATTTTCTCCCCAAACCATTTTATACCTCATGCCAGGTTTCAGGCAAGATTATGCTCAGATGGCGGACAAAGGTGGCTGGCCAAGCAGGGCTCTGACCAAGGGGATCAGTATCCTGTGGGCTGGAAAATCCTTCAAAATCAGCCTATCTAGATAATAGCTACTGCTTTTCAGATTGGGGAAATTTTAGGGTAAAACAGCCCTTGTAAAGACAATGCCACTGACTATTGCTGTGCAGACCTGTGTAACCCCAGTGTGAAAACACAGCTCCAGAAAGGTGGCGTTGCTTGGGCAATACTAGTTTTGAAAATTAGTGGCCTGTTTCCTGAGTTCTGACGTGTGAATGAGGACAGTGGTTCTCTCCTCCGACTGCCCACCTGAGAACCACCTGACAGCTTTCCCAAGCTCATAGGCATGGGGGCCAGGATCAAGTCAGAATCTCTGCGTGTGGAGACCAAGCACTTTGATTTAATGAAAAGATCCCAGGTGCCTGTAACCTGCAGCCAGAGGGAGCCCCCCTTCTAGGTACAATGTAGACAATGGAAACCCCTGGAGCCTACGTGTTCATAGACGAAGAAGTGGGATCCAGGTCTTAGAATCTCTAAAAATCAAACAGCCAAACTGGCACACAGAGAGCCAGAACAAGCAGGAGGTGGATCAGGTAAGATCGCGCATCTCCTAGCCAGGCATCTAAGATAGCGATTTTGAAGACACCTAGACAGCTGTTAGGATGGGAAACCTACGAAGAAAATGACAAAATATTTAGAGTAAACTGAGGATTCATGTGGTGACACAGTGTTACGTAAAATTCAGGAGGGCTTTTGACCTCCTAATTAGGTCCCAAGAACAAGTTGTACCAGAGAGAGTGAGAGAGAGGGAGAGACAGAGGGACAGAGATGACACCACCTAGGAACATCACAGTGCTAGCCCTGACCCTAACTTGGAAAATGGGGGCAGACTGACATCAGGCTTCTACAAAACACAAAACACCTCCTGGCAGTAGTCACAGATTTGCTGATAATTTAAGTTCCTGTTATCTTCTCTTGCCCTAGTGTGGGGCATGCCGCTTGAGGTTCCGATGTCCAGGCTTCTCCAGGGCTCCAGAGCACACAGATGGTCTTAGTTTCTGGGTGTCTTCACAAGATTTGACTGCTTCGTGGCTTCACAAAAAAGTAATGGTTTGCAGTGTATTTGTCATTCTCAGCGAATTTGTGAAGGCACCTGAGCTCAGAACGTAAGCTTACTGTATCTCAAAAAAGGGACACCTGGTTGGTTAACACAGAGAACCAAGGTTTGCATAATTTGCATCAGCAGACTTTTCCATCACGTAAAACCAATTCAAGCCCAGAAGGCCGGTGCGCAGCGGAAGTCAAGTTTTTCCCTCTCTGTCCTCCTGATGGAAATGCCGGTTCTGAACGGTCCTCCCTACAGATCAGATCACCTACTTCAGGTCCCCAGGATTCCCACAGTGCTGAAGCGGGTCTCCCCCACTGCTGGATAATCGAGAGATGAGGGACTCAGACACGCTGTCGTCTCCAAGCTAGAACCAGATCTCTCTAGATCTTACCTAGAGAACGAGAAAAAGGGAGGTTATGAGAAGAGAAGGGAAACAGTATACTCTCTTCCCAAGGGCCATGAAAAGCAACAAACAAATCCGAGGCGAAAAGACTTCTCCAAAATATACAGAGCGGGTACGCATCTGACCCCTATGCCCATTCTTGGAAAGACTCAGGATTTCCCAGGGCCCAGTCAGAGCTGACACTTCTCACCAGGTTCTATATGGGCAGGACACTGGTGTGGATTAATTGTGTTTCTATTCTTCTCAATCCGTGCAAGTGGGCACGTGTGGGCCTGGCACACGTGACAGTCCCACAAAGTTGTTCTGTTCTCATGTCGCCCGCGCATGATTCCTGAGCCTTAAAGGACTCCCTGGGCTGGGCTGAGCTCAGGGGAGCGCCCTGTGGACAGGACAGTATGCCAGGACGGTTCCTTCTGTCTGCAGAAGGACAGGACCCAGCAGTGCTGCGGGTCTGGGGAGCGAGCGC
Source organism: Physeter macrocephalus (assembly GCF_002837175.3). Lineage (NCBI taxonomy): Eukaryota > Metazoa > Chordata > Mammalia > Artiodactyla > Physeteridae > Physeter > Physeter macrocephalus. The sequence continues at coordinate 26,709,456 of NC_041232.1, forward strand.
TCCAAGTCCCCGCTCGGAAGCTCGGGCTCTCAACACCGGGTTCCGTTGACCCGACCCTGCTCCGGCCTCCAGCCGCCCGGGGGCGGGACCCCGCGCAGCTCCGAGCCGCCCTCCCATTGGCCGCGGCGCACGCCCGTCCGCGAGCGCGGCTTCGAAAGTTTCATTGAAGGTGGAGAAGTGCGCGCCCGCCGGGAGCCCGGGCTGCGCCGCCAGGGCGAGGCTGCGCCACGCGGGGCGGGGGCGCGCTGGCCGCCGGGCTGCGTTTGGTTTTCATTTTATTCGTTTAAGTCGAGGCCGCCGAGGAGCCAGTGGAGCCTGAACCCCTCGCGCGCTCGACTTCTGCCCCCACTCGCGTCCCACAGAGGACCCGTCAGCGAGCCCCGCGCTGTCGGGGATGGTTCCTTGCGCCGGGCCGCTGGTGCCCAGCTCTCTCCAGCCCGAAGCCCGGGGGCGCAGAGGCTGAGTCGCGCGCCGCTGGGGGAGCCGCCGCGGGGCCGCTCGGGGCCGCTCGGGGCCGGGGACGCTCCGGGAGCCCAGGCTGAGGGCCGGGCCGGGCCGGCAGCCCAGGCAACTCGCTTCGGAGGAGGCTCGGCGGAGAAGACTGTCTGCCACCCCCGAGCGACAACCTAGGAGCCGACAGAAGGACAGCACGCCCTTCTCGCCCCTTTCCTCGCCGCACCGCCTCGCGGGACCCTCCTGAAGTGCCCCGTACCCCGCCCCGCTCCGGCCTCCGCCACCCGCTGCAGAAGCCGCCGGCGCCGGATCGGGGAGTCCACACCGGATGGGCCGGCCGTGCGGGGTCGAACGCCCGGGGAGTGGGCTTCCTAGGGCCTGCTGAGCGGCGGCCGGGAGTGGAGAGCGCGCCCTCGGGGCGCACAGCGCGGCGGCCCTCGCAGAGGCGATGCCCGGGCGGCTGGGAGCCGCCGGCCGCAGGAGGTCTTAGGCGGGCATGGGCTTGGCAGCCCCGTCCTAGCGACCCTCTGCTCCGACTCGCCGGACGGACGCGATGGCCTCGGAAGTGGTGTGCGGGCTCATCTTCAGGCTGCTGCTCCCCGTCTGCCTGGCAGTAGGTGAGTGTTTTCTGCTCTTCGAGATTCCAGGGTGAGAGGGCGGGCTTCGGAGCAAATTCGGGTCACTGGCTCGAGTGCCCGGGACCCGGTTCGGAGAACCCGCGCCGCAGTCCCGGTGCCACAGCAGGGCACTGGCACTTTCCGCGTCGGAGCTCACGAGCGGGGTCTCCACGAGCGGGGTCTCCACGAGCGGGGTCTCTCTCAACGGTCCAGCTGCAGAGTCCGGGCGACCGGGCTCGGCCTGTGCTGGAGACTGTTGAATTTAGTTACACGTGGAATGTTTTGTGGAGTGCTGACTCGTGCACAAAGGATGCGAATCTGGCTGGAAGGCAGTTGTAGACCCCCTTCCCAGGATCGTACAAGAGTCCCCCTCCTCCTGTTCCTAGACGCAGGGCGCACGGTGAACCAGACAGTGCCTAGGCCACCTCTCCCCTATCCAATATCCCAGCCATTGTGACGGAAGAAGGGAAGGACTCAGGTCGTTCTAAAAAGAACAGGAGGGCGCCAGGAAGCAGTGCCCCGAAGTTGCTTACTTTCTTTTTCTCTCACAAAAGCCGCTACAACAAAAGTGCTGGTCGCGGCGGCTGCAGACACCAAAACCCATCCCCCACTCCGGCGCCGTCCAGACAGATCTGTCGCCGGTTAGAGAGTCGCACTGGGACTCCGAGGCTTAAGGGAGGGCCAGAAGGGAGCCTCGCCGACTCCCAGGCAAGGATCTCACTATTTCTACGCGGTTGGGAGGGCGTGAAAAGCCACTGGGTGTCAGGTCTAAAGACACGGGCCCGGCGGTGGGCTTGGAGTGAGAGTTGCCGAGTTTCTCCGCTAGTAGACCGTGTCTGCTACACTGAACCCCACTCCTAAGGTGACTATGGGCGCCTAGCTCTCCCCTGTCCCCACCAGAGCTAGAAAAGAGAACACTTCTTACCAAGTAGCAATTGCATTTACAAAGAGAGCCTGACCTGTGCAGAAAAAGCTACCTTTTTACATTTTGCCAGAGGTGGAGGAATCAAGATCACACCTCTGCTAAGTGTTTTTTTGAGCAGGTAATCGAAAGGGGGCCCTGGAGGGGTTCCTGAGGGTTGATCCCAGCTCCCGGCGGGATTTTGTAGTCGAGTATAAACACGCAAGAAAACTCCGCGGAAAACCGAGAAGGCTTGCGGAGTAGAAACAGCCGGAGGCGAGAGGCCTGGTCCTCGGGCAGGAGGAGGGACCAGCACGGATGCCAGCCTCGGCCTCTTTGCCACTTGAATTTCAGGTCAGGACCGTTTTGCAGGGACCTTTGTCCTTGATCATCGCTCCTGTAGGTGAGGAGCGCAGCTCCCACGAAGCTGCTGAGGGCCTCTCTCCCCGCCAGTTTGCTTGAGTTTGAGAAGAAAAAAGCCTTTGGGAAAGCGATCTGGTGAAATAGCGCGGCTGCCTCACAGGTCGCGTCCTGTCTGGGGGCCCGCTGACGCCGTGCCTGGCTCATTCCCTATTTGCCGAGTGGACGCTATAGCCTGGGTTAACCGGGGGCTTTCGGTGTGGGGTCGACTCGAGGTTGTCAGTGAGGTGGGGAGTGGCTCCCCCATCCCCCACCCCCCCACCCTGGGTCTCCGCAGTCCCTCCACCTCCCGTCCCCTCCTCCCCCGTCTCGGCGGGGTGGCAGCTCCCGGGGGACTGTCGGAAGAATCAGGCGGTGGTTTCCTGCGGCGCACACCTAGCGGAGCGAAAGGACAGCAGGGATTACCCGCTGTCCAGGGATGGACAGGGACCTCGTGCTGAGCTTGGCGCTCGCAGGACCCAGCTCGCTTGCCCCGATGGTCCGCGGCCGCCGGGGTGGGGGCCGTCTCATTCCGACTCATCATGGGGTTCTACACCGCAAAGTCCTTCTGCAGGATTGTTGAGCTCTGCCCTCCCTAGGGCCGGGGCGCGGCACACTCCCAGTTCTGGCGCCAGAGCCGCGAGGCGAGAGCCGGATGCTCCCAGGGGCGCCGGGAGGAGAGGCGACCACGGTCGCGTGGTGGGATCCCGCCACCGCCCGGCCCCTTTGTCCCTACCCCTGGCCTCCTCCCCGCACCCCTGGGCCCCGCGATGTGGTCACCGCCCGAGGAGCGCTGGGGCCCAGCCAGGCTCGCCCGGGGGCGGGATGCGCACGTGCGCCCAGCGGCCCCCCCGACCTTCCCGGCGGGAGAGCGGCGTCCGGGGACAGAGGAGGGCCGCGTCGCCCGCCGCCCTGCACCGCCTTCCCTTCCAGCTCGTTCCTCTGGATTCCACCCCCTCCCACCCCGCCTTCCGGGTTCAGGGAGGCTAACCTGTGTGTGTTGAGTGTGTGTGGAAGGGTGCGCGCGGGGTGGGCCGTATCATGTTAGCTCCTGTGGCTCCCCACTCCCCGGAGGAGGAAGGCGAAGGACTTGGATCTCGGACCTAGCTCCCTGCCTGGATGAGAGCAGAGCTCCTGGGAGGACCAGAGCTCTGACCCCCGACTGACCCCTCACTGGTCGGTGAGGAAAGACAACCCACTTCCGACGGCTAATGCGCCTTCTAATCTTTGTACTTGACTTGCAGGACGAAAGGCGGCTGGGTGGGTGTCGCCTGATTCGGGCATTCAATTCTCTTCTATAGGAAGTGGATGTTTTCAAGGTTATTGGAGGGTTTTCAGGTCCGCCTGCTCCCAAGGTGCTACTAAATCAGATATTCAGGTTTCCCTAATATCCTGAGCATGGAGAGTGCAGTGATCCGCTTGCCATTAGAATCGATTTTTACGTTTTAGCTGTCTATTTTTATATCTGGCTAAGGCAGCCTTCAAAGCCAAGCATTTGCAGAAACTCATGCATTTCTCTTTAAAACCACTCCTCCAACATCATTTCAATGGACTGTTGAAATGTTTCTGCACATGGATGCCCTCGTCTCTTCACCTAAGGATGGATGCTAAAAATTAACTGCCATTGTGTTTAATTCGATGTTTGAGTTCTTTCTTTTTCTGTAAAAGAAATTTACAGAGAAATGATAAGTGAAATCAGGCCTCTTTTATGCAGGTTAGGTGGCTCTTAAGTGTTTAAAGCAGAACAAAACTGTAGTATAATACAATATGATGCCATATATCACATGATATGATATATATGATATGATATAATATGTTGTTTATCATCCAAAGTGGACATCCAGTGGCAGGTTTTCCTACATCAATAGAGACTGAAAATTTTAAAGATCTCCAAAATTGTCTATGAGTACTTGGGTAGCCACCCTGATTTTTTTTTTCTTTAAACCTTACATGAAAGAGAACCTAGACAAAACCTTCCATAATATGATGCAATCTTTAATAATTATAGTAATATCTGGTCACTGTTGAGCGCTTTAGAAATATTTTTACATTTATTTTCTTTTGGCTTGACTCTACTGTCCCACCCAACTTTAAGTATATGGTTTGTGTCCATTCCTGGGTTGGGAACCGGTTGGCATATTTTTATTCACACGCTGCTGACCATTCATTCCATCTCGCCTGCTGTTGCTTGGAGTCTCCTAATGTCTTTCCTGGAAGAGCTGACTTAACGTTATTTTGGGGGGAGGAGAGGGGAGCCTGGCTTGGACAGAAAAGATTGGTCCAGGAGGGGAAGAGTCACAAGGCATCGTGAGTTTATGCTTCCCCTAAATGAGGTGACCAGAGCCGAACAGGAGACTGTGTAGATTATGAAAAGAATCAGCCGACCAGCTAGTGCTCTGAGGGCAAGTCACACTTGGATAATATTGCAAATCCACCAAGAATCTCTAAAATTCCATTTAGAGATAGCTGGATTAAAATGAGCAAAACTTTGGAGTCACTTTTGGAATATGTACGAGTATGGCTATATCTAGACGTAATTTCCTCTCTATTGTGTAATATATTTTCCCCTGTAACGCGTGTCATTTTGTAATCACACTTACACATACTCCAAGAATTACCAATGAGCAGGGCCTAGAGTCTCCCCGGCCTCTGCTGTAGCTGTCAGAGATAGGCGGTCTCAGCTGCTGAAGGATGCATTGACAGCTTTAATATCACTTTCTTTTCCATCACACCTTCTCAGCCTTAGATAGTGTATACTATTTATCACTTTCAGAAAGGACAAGAGTGCTAGGGAAAAGGATTGGGAATTATAGCTTAAATCTAAAATAAAATATTTCGTAAACAGACAGGCGAGATCATTTTGTCACTTGGGCAGTGAAAGCTGGAGCCATGTGTCCACCCCATAGTTTGTCACTGGGTCTGTCCCCCTACAGGCCATGTGTGCCTGCTCATCATTTGGGGAGGAGGGTGCAGTGGCTTGGCAATTTAAGAGACCTCCATTCACATCCTGGCTCTGATTGCAGAGTTGGTTTGGCTTGTTTGTTTCTCCTTCTGCACATTGGAGATATTAATACCTCCTTCCTGCACACCTTGGGTAATGCCTGACACACTGCAGGTACTCTTAAAGGGAGGGATTATGACTGCTTTTGTGAGTATAGTGGCAGGAAGGCTTGAGGAAAGTCTGCGTAGAAGTTAACAGACTAGCAGGTGGTGACATGAGTCATAAGGAGCCTGAGTGGAGTAGATGGGATTCGTATGAAAGCAGTTTAGTACTGAAATCTAGAACTGAATTATGCGATTGAAAGTTGGTTTGTGTGTGGCAGGAGGATTTTTAATGATCAGGATTTTTCTCGACATTTTATTCAGTATTCTATGTATCTGCATTGCATTCTAATTAAATAATAGATTCTCCCTAGAACTATACTGACAATGTTTACTTTTGTCTTCCCGATGCTATGCCATCATTTTCATAGTCTTTAATATGAACTTATTTTTCAATTTCTCTGTGTTTATTACACGGACATTTCCCTTTCAGATCCTATGCTACTACCAGTTAATTGTTTATAAAGTTGCATAGTTTCAGTATAACATTAGAATTTTTTCCATAAATGTCCAGGAGAACTTAGAATAGTGTAAGTGTAGCTGCATATTTAAGAGCGCGTGATTGAAGAATCATATGATGATACGATGTATAGAATGTAAAACATTAAATTTTGTAAGATTTGTAGATTTACACAGTTGTTTTGAGGACATGCAGTCAGATCAACAAAATAAAGCCAATATCTGATTGAATGGAGGCTAAACACAAGGTTGAATTGGAAAACACTGAAACAATATTTGGCTGTAAGAGATAAACCTAGAGGAAGCTTATCGCATTCACCAGCCCCTCATTTGGCCTCTTAGACCCATTAGGACATGGCAGGATCAAGAAAATGAGGAGACCACACACCAAATATCTGTTCAGAGGGCACATCAGACACACAGTTTGTAGCAATTTCATAATTTTTGAACTGTCCGGTAACTAGCTAATGGGAATTCAAGAGTGATAACATACAAATTTGCATTTTTCCTATTTATTGATAGATTTAAAAAACTATACATACTATCAATTTAAAAATGTTTTTCCAGGCTCCTGCAGAATATACAATTTTGGTTTGCTTCTTTTCATCATATGGAATGGTGATGTCTCCTGATTCATAACCTGCTATTTTTGAATTCTTCTTTTCAGCTTTCACTGGTAGACACACGTTAGCATTAAACTAAGATATTATGGGGGAATATTTCAACTTTTTTCTATGTGAATTTCAAACTTTCCACACATTTCATAACAAAGAATGGACTGGATGTATCCGTGTGGTTAGTTCTGTGGCAATTTCACCTGTCATCAGGGGGGGTTAAGGTTTTGCTGAGACTTTCAGTGCTCTCTTAGGGAGTTATTTTCTCTATGACCCAAACTCCGAGGATTCTCCCCTGGGCACTTTTTCCCTCTCTGATCTCCCCCCGCCACCCCCGCCAGCCGCCCCCTAAACTTGACTCCATCAATGTCAGGCATCCTGTCCTCGCCCTGAGCCACCTCTCGTGTGCTCAGAGCAAGCTTTCCTTCCACTCCTGAACCTGCACATTTCTGATGAGACGGTTGGTACCACTGCCCGCAGGTTGGTACCACTGTCCAGATCACGCACCGTGTTCATAGATGTCCCCTAGGTTTGTCTTTGCTCTTTTGCCTTGGCTGGAAGAAATGTTGCCTGGGTTCACATCCTGTGTGTCCTGCAGTCTTGAAGGGGCCTCAAGCCTCCGTCTTGGACTCTTGGCCTCTGTCCATCCTACCCGTCCGCTGAGCCATGTGCCTTCCCCAGCTTGAAGTCCCTTCCAGAATCTACTCTGCGGTGAGGAGAACGTGGCCCTTTTCTTCTGCCCATCACATCCCAGCCTCCCCGCAGCAAATGTGGGGGAGCCATGTGGCCACGCCCACCTCCACCGCGGGGCGTAGCCTCGGCCAGGCTAATGTGCAATCCTGGCCTCGGAGTGAGGACATTCTTTTCTTTGGGTGACAGATGGCCCTTTCAGCCCGTTCAAAGCAAAGACGAGTCCCCTTTTCAGTATAGGTTCTCAGGGTAATGAGGCTGAGATGAGACAAACTCGATTTCCCTCACGTGACAGTCGGGTTGCAGTGCGCATGCTCACTGCGCTCTGGGAGGTGGTCCGACGGGGCCCTCACAGCTCTGCTGTCCCGCCAGAGTTGCATCCATCCCTGTGGCTCAAGTTCGCTGTTCCCACATCCGCGTCCAGCTAGGGGATGGACGGAGGACACACAGAGGGGCCCCCTTCCTCACCATCCCAGGACACAGCCTGGAGGTCACATGACTCGCTCCTGCTCACATCCCGTTAGCCTGACTTGGATAATGTCATTTACCTACCTGACTGCAAGGGAGGCTGGGGAATGTCATCTTCATTTCAGCTGGTCATGGGCTTCTGCTGCAGTGATGAGAATAGAGAAGGGATATTCGTGTACAAATCTCCGTCTGTGCCTCCTGTAGGTGAGGGTGACTTATGTGCCTTGCAGACACCTCTGATTTTTCTACCCCGCCATCCGCCTTTGGCTTCTAGACCCAGGACCAGACTCAAGTCCCAGCAGCTCCCAAATGTGAGCTGCAAAATGTGAGTCTGGAGGAGGTGCACTGCCCTCCAGAGAGCTGCCGGAGTTTCCCGATTTATACCGACAGATCTGAGGACTGTGTAGGAATAGATGCTGGGGGTGTGGGATAATGTGGAAGAAGCATGAAGCTGGCTCTGGCCGAGCTTATTGTGTGGAGCCCCCAAGCAGCGGTTGTGGATTCTGGACATGAGGAAAGCCGCAGGCTCAGCTCACCACAGAGCAGCCCACCCTGAGGAGGGACCCCTGTGCTGCCAGCTATGCCTGCTTCTCACTTTTCCCACCACATTTCCTTGAGCCACAGGTCTCTTCATTTAAAGTGTAAATATCTGTGGAAAAATAAGAGGACAATTTCTCATCCTTGTGTTTGAATAAGTTGGTTCAAATAGCTTGCTTCCCTCCTATTGCTTAGTTGGGGCAGGATGGGCAACCTAGCTGAATGGGGGGAGCAGTGTGGGATGGTGGATGTGGAGAAGGTCTCGATGCCAGGGGTATCTTAAGAGGCCAGACTACCACTGAGCGTTTAGGGGTTTACCAAGAAGAGTTCTGCTACGAAAAGTAGCACATCTTTCCTAGGGCTAGCTCCTTACACAGGAAACAGAACACAAACATTCTTTCTCTTCCTCCTTCTTTTGTTTGTAGTGTATGGTTTCTGACATCCAAGGGGAAATATGCCTCAGCTCTAAAGGCTGGTTGTTTAGATTCCCATCTTGGCCTGTCATACTAGCTGTGTGATGTTGATCAATGTGCTCAACCTCTCTGTTCTTCAGTGGTTTCACTTGTAAAACGAGTTGTTAGTAATGGTACCTAGCTCAGAGGGCTGCTGATGGTGCTTGGAAAGCCCTTGGTGCAGTGCCTAGCCTGTGGTAAATACTTAATAAAACTTAGGTCTCCTTATGAGTTGCAAACTCAGAATTTAGGCATTATTATTAGTCTGAGGTGAGTCTGAGGACCTACTCCTTTGGGGCAAGGTAGTTTCCACGGGCAGATAATTTGCAGTTGCAATAACTTCCAAGGAAGCTTCAGAACAAGACCTGACTTGAAGACAGTCTGTGTGCCCCCCGCAACCCCCTAGTCGGACAGGCAGGGAGGCCTCTGTGCCACTGCTCGTTGTTACCTTTGAAACCATGGGATGTCTGCTCACCTTTAATTCTCCTTCCTAGGCGGGCTGAATTGCTTCCTCTGTGTTCACCCGGCACTTTGCTTCATATAATCACAGACTTTTAAATTTTTTTATTGAAGTATAGTTGATTTACAATATTGTGCCAATCTCTGTTGTACAGCAAAGTGACTCAGTTTTACACATATATACGTTCTTTTTTTAATATTCTTTCCCATTATGGTTTATCCCAGGAGATTGGATATAGTTCCTTGTGCTATACAGTAAGACCTGGTTGTTTATCCATCCTAAATGTAATAGTTTGCATCTGCCAACCCCAAATTCCCAGTCCATCCCTCTCCCTCCCCCTCCCCCTTGGCAACCACAAGTCTGATCTCTATGTCTGACGCAGAGTTTTGTACTAAGTTATGTGATCCCACTCTTCCCTTCCATGTGCCTGCACGTTCAGGGACCCCATGTGATCCTTTGTCACATCCCCAGCACTAAACTTACTGCATAGCACACAGTAGGTAGTAAATAGATATTTTTAGGGTTTTTTTAAACTGTAAAAATTGTATCCCATCATTACTGTTCAGCTGTCCAGGCAGGGCTGTGACCCACAGCGAACACCGAAGAAATATTGCCAACTGATTGATTAATGAAATCAAGGGCTAAATTTTTTCCCTTGAATATTTCAGAAGTCTGAAAAAAGAGTTAAGTCTAGCATCTTATACCTATGGGTTTTTACATCTTTGAAAATAAAATTCATGACGGTCTAATTTGAATGCTCTGCAACTTTCCTAAATGTGAATTTTCTCAGTAGGACAATTAATACCTTTTACTTGCTTTGCAGTGAATAGAGAAAGAAAAACCTGCTTGACCGTGGTAAAGCTTGCCCGGAGCATCATCCTTGAAGTGCATATTATTTTTTAAAATGTTTTTAGCTCTCCTTGAACCACGCAAATCGATCTGTTTTCTGTTGTGGTTGAATTCCCCGAGTCAGCAGTTTTGGCCACAGGTGCAGAAAAGGAGGAAGGATGGAGGAGCTTAGCAACTGAGAAGCTGGAGCAGAGCGCCATGGAAACGGGTTATAGATCCACGCAGACCCGAGTCCTTCCTCCTCTTGCTGTCCTGGGACTGTGCCCGCATGCTGGCAGGTGCTGCTCTGGTATCTTGGTGAGAACACGTACCCCGCTTGGGGATCCAGGCAGCACGTATTTTGGGAGGCACCCTGGTCTGAAGGTCTAAAGACCAAGTCTCCATCCTGTTAATAACGAGCTATGGGACTTTGCCAATTCATGGAAACGCTCTGTTCCTCAATTACACTATCTAGAAAATGAGGTGTTAGAGGCTAAGGAGTATTTTCCTGATTCTCCAGTAATATTTCTGCACATACTTTCCTTCAATATTAGAAGGGATGACTAGAAAGCAGTACTTTTTAGCCAACACACCAGAATTCTTTCATCTAAATTGTTCTGGTTTCTTAATAACCATCAGACTTAACATATTTCACACTCGATCTGTAAGAATTGTTAGGAATGGCTAAGGAAAATAATTTTCTATCATGTTAGGTATTTGATGGAGCATTTTTTAGAACAGTTGGTTATGAAGGAGACACACTCAAGCTGAGGTTTTGCAATCCTCATTTTTTGGTGGTTTTCCCTCACTTGCTGCCAGCACCGTATCACATAGAGCACGCACCCTCTGTGATGGTAACAGAGAGAACTCCAAACTGTGTGGTCAAGTGTGCTTTAGAATCGGCTGTGTGTGGCTTTGCAGAAATAAAAGAATTTTACCACCTGCAGTTTATGATCAGACATGCCTATAAAGAAAATCAAACCATATAGAGTTACCAACTGAAGTGAACTTAAATTGTCAGGGCATAGGACTGTATAGACAAGATTTGAATCAGAAAAAGATATTTTGAGTAAAATACTGAATTTTATCACAAAGCATAACGTTTCAGTGACCTCACAGACCTTCTGAGATCTTAGCTGGGCAGTTCTGTTACCCAGAAAAGGAAATGGGAGGTGGCACAAAAATTTCAGGTGTGTGTAGGACAGGTGAGAGTCACAGGTGCTTCTTGCCCTTCAGAGCCTCCCCCTTCCTATTCCTTCCCCTCCTTCCCTCCTCCTCCTACTTGACTCTTGGCATTGGGGCCTGAACTCAGAGTGGCAGGTGAGCAGTGAAGCATCCTCAGGTAGAGCCAGACCCCCCCACCCTGTTCCCGACAGAGCAGCTGCAGCTCAGGCCTGGGCTGGACCATTTTCAGTCCGGAAAGAGAAGATTAAAGGTCAGATGACAAGGCTGGGGGGAGAGGGATTGCCGTAAAATGGGGTTTGTTTCTGGCGAGGCAGCGTTTTCCAGAAGCCTCCGGCTCCCTAAAACTTATCATTAACAACCACAAACCCCTTCAGCAGTAATTTTCGAAGCGTCATCACTTTTGCTGTTGCATCACTTTGAAGTCACAGTGCATCTCTGACCCGCGGTGGCAGGGTTGACCTGACAACCCTCACCTCCTGCACTGGGCTCAACTTATAATTACTCTGGGCTATTTTCAAACCTGAAAACCATCCTCAACAATTTCCCACCATCGAGGTTATTAAAAGGGATGTGGCAGCGGCCCCAAACGCATTTCTTAAATTGGGTACCTAAGTACTTTGAGCAGTTATCTTTAGAATAAGGGTATATCTTCTCAAAGTTACTACCTCTAATGGAACAAATCTCAGATGTTACCTTATCCTTGGGACAATGATTGGTTACCTATTCCGTTATGTCTAGACTCAGGTTTACCTGTTAACGTCTAGTCCTGGAGAGTATGTTTTAAATGTAGTGCTGATCTTCCAAAGAGGGAAAAGATGCTAGTCAAACAAACTCTGTTTAGAATAACTTTGCAACATAATCATATTTTATACATTTGAATATGTATATAATGCATCTTCTTTTAAAATAGGTATTTGAAGTGTGGTTTTAATGGTCCATTGGGGACTGTGTTTCTTCCCATCACTCTTTAAAATATTCATCTGATTTTGGCTAACTTTTCTTGCCCCTACTCTGTTATCCATTTCCCAGACTCACTAGAACTCGCAGTGATCCAGGTCTGTCCATGCGCCCAGGCCTTTCTATCTGAAGGCAGCACTGGCTCTGGTTTACCCCAGTGTCAAAGGAAGCTCATGTCTGGTTTTCTGTGGATTTGTGTCTTGTGATCACTTCTGAAGTGCTTGCTTTCTAGGTTTCTTTATTGGCTGTTGCCCAAGAGGAGTTTGACAATGTTTAAAAGTCTTATCTTGAAGTTCTCTAAATATCAACACTGACATTTTCCCATCTGTGAATTCCTGGTTCAGCTATCGGCACTTCATCCATCTCAATTTTCAATAAAAACATAGGATATTCTTTTGTTACCTAATTTCTTCTTTCTACTTGAAAATTAAGCAACACGGGAGGCAAACATAAGAGAGAGATTTTCAGGTTATCCGTGCGGTCTGCAGCTTGGAGCTGTCTGGTCACTGGTTTTCGTTCTCCCACCCTCACTAGATCCCTCTGTATCCAATGCGGGTGGTGTGAGGGCCTCAGCCCCTTGGGTTCTTGTTTCCAGGCTGACAACAAGCTACTAGGTGTTCATTCAGGGTCCTTGTGGTTTATTCACTCATTTTCAGTGTGTACTTCAGTGTGGTTGCTTTGTAGACACACCCACCATTTAGCATCACTGTTCTTGTGTCTTCTTGGTATTTGTTCCACGATGAACATAACGTTTGCTTCCTTTTCAACGTTTCTCTCTAGAGGGCATCACAGGTACCCAGCTGACATGTGGCTACGTAAATATAAAGAGTGGCTGTCTCTCGCCAGGTGGAGGTTCAAACTTCATAGACTCTCAGATGTGAGGTACCCCAGACATAGCTCAGCATCCCCCCACTGTTACCCAACCAAACCTGGGTCTGCTTGCCCCACATGCAGCAAAGCCGATCTGCTGACACGGTTGTGGTGAAGGAAAGTATAGTGTTTATTGCAGGTGCCGAGCAAGGAGAACGGGCAGCTCGGGCCTAAAAGATCCGAAATCCCCCCTCCCCCACATGGCTTTCAGGGAAGGGAGTTTAAAAGCAACGTTAAGGGTGAGGGTCACAGGGTGTGTGATCAGCTCGTGGACCTTCTTCTGATTGGTTGGTTGTGAGGTAACGGGGTGATGTTTTGGGAATCTCAACCTTCTGGTTCCAACCAGTCTCTGGGGTCTGCATGCTTGTGGTCAGCGTGTAGTCACCATCCTCCACCTGGTGGGGGTCTTAGTTTCTATAGAACATCTTAAAGATATGCATCAGGTTATAACAACCTATATCCCTTCAGGAGGAACTAGGATAATAAGGTGACTTTATTCTCCTAATAATGAACTGCTTGAGCCTGCTCTTTGGAACTTGGGAAACACCAAACAAGAAGTAGGGGACGTTGAGGGGCTGGTACCCAGGAAGAACCCTGCAGGGTTCTGTTTCAGTTTCAGTCTCCCCTTTTCTTTGATTCTCCTCAATCCTTAGGAGAATGGGGATGGGACATAAAGGGAATGAGGTTTTGGATGGAGAGATTCATCACACAGTTGTCAGGGGACTCGGTTTTATGGGGACTCGTTTTCACTCCCCTTCATCTTCCCTCAGTAATAACCAAGTCCCCACCTCCTCTCCTTCCTCCAGCTTCCAGAACTTTTCCAGGGACATGGGCTTCTAGTCATAGGGCTGGGTCCAGCCTTTGCTGACCTCACTTGTCACTGGTGACGAGATGAAGACAAATTCAGGGAATTTCCTGGTGGTCCAGTGTTTAGTACTTGGCGCTTTCACTGCCGACGACTCGGGTTCAATCCCTGTTCGGGAAATTAACATTCTGCAAGCTGTGAGGTGTGGCCAAAAAAAAAAGAAGACAAGTTTCAAGGTGGGTGGCTTCTCTGAGCCTCCATTTTCCCATCTGAAAAATGGCAGAACTCATATCTATCTCAAAACGACAGAAAGAAGTAAAGGAAATGATGTCAGCCAGGCCCCTGGCTGCACCTGGCTGACAAATTGAGGGCCAGCCCACTGCCCTGTCGCTTTTCCTTTCTCTCCCACGTGTCTGGGCCTCTCCCCACCGCCTGCCCTCTGAGCACTGTGCCCTGACATTGTCTTGGCTGCTCTGACTCAGAGCCTTGAGGATTGGAATGCCTCCCGGGGTACCTGGTGTGAACTGCGCAAAAACCTGTTACCAAAAAGAGGGTGTTTCTGAGGGCAGGGATTCGGTGACTGATGAGGATAAAAGACACCAGTTCTGTTTCCAGCCAGGGTGCAAAAGTATGTTTTCTGAGGAGCTCGTGGTGTTTTAAATTCAGTTATAATTCTTTAAAGTGATCTCTTAGTAAAATACACAAAGTGTAGGAAGGAGGGTAGGTTCGTCTTCAACAGCGGTCTGTGTGGACAAAGGTTACTGAGCAGTGAACCGTCTCAGGCTTGCTCTGTGGTGATATAGGTGGTAAACTTATTTTCATTCTTATTAGATATCAGAGCTGTACAGCTAACTCTGTATTTCTTGGTTGATTTTCTCAGTATTTCTTGGTTGATTTTTTTTTCTTATTGTTATTTCAGACACAGAACTTAATGATCATAAAACGTCTTATATTTTAAGTTGTGGAAATCTTAACTTTCCTACCGAATTGTGTTTCTTGCAGTATTTGAATTCTGTGAACATTTTCCCAGTTTGGGATTTAATTGATAACAACCAGATAATTTCATAAGAAACCAGGTGGAGTTGAATGATCTCCTTTGCCCTTAGGACGTGGTTCAAGTTGACTATGTTAGGTGTCAAACTCGGCTCCAAAGAGCAGGTTTTGAGGATTCTTTGAGGATGGCTTACTTAGTTGGATAGATATTAATAATTGTGGTTTCTTGATTTGAACATTTTTTAAGAATGAAGTAAGGATGAATGATTTTCTGCTAGTTGTTAAGTGAGCCAAATAGCGAGAATTCTAAAGTGGTACCAGAGACTATCCTATTTTGTGCAATGAAAAAAAATTCCAAAACATGATACAAATGTGCGTCTCTGTGCTCATCTGTAACATAAAAATTAATAATTTTGTAATAAGTGGAAGGACATTAAGCAGAGTAAATAAATACTTTTCAGTGTTTAATTATTTAATGTGATGTTCTGAGGATATTCAAAATTCCTTGAGGGTGTCGAGAAATTTTTCACATAATAATGCCAAAATTCCTGCTCAGAAGAGCATTTTCAATTATGGGTCATGTAAATTTCTAGTACCTTGGGCAGTGGGCTGTGCTAGTTCAGCCTGACTCCTGATACGGTTAGAATGAGTTCATGAGTTCATACAAAGTTCTGATTTGATTACCCCGAGGTTTGAAGCTACCTTTGCAGTTCCACTAGTGTCTTATGCAACATATTATGAATTCCACGGCGGAGCTTGCAGGCATATTACAAATGTAGGATCCTACTAATTTCCAGGAAGGGATGTTAAGGGGTCATAAGCATCAGAGATGTCCTGTGATGTAGCAAAATCAATGAAAAACTTCCCAAGGGCAGAGTTTGCTCTGAATTTGTTTATTAACATTGGTATATGTGATGGTTATCTACCTGATGTTGGCCAGTTTCCCAACGTGGGAAAGTCACGAGCAAATAAACAAAGTAGAGCTTTGGATGTTTTGTCAGTGTGGAAAACAGCGATTTGTTGATTGAGACCTGATGCCTTCATTATAGTAAGTGATTGAGACAGCCAGGACACTCAAAACACCCTTGCAGAAATCATCCATTTCTATCTTGTCATGGCCATTTCTCTGGATGGTTCCAAGGGGAGTCAGTCAAGGCAGACCTTGATTCTACTTTAAAAAGTAAGTGATTCACCTGTGCTTTTCTCACTGGCCTTCACAGTTTTTCTAGTTTTTCCTCCTTACTGTCAAGTTCATACTGTGCCATGGCAAGTCCCTACACAGAGTTAAGCAGTCACCATGTAAAGGCTGCTGAGCATCTGCTTTGGAGCTGACCTCGTCTGATCCCAGCTGTGCAGCCTGGATTCTGGGTGACGCTGAGGTGCCCTCTGCACCCCATTTCTCCTGTACGCAAAACGCGGTGATTAGAGGGCCCATCTAATTGGCCTGCTAAGAGGATTACAATATGCCTGGCATATTTTAAACCTAAATATGTAAAATATCTAGAACTTATTTTATATCTTTTCTGTGAAAAACTTGAAGTACCTGAAATATGGAAAATTCTCCAGAATAGTTGATTGATTTATTCAATTTTTAATAAAATGTAATAAATGACTGCTTTGTGCCCCTGGCTGGGCTGGTGACCCAGGATGCAGAAGAAGCAAATAGGACCCCTGGTCCCCCATCCCAGGCACGCTGCATTCTCTACTCCTTGTTCTTACAGCTCCCCAAAGTACGTGTTGAATCTTATTTTATGGAGGAAAATGCTTCCCATGCCTCTGGACAGTCCCTTCCCCACATGCTGGCCACACTGGTCGCTTAGATCAGATGTCACTCCTCCGCTTAAAACATCCAGCACTTTCTTGCTTAGAAAACAAACGCTAAATCCCTAATGCAGCCAGTGGAGCTGTGGCCCCTGCATCTCTGACTGCACTGGAATTATTTTATTTCTCGATGCAGCTGTTTTTGCTTTCAGGCCTTTGCCCTGGCTGTTTGCTCCAAGGCACAGCCTTCCCCCAGGGCCCAGCCTAAATGTCACCCGTCAGGTGACACCTAGACACCCCCACCACCACTCACTGCCACGTCACACCTCCTCATGGTCTCCCCGGTACTTGGTGCTGGCTGGTTCCTTTCACGGCAGTGAGTTTGCCTCTCACCCCCTCAGTTCCCTGCCACCCGCACCCCGATGCTCTGACTTCAGCATCTCCAGTGGGGCCCTGCCTGTGGCCAGCACATGAGTTCAGTTCATTAATGGTAACGCGTACACAACAATGGACACGGCGTCACACACTCATCCACTCCATCTATTTCTGTCTCAGTTTCCTCACCTGTAAAGTGGAGGGAGGGAGTACCTCCCTCATAGAGTGATTGGAGAATTTTTTTAAAAATTAATGTATTTAAAGTACTGCTAACATAGTATTTGACACATAGTAAGCATTTAATAAATAGAATTGTGATGACGATCTCTCATTGATTCATTCAATAGTTATTGATTGGTCAACCAATACGGCTAGATTCTGGGAAGACAAAAAATGTATGAGGCATGGTACCTGCCCTTGGGAACCTCCTTGAACTCTAGGTAGCCCAGATTCGCTGTCTTATGAGGATGACCCACGGAAACATGCTAACTGTGCCCATCAGGTTGTGTACGTTGAGTGATGGGGGAGGGGACAAAGAAACTGACCCCAGTGTAGGAAGGTTAGTCCGCAGTGTGTGGACGTGGCTCCTGATAGGCCCCGAGGACACTGAGACGAGTCCCTGCCAGCCGGGAGTCCGCGGTCTGCCGCAGGCCAGCGAGATGAGCCTGGGGTGGGGTCAAGGCCGAGGAGAACGAGGATGCAGGGCTCAGCCTGGCTCGTAACAGCCCACCCCTTACCACCAAGTCCCACTTTCAGAAAATGATGTAATAAAACTGACTGAAGAACACTTCTGTTGACACTTCTGGGAATGTTTACCTTAAAGCAGCGCACAAGGACTTGAGCCAAAGAGACAAATGTCGGGCATGGTGGTTGAGGGTGGGTGACCTGCTGGGGGCTGCTGTGGGCTTGGATGGAGACGGGGCCTCCAGCCTCTCCTGAGGGCCTCAGCGCAGGGCGGCCGAAGATCCTGGGTGAGTACAGATGGAAAGCTGGCGTATTGGGGGAATAACTAGAGTCACACATCCGTTGATTTGGGGTGAGGACAGCACCCCGTGGGTAAGACCAGACGCACTTCCTGTCGGCTGCATCTTCCCTCTGAAATTGTGTCGTTGCCCTGGAGGTTGAAGCAGCAGCAGATGTGACTTGCTCTGTTCATATCTCTCTTGGCTTATCTTATCTTAGACGAGGCTGGCCGCTTCATGCAGTCAAGTCGATGAAAAGCCAGTGCTGGCAAAGACGTCTAAACACTTCAGAAAATCTGCTCAGAGAAAGGACCCAAAGTTGCTGCCAGCCGGAGCTGGAAGGCTGTCCTCTCCGGAGCTGGCGTCTCTTTTTCTGGCCTAGAGCTTAATCCCAGCTTTGAAGTTTCTTTCTTTCTTTCCTTGTGGTTACAAGAGGACTTTGTAAAACCAGAAGGCTCTTCCCTGAAGGGTGGTCCTGTTTGTAGGATGGAGCGTGTTATGGTTTCCTCAGACGTTGGGAGGAAACGATGCAGCCCCGTAATGAGCTGTGCTGGCCTTTCAGCTCTAAACACGTGCCTTGTCAGCTAACAGAGCCGTCACTGTCTGTGTGATGGGAATGACTTATTTCCTTCCTCAAGTATCTTGAGGTAATGGGAGAAGTTGGATTTGAAAAGTATCGAAATGTGAAATTCATCTTGCAAGCGCTGTGGTGATGCTGACGCCTGATAACCATGTTTCTTATCTACAGACACGTCACATTTTGTAAAACCATTTCATACACTTTTACACTGTAAGCCCAAGAAAGGCAGGGACTGCGGTTTCCTTTGTCACACAGTGTCCCACCCCCTGGAGCTCTGGGTGCCTGGCAGGTGGAGGGCTCACTGTGTGTCTGTGTGCCTGTGTGGACGGGCTTGTAGGTGTGAATATGTGCATGGAAGCAGTCTTTCTCTCTTTTAATACTTGCAAGTGCTCTGTGAAATAGATATTACTACGTTGATGGTATATATATATATGTGTGTATACACACACACACACACACACACACACACACACACACACACACTGGAATACTACTCAGCCATAAAAAAGAATGAAATAATGCCATCTGCAGCAACATGGATGGACCTAGAGATTGTCATACTAAGTGAAGTAAGCCAGAGAGAGAAAGACAAATATTTACCATATGATATCAACTATATGTGGAATCTAAAAAAAAAAAAAAGATACTAATGAACTTATATCCGAGATTCACAGACATAGAAAACAAATTTATGGTTACTGAAGGGGAAAGGGGGAGGGATAAATTAGGAAGTTGGGATTAACATATACATACTACAATATATAAAATAGATAATCAACAAGGACCTACTGTATAGCACAGGGAACTATACTCAATATTTTGTAATAACCTATAAGGGAAGACAATCTGAAGAAGAATATATCAATATATATAAATACATATCTATGTATAACTGAATCTCTGTGCTGTACACCTGAAACTAACACGATATTGTAAATGAACTATACTTCAATAAAAGCAGAATATTTTAAAAAGAATATGACAAAGAATATATATATGTATAACTGAATCACTCTGCTGTACACCAGAAACTAACACAACATTGTAAATCAACTATAGTCCAATAAAATAAATTTAAAAAAAAAGAAATACATATTACTACATTGAATTCACACTCGAGGAAATGGAAGGCGGAAATAGCTTTTGTGTGAGAAAATGACAGCTCAGAAAAATTAAGTAACTTTTTTTGCATGGTCCAGTGGAGGCCCTCTCTGAAGTGTTAAGTCTAGTCCGCACAAAAGTGATTCTCAGTGAGTACTGACTCGCGTAAATGCTCCCAATCTGGATTTTTCCTCCTCTTTTCTCCATTTCTGCCAGAGCGACGACCTTTTTAAACTGGACACTGACCGAGTGCAGCCCAGTGCATAAATCATAGCATTGTTTTTGGATTCGAGGGTGTCGTTTATTCTGAGGGGGTGGGTGAAAAGGGTGGCTTCCCTGCTGGATTTTCCCGATTCTGCCAACAGGAAGGACTGTGCTGTAACACCCCTGAGGGTCTCATCCCGGGCACCTGCCCCGAGTCAGTCTTCTGCTGACGCCCTGGTGCTCATCCTGGCCGCGGTCGAGAGGGGCTGGTAGAGAGAGGTCCTTGAACCAAGGAGCGAGGTGGAGCTTCCTTGATTCCCCATCTGCTTTGGAACCCTTGTCCTTAGCTGCGAAAGTGTGAGGCATCCAGCATTCTTCATGTTTCTTCATGGGACATCTGTGCACCAAGGTGTGGCCTGCAGGTGTTTTCAGTGTGCATTTTTGGATTGTTTTTTTCTGTTGCACAGAATTCTAGAATGTTATATTCTGTTGCTGTTCTGTTTCTAGGGCCTGACCCCATAAATGATAACTTGAGTCTCACAGAAAGTGCAGAGAGGAACTAGGGAGGGAATTCATTAATTCCTTGTCTTCATTTATGCTGGGTCCTCAGGTGGCAGCCTTCATGATCCTCCAGGAATAGAAAGTTGCCGAGTGATCTGGTCCCACATGTAGGCAAGTGTTGGGGCCTTTCACATGATCCCCTGCAGTCGCCCAGAAATGTCCCCATCCATTTATGCCACAGATACATGGTGTAGATGCCCACTGTCTGCCAGGCACAGTGCTTGTTTCCTGTGCTTACCTGCGATGATGTGTTTATCTTTACAGTAAAGGAGGTTGCAGATCTCTGCCTTGCGTAGAGGTAAACTTAAATCAGTTTACGTTCTGGAAAATGAAGGCATTCATTCCTCAGCATTCAGTAGTCGGGCTTTAAGCTAATAAGAAGGGATCTCTACTAATTCACCTCATTTAGTGAAATTTTACTTATCTAGAAATCAGAAAGCTAGAGGCAGATTTTTCTCTCCTGGAATTAGCAAGTCTTCATCTCATTGGAAAGTGTTCATAATGGAAGCACCTCTCTCTCCTGCTCTAAGTTAGTTAGCATTTATTGGATGGGAAAACCAAGTGTCTCAATGAAAGACTGATATTGTGTGTGCTTGCTTTTAAAAAAACCCCACACATTTTATATATGTTGATCAACTTTAATTCTCAGGAAATTAAATGATTCTTATCTTGTTTGTTTTAAAACTCCAGTATCTAAAGATTTCACAAAAATAAACCATCAGTTTATTAGAATGAGCCTTCTGGCTGCTCTTGGATGAAAAAAATTTTATCCAAGGATCTTGTGGACAAATCTTGCTGAATTCAGGGACAAGCTCTTTGCGGCTTTTCCCTCCTTATTTATGTCTTTGATGAGTTTCACCTCACTATTTTTATTAATAGAAAAATCTACTTGTGAATAATTAGTTTGAAAAATTTATTTCAGAACTTGGGTTTGTTTTCTATGCAGTATTGCTCCTAATTCCCATGATGTTTCTTCTAAGGGAAAAGGGGCAGCCATATGAGATGGGAGGTGTGTGTGAATAGTTGTTCTTGGGCTGGAATTTAGAGGAAGGAAAATTATAATTTTAGTTTTTTAGATAAAATTTGTGAAATAAAATTCTCAGTGGTGGTATTCATTTCCAATTCATGTGGGCTCTAGGAGGCTACCAAACGATTCTTGGCTAATTAAGTCGCGACTTTTGGAAGGTAAATCTTGATAATGTCTGTCCAGGGTGCTGGGAAAGTTACAAAAACCTTCAATGAGACTGAACGAAGTCTTCTGATTTGATGCATGATTTTATAGTGAAGTTTGTACATTCAGTTCACATTATACTTGAGATGGGTAATTGAAGAGAATGAGAATTTATCTACAGATCAATGAGATGACACCCATGTTTTGGTCGTGGGAATCTACAAAAATGTCCTCTCATTGCTGGGTCTAAGGCTGTAATGGAGATGGTTTTTACTGCTTCACCACATTTGGTATTAGAGAAGACTTTGACCTTTCAGTCTGTAAAATCTTTTGGAATTCAAAGGAAAGACCATCCAAGAGAAGTTTGAGAAAGTTTGGGGAAGCAGGAACAGTCACTGAGGAACCTGAATTCCTCAGACGTGTGAGAATGAAACCATCCTCCATCAGCTTTACTGATTCAGGGAAAAAGCAGAGTTGACATGATGTTTTGCTGAATTTTGTATGCTTAATATAACTTTATATTTCTTCATAAAGGTGACTTGTTCAAATTAAATGACTTAATTTGCAAGTATTTGTCATTTTAAAAATATGCAGGTAAATCATGAACAGAAAATATATATTCTCTCTCTGACCACAGGTCCCCAAGCTATAGATGCCATAGAAATAGGGACATGGCCTTGCAGAGGTAGGTGCTTGATTCACATTTACTTGAGTGTCTTCAGAGCCCTGCAGTAGATGATAATGATACAGCATTAGATTTAAGTTTGATTTGGGCATCTAGAATTTACATAAGGTGCTGATAGTTCTTTGAAGCTTTCATTTAAAAAAAAAATTTATTCTCTTTAAGGTTTGGAGCCACAGGCTGCTTGGCAGTCTTTTAAATCGTTGGTGGGGGGAATCAGCGATTTATTTTCCTACTTGGTGGTCCCCACCCCACCGCCCCTTCCCGGCCCAGAGTATCTAGCCTAGCAGGTACTCAATAAAACGTTTTGTTTTCTTTCTGCTGGTTTCCCAGGAGGGAATCATTTGGCATTTCTGGCACTTTCCTGGGTGGGGCAAGCGTTTGTCCTGTTTAAATGGTGAGGGGCCTGGCTTCCCTCAGGATGTGGAGTATGCAGGGAAGAACGTTTAGCTAACAGTGTAAAGCAACAAAACGTCTTTTCGAGGAGAACCCGTTTTGTGGTAAATATTTTTCATTAAGAGGATGCCACTGAACCTGCCCTTGCATTGTGGAGGTGTGGTCTCGTTGGTGCTTTGTAAAAGATGTGAAGTTTAAAAGAGGCTGGGTTATTTAGTAACCAGGTGTGACTTGGTGTAATTCCGGCTCGGTGGTAACCATGGCTGGTGGTCATTTGACCATGGATGGGTCTGGACTGCTGACCGGCATGACCCCGATGATGGGGAGATTTAGTGCCCTGTGCACTTCTGACTGGTTCTGTTGGATGTAGTCTGATTATCCTGATTCCAAATTAGAATGTGGAGCAAACCTGACCTCCAGACTTACATTTTGATTACCAAAAGCACCCCAATTTTATGAAGTATCAACTTGTTAGTAATTTCAGGCCGTGGTTGATTTTTCATTGCATTCAATTTCATACAATTGTTTATTTACTGTTAGAAACTCTGAGACTTCAGTATCATTTAAGTTATAGAAAGGAAAGTTGTTTTGAAACAGTCACCTGCTACATTTACTCCCCTGGCTTGATCTGGAGCCAGCAGGGCAAGAGGCAGTGTTCAGTGTGTCTGGAATGGAAAGAACCAAGTTCTTGTCTTCTGCCTATTCTGCAACTCTGCTACCTTCATATTTCATTGTTAATATAACCCACAGAGGCCAAATTAGCTTTTAGCAGAGAAAGTCGCAAACACAGTTCTTTCAAAACATAATTAGGCAAAGACAGTCATCAATTGATGATTTTTTTTTTTTTTTTTTTTTTTTT
>NC_041232.1:26732923-26745665 GCF_002837175.3 Physeter macrocephalus
CAGGCCCCGGACACGCAGGCTCAGCGGCCATGGCCCACGGGCCCAGCCGCTCCGCGGCATGTGGGATCTTCCTGGACCGGGGCACGAACCCGCGTCCCCTGCATCGGCAGGCGGACTCTCCACCACTGCGCCACCAGGGAAGCCCAGTTGATGATTTTTTACTTGAGCCGTAACAACTTGGTTTTATTTGTAATCAAATGCTAATGTTTGTTCTATTGCTTCCCCCCCATCCACCCAAAGAACTATTCTTTTCATCTTTTTAGTATTGTTATAAATCAGACTCCCCTGGCTTCCTCCTCACTCCCAGTTAACAGGTTCTACAAGGCAAACTGCAGTTATGTAACTATGTGACATGATACAAGTTTCCCTAGGGATAGATTTATATGGTTTATTTGTTGTCAAGGTGAAGAGTTAAAAATCCTCCTGTAGATCACTGTGTTTCTTGCCCTGGGTCTCACTGCCTGCAACGATATCTATTGATAAGATATTTACTTGAACTGCAGATTCTTCCATCAGAGTTGGATGCTTAAGTCTTTTCTTGATCTATGGGTGAGTGGTTTTTTATTTGACTAATTCTTTTTCTTTTGACTAATTCTTTGTGTTCAAGACTCACTGTGAAACAATGTACACAGCCTGAATTTGTATCAGTGATTCATCCTTAAGAAACCATCTTACAACAAAATGAGGGAATGTAAGGCATCTGTCATACCTCTTATTCTGATTCTTGATGGTATTTTTTTTTCTTTTTACATTATTTCTGTTACAAAACATTCTGGTGTTGTTTGGCATTTGAATGAGATCCAAAGGTTAGGTGCAATCGATCGCTTCTTACTATTTTGTCTGATGTTCTAATGCTGTTTGGAAGAGTTTGTTCTCATCTCAGTCCAATTGGAGATGAATGATGCTACCAAATCTTGGGGTTCTCGCTCCGGCATCTCAATCAATTGTACAGTGAAATAAAAAGGGAACAGGTGTGGAAGAGGACAAGCCTTGGACAGTACCTGCAGCCCAGAACCCTAGAGAGGCGGGTTGGACAGTAGTTAAGATCATGAGCTGGGGACCAGAGCATTTGGGTTCATGTCTGGCTGGGCGACGTGGGTACACCTTGCCTCAGATGTGCCCGTTTGCAGTGATGACAGTGCCTGGAGAAATAATTTACACAAGTAGAACGAGCAGATGATGCACTCGCAGAGGTAAAAGGAAATGTCAGTTCTGTGAAATGTGTCAAGACGTTTATGGGGATTGAAGGAAATATAAAAATTGTTACATGTGTGCTGACAACATAAACTTTTAGCCATCCAGCTGGGAAATAAACAGAAAGCTTAGTATTCTGGGTCAAAGGAGGAGGAGCCGAGATGCTGCTCTTGGGAAGGTCTTTGAATGCAGGCTCTGTATCCCTTGGCGTTGGGGCAGCGGTGTTGAGCACGGATTGCCTGTGGAATTCAGTCTTTTGAAAGCAGAGGCACTGACTTCATGTTCCTCTTGGACCTGGTGATACTCCTCCTCATGAATACTGACACCTGAAGAAGAAGTCCATTGATCCCACAAACTATTCCCACCCTTTTTGAAAGGTTAGTTGGGTCTTTCAAGTAGATGCCATGTTTTGATCTCATAGACAGATATCCAAAGGGAAATTTTCTTTCTGTCTCAACTAGAAATACTTAAATTCTTAGACTTTGGAAGCAATTTTAAGACTTAGTGATGTAGGTGATGAGTAAAATGTAGGGAAAGCATTGTAAACAAAACTTGTATTGTTGGAGGATTCCCAAAGACTAAAATGTGTGCTCACCAACCAGTCGGACAAATCCTCTGCGTTGGCTCTTTACAGATCACCCTGTGGACTGGAATAATGATTTATGGTGCCCTTAGATGGTAATGTGCTCAATACAATCATTAACTCATCTAACTTCAACCAGGTTGAGTCTTTAGGTCAGCTTAGCTGATCAGCATCTGTTTCCTCTTGAATTCTCTTGAATTCTGAAGATTTTCACATTTGAAGACCTCCTTGGGTTGTAACCAGAACTCCTTTAACTTTAGGTATCATGTTTTCTTCCACATGGAAAATAATTTTTGATCCAGTACCACGGGGTTGGAAAAGAAGTTTGCAAATTTTATTCATGAACACCCAAGGAACAAATCAAGCATTACAGAGGTGCATTTTCATGCCTTCTGGAGACTGCCTTCTTGAAGTTTCTCTGTACATCTTCTACCGTCTCTGAGGCTCAGAGGAACTTGGCCCTCATGGGAGCCCCACACTCTTGGAAGTTTCTAAAATTGGATACTAAATAGGACATGGAAGGCCTGATATTGAAGGCATTGCCATACCCTGGACACTAGTCATTTTTTCACTTTCATAATTCTTTTAAAATCTGTTATGATAAATGTTGGAAAATAGCAGTTATTACAGACAGCTGCTGTATTTTTATAGGGTACTTTCTTAAGCTTATTATGTTTATTATTCAGCTCTAAGCACAGTGAAAATACTTTTCCTTTCAACCAATTATGTTTCCCCCTAATATAGGTCTGAGAAGTTCATCCCAAACCAATGACAAAGTGAAAATATCTATTGACAGTGCACTCCTTAAAATAATCTGGAGAGTTACATGTGGTTTTCTCCATATTCGTGTATTTTGTGCATAACTGTGACATAATATGTATGTAAATTTTGCATTCTCCTGTTAGTCTTACATCATAATATTGCTATTTTGTCACTTAGTCTTCATAATTATTATTTGGATGTCTGTTTACTGTTATCATGAGTTAAATACCAAGCTTATTTAACATTTCCTTATTTTGGACATTTAGAATGTCTTTAACTATTTTTCACTTAGAACAGTGACCAAAAACCTTTCTTTTTTGACCTTAAAGGGGTTTAGGAAGTGCAGCATGGGTAGAGATAAACATAAACAAGGTTTCTCATTCTTCTGTGACATTTCCTTAACTTACTCTGTAGACTGATTTAAGCTTAGGAAGCACTTACAGAACTTAATTATCAATTACCAAGTATGTAATAAGTGAACATACTTTAAAAAATTTCAAACATTTTAAACATGAGCATTTATTTCTGAGTTCCATGTCCTGAAAAGTGCTCATTTAACGGACCATCAATTCTAAATAACCCAAAACTTCAAAGCCCTTAACTGTTATGTAGAAAACAATTGATGATTAACCTGGAGGACATTCTCTTTTGGGAGAGACAGAAGGATAAGAGGAAAAGAAGCTGTCTTGGTAGTTATGAATTTTTATGTTTACCCATATCGTTAACTAGATGTAGGTGATATCAAGACTCCTGACCTATTTAGCTCAAGGTCAAGCTAATTGCACCTCTGTTGTTGATTAAATAGCTAAGTCCAAGTTCTGACAGATTTAGAAATGGTCTGTGAGCTTCTTTGAGCTTCTAGCCTTATCTTACTCTTGGTGATAATTTGTGATAATCTGTGAACATTTTTTATGTTCAGTAGGGAACAGTACAGCCCCGTTGTTGGTGGTGGCCAACTTCCTTTTACAGCTAAGTGGGAAAGAAAATAACAACCCCGTTTTGATTGACATTGGACAAAAAACAGACAACCCTTAAGTGGAATGAACCTATTTTAACCAACTGAAGCTGCCATGACGAATTGTAACAGGATTTTATTTTATTTTATTTCATACAATTATATATATATATATATACATACCTATATATACACATAAAATATATATGTTATACATGTACAAAATATACATACAATATAAAAATACATACATATGTATGTACATTTATGTGTATATATACATATACATACACACACACTTCAGAATTTTGCTGAAGTATTCAACTCAGAATTTTGCTGCTTCAAATATTTTAAAAAGCTCGTGGAGTTTCTTGACATATATGAAGACAGCGGGTCTTGACTTTTGAAACAGCACCATCAGCATCATCTCAGATTTGTTAGAAATGCAAATTCCAAGCCCCGCCTTGGACCCACTAGTCAGAACCTCTGAGGTAGACACCTGAGATTTGCCAAGTGCTCCAGGTGATTTGAGAACCATTGCACTAAGGTAAGCATGGCCAAAGTTTTCTTATCCCAATTGGGAACTTTTAGGATGAGAAAAGTTCTTTTTTAAAAAATTGAGATATAATTGACATGTAACATTATGTTCGTTTCAGGTGTACAACATGATGATTTGATATTTGTATATACTTTGAAATGATCGCCACAGTAAGTCTAGTTAACATCCATCACCTCACTTAGTTGCACAATTTTTTCAGGTGATGAGAACTTTTAAGATCCACTCTCTCAGCAACTTTCAAATACGCGATACAGTATCATTAACTATGGTCACCATGCTGTGCATTCCAGCCCCAAGACTTACTGTTGTTATAACCGGAAGTTTGCACCTTTTGATTCTCTTTGTCCATTTCACCCACCTCCAGCCCCGCCTCTGGGAACCACCAATCCATTCTCTGTATTGCTTTTTTAAAAATAAATTTATTTATTTTATTTATTTTATTTTTGGCTGCGTTGGGTCTTTGTTGCTGCACGTGGGCTTTCTCTAGGTGCGGCGAGTGGGGGCTATTCGTTGCAGTGCGCAGGCTTCTCATTGTGGTGGCTTCTCTTGTTGCAGAGCATGGGCTCTAGGCATGCGGGCTTCAGTAGTTGCAGCACACGGGCTCAGTAGTTGTGGCTCGTGGGCTGTAGAGCGCAGGCTCAGTAGTTGTGGCGCACAGCCTTAGTTGCTCTGCAGCATGTGGGATCTTCCTGGACCAAGGCTCGAACCCATGTACCCTGCATTGACAGGTGGATTCTTAACCACTGCACCACCAGGGAAGCCCCATTCTCTGTATTGTTAGTTCCTTCTTGTTTTTGTTTTGGGTTTAACTTCCACATATACATGAGGTCATAAGGTATTTTTCTGAGAAAAATGCTTCTAAAGTCGTTGTTAGTGTTTCACAATTTCATCAGGGTAAGAGCATTCAGAAACCGTTACTTTAACATGAGATGAGGAAGGAATTTGTGGGAGCAATGCACATAGTTGAGATGGAGTAACAGTAGACAGTGCATTTTTTTTCTCACAGAATCTCAGACTCTATGACTTTGGGCACAAAAAGGTAGTGGGAGGTGATTTGATGTCTATTTAGATATCTATTTTTTGTAATAGTAATAAAAAATTTTTCTTTTAAGTAGACTTTATGTTTTAGAGCAGTTATAGGTTCACAGCAGAGTTGAACAGAAAATATGGAGATTTTCCCATGTATCCATGTCCCCCCACTGTCAGCATCTAGCACTCAAGTGGTACATTTGCTGCAGTTGGGGGACCTGCATTGATGCATCATTATCACCTAAAGTCCATAGTTTACGTTAGGTCACATTTTAAGAAACTAAATAATATATTGTTAGAATGACTCTTTCTCTGTTGTTATTGTATAACATGGTTTTCTAGATAAACTGTACATATTTCCCCCAAGAGAACTCATTTGATCAAATTTTTGTACAAATTGTTTAGAAAGTAAATCTTCTGAGACCATATAAATTTTGGTAAACTTACCCTCCCCAACTACAAAAGTTCAATGTGAAAACATCTTTATACCAGTTAGAATATTTTTAGGTCTAAAATATGACTTGGATTTCAGTTTGATGGGAGAGGGATCTGAGGAGCTGGGGTTGTCATGATGCAGTTGGATGCATTTGCCCAACTTTATAAGCAAAAGGTTTGAGTTGTCTATCTCTTACTAGGATTCAATAAAATTTTTCTTAATTAATTTGAAACAGTGTTCTGATATATTTCTGTGCCATGTACTTAGAAGGATTAAGTGTTCTGAAATACATTCCAACCACATGTTACATATTTTCCTGTGCTTCTATGAAAATTCATTTTAATAGTGAATTTTAGAAGGAAGTCATTTTATTCCCAATTTAACTTAGTTTTTTCCAATATCAACAGGCCATTTAGTCATTTCATTTTTTTCTCATGGAATTTATGAAGAATAATTAAATGCTTTAATCAGAAACTGAGCCTTCATTCAACAAATGAAGTCATAACTTGATAGCATTTCATATTGTGTGGGTGGGTAAATGCATATTTATTAAAATGCCTTTTTCTTTCCAGAGTGTTTTTATAGCATGTTTTTTTTTCAATTCCAGATTACTTCAGCAGTACAAAATATTTCTGTCTTGATGTGCTTTTTTTCTCAACAGCCTTCCCTTTTCATAATGTTTCGTATACATTGGCCACCTGCAGTATTTTCTTTTTGATTTCCAGCCATTCTTGTTTATAATGTTGAAAATGTGCTATTATAGAGTCTCCTTTGCATCCTTTTGGGAGGAAGGCAAGGTGCATCTAAACGAACAATAAAAAGACAAGACAAGAGAGGGTAAGCTCAGGGACCTCTGTACCTGAAGGTCAAGGAGGGGAGCCCTGGAGCTGGAGGAATTAGAGATGCGGTTCCTGCTTCCCTTAGCACCTGAGCAGATTTAGAGTGGAAAGCAAGGCAGGCACAGGGGAGCTGACTCTGTGATTGCTTCTTGGAAAGAACCCCTGGGATGTGTTTTCTGCCCGTTCCTTTTGAGTGAAACCAACCCCACAGCCCTATCTGAGGAACCAGATCATGATTCCTTCTTGAGCCAAAGACAGTGGTCCACAGGCTGCAACAAAGAGTGAAAAGGGCCCGAGGTGCCCGGGCAGAGTAGGGGCTGGGAGAGAAGCTCCAGAGGGGATGAGCTGGTGACAGTCTGACCTGAAGATGCCCTCTCTTTGGGGATTTCTGTGAGCTGCACGGAGAGAGGAGGGTCACTTAGGAACAGGTGGCATCCTGAGGGATGCTGAACTGTGTTTCTGGGTTTTTCACGAGGGCTTCTGGCCTTGGACTCGAGTGTCTGTGGCTCAGATGATCCCTTGTATGCTCTCATATTCTCTGGTAGTTTTAGGAAAATCCCTGGTGCTGGAGATAGTTGCTCATGCCTCTTGGTAATTGTGAGGGGTCCTGGAGTAAGACAACTAGGGTCGTTCCAGATAAGCTTGGAAAGTAGATTGAAAGGAGGTTTGCATGCCTTGAGTGCAGGCTGAGGGATTTGGACTTTGTGTAGAGGAGGAGCCATCACGTTAGTGATAGAATCTCCCTCATCCTAAACATCTTCAGGTGGTATCTTAAGGCCATGTAATGCAGACAGATGTGTGTAATGACTTATCCAAAGAGGCCCATACTTTTGGAAGATTATCAGCCTGGGATGGTGTCTGGTTACCTAGTGAAGCCCTTACATTAATGTAGCCGACTCCACTATACGTCTGCAAAATTGTCATGGACTTGCCTTTGCTGGAGCTGTTGAACCACATGAATATCTCACAAGAGTCAGGGGAATGGGGTGATAAATATTGAAAGAGGACGAGGCTAAGAAGTTACGTCTGAGAGGGTTGTGTGGTCAGGAACTCAGCAAGGAAGGCAGGACAACACCCAGCCTCCTGGGCTCTGTCCACTTCAGGCCTCGGGAGCAGGACAGAGGGGGTGGTGGGGAGGACCCGCCCCGTCCCAGATAATGTGCTAAGGACATAACCTGTTTGCTAATATTTGAGTAGGTTCTTTAGTGAAATACAAAACCCCATTCAAATTTCAGTAAGGAGAGACGTTATCCCAAGGAGTGATTGCAGTAGAGAGGATGCTCTGGCCGTGAGATCTGCTAGCGTCTCAGAGATCAGGAAGGAAGGGCTTTGCTTTCATAGGGGGTAAACAAATAAGCGGGATGCAGGGCGCAGTGGGACAGCCCACCGGTTTTCCCTGAGGTCAGTCTGCTCTCTGGAGCCTCTTAGGGAGGACTGTCCTGCTCCCAGGTGTCATGTCCAGGGCCCCGTGAGGAGGCTGTGACTACAGTTTGGTCAAGTCATGTCAGTGGGTATTTTGTCCTGATTGGTCAATGGGGACAATCAGTCGCTAATAATTTATGAGACAAAGAATAGGAGCATGGAGGGTCCATGTCTGGCCTTGTCCAAGGTAAACAAGGGGGCAGCCCTGAATCTCATCAAGTCACAGGGAGAGAGGGCTTCTTTGCAGTGAGCTGTTTCCTGGAACACAAAAGGGGGCGGGTTCCCTTCTTTCTTTTCTCCCTTCCTTCCTTCCTTCCTTCCTCTTTCTTTCTTTCTTTCTCTCTCTCTCTTTCTTTCTCTCCTTTCTTTCCTTCTTTCTTTTATTTTGATAATACAGCTATTTTAATAACATTGCTTTTGACATCTATTTGTACATGTCCTTCCTTCCTCTTTCTTTCTTTCTTTCTTTCTTTCTCTCTCTCTCTCTCTCTTTCTTTCTTTCTTTCTTTCTCTCCTTTCTTTCCTTCTTTCTTTTATTTTGATAATACAGCTATTTTAATAACATTGCTTTTGACATCTATTTGTACATGTATTTAAGAGTAACTTTCAATCCTGGTGCCATAACAGTTGGGTATTAAACTGTCCTGCCGGGAAGTGAGCAAAGCTGTTAACAGCAAACAGCCCACAATCAAAGCTTATTTTACTCATTTTAAAATGGAAAAATGGGAAAAATAACTAAGCATTTAAATTTTTCATTGGACACCTGTGGATTGGTTTAGATTGAATGGGCTCAAATGAAACAGATACAGAGAGATTTCCTGTATACAGATATTCTACCGTGATAGGTATATCATATCTATTGTGAAAGGATAAAATTATAAAGTTTGACTTCGCGTGCATGACCCAGATCTGTTTCTCACGCCCTTAATCCCGGAGGGTGACCGGGCTCTCAGTGCCCTCTCGGGGGTGGTGGTTCCTAACCAGGGCTGTGCTCCAGGAGCTCAGGGCTCAGGTGAAGCTCAGTGCGACCAAAGGTGCGTTTCTGGGATGCCGTGAATCAGCTCTGTCAATAGGTTTTGGTACCTGCGCCGTGCCGGGCACTGGGTTTGGGAGACAAAATGCATAAAGAAAACATGGCCTCTACGTCCAGGTCTGAACCTGGGCATCAGAACGACTCTGTGCAAACCCTGGGGAGACCCAGAGATACAGGGGACCCACAGACTGTGTTGAAGAGGACCCAAGCCCCAGGCCGTTTGAGCCCTGCCTGTCCCCTGTCCTCTGTGGTCCCCTTTCTTTCTGTATGTGCACTGGCTACAGAGGGAGAGCTGGGAGGCTGAATAGGGCCCGTGGTGGCTGAATGGTCGGGGGGTGGCCTGTGGATAAACACAGCTGCCATGTGAGTTTGGGCCTAAAGAAGCATTTTTCAGACACGTGTAGGCAGAATAATCAAAAGACATTTTAAAAGTGTGTTCATGGTTGACTTTTCCTCCCATGTGCTAAAAAATGAATCTTGAACTTTTCACATAACCCAGGCTTTTGGTGCTTTGGAGAAGGACCTCGTGGGTCAGCTGTTCAGGAACACATGTAGTTCATTAGGGGCCCCGGTCCTTCCCACTGAATCTCACATGGAGGGGGGATCAGTCTAAATGTGTTGCTGGTTGTTGTTCAACATAATTTTGCTTATGTTTTATAACCCAATTTTTATGCAGTTAGGGAGCTTTACAGTCAAACCTCAAGAAGCACTGGCATTCAGTGCAATATCCTCCAGCTCAGGCCGCTGCAGGCCCCTCGATGTTGTAATACTGCTTTGCGGCTGCCTTCGGAGTTCTTCGGGTTCCTGCGGTGAGACCCAAGCCCTGTGTGGACCGTTATGTCCATTTTGTTCAAACCTCACCCCTAAAGCTTCCTCGGCTTCTATGAAGCTGAAGAGATGGGAGATAAACCAGGCTAGGGAGACTTGCCAAGTGGTGGCTGAAGTGTGGAAGCGTGTTGCTGTGAAGATGTCAAGAGCTAGAACGAGTCTCTGAGTCATTTATTACCTGTCCCTGGAAACATTTTACAAATGGGGCATCTTCTCATTAATTCGAAGGGCTTAGTTTCTGTCTGGTCCACAGGCTAGAGGAAGAACTCTGATCTTCCAGTTTCCTTCTCTCTAGACACTGACTGTCAGACAGGGGATGTGAGTCTATTTTGGTTTGCAATGTTTTGGCTCAGAGCTATAGTTTTTGGTTGCAAGTTCTGGAAACAAAACAAAATCTTGATTAGAGAAAGTGGGTGATTTATTGGCACTTCCTCAATCACGGCAAGGCCTAGGGTCCAAATCTCACTTCTTTTTCTCTGTTTCCTGGCCCTGCTTTCTTCTGAATTGGTGTCATTCTTAGTCAGGCTACTCTTGCCAAATGATGGCAAACGGTATTTCTACGCTAATAAACTTGGAACTGCTGATGAAAGGAACATCTCTGGGATCTTGGCAGGTAAGGAGCTGTCTGGGGAAGGGAAGGTAGCCATCCACGGGGAGGACGGTGAGTGTTGTGTTGTCTCCAGACCTCTGAAGGCCTCATAACCAAGACGCAGTGGACGTGCCTTCAGAGACACAAATGTGAGACAGAATTAGGAGCAGGTGATTGGAAGAGGGCCAAAGAATTCTGGTTCAATAAGAGGAGGAACGTCTTACCATTTAAAGCTCTTCTCAGATGGAATGTTATCTTGGATGATCTGAAGTTCCCTCTTTCCAGTCTGGGGTGTGGAGGGGTTCAGGAATAGGCAGGAAGTTAAGCCAGGGGCCTTTAGGGACCCTTCCATCCTGAGAACGTTGTCTTGCTCGGATCCACGGCAATAGATATTTAATGATTATTCAGCTTTATGAATACCTGCCAGTACTTTGCAAGGCTGAAAAAAGAACTTGTATAATGTGTGCCAGGTACAATACTCTGAAGTCTGTTTCCTGTGACTTGGGCAGCTTATACTCACCAGTGAGCTCGTATTCGAGTTTTCTTCCTGGATCTCCTCTGATGTGGGTCCTGAGAGCCTCCTGTTACAGAAGGAAAGGTGAGAGGATGGGGGACCTGGCATTTTCTGTGACAGGTTGATTGGATTCAGAGCAGTTATATGACTCCAAGTCACAAATCCAGCATGAGTGTTTGGTTTACTTAGATTTTTCTTTTCAATATCCAGAAACATCATGGGTCACTGATCTCAGAAAATGAGTGCTTGAGGAAAGGGAATCCTCTAGGTGTTGTGGGAGCAGTTACCTGGAGGCTACCTGTTCAGATCTGCATATTGTAGATTGGGACACAGAGGCTCAGAAGTGAAGAGGCCCACTGGGTTCACCAGCTGGTGGTTCTGGAGTCAAACTGAACTCTCAGCCACCTACAGCCGTTGCTGTTCTAACGCCCTGCCCCCATCATCTGTAAGTAACCACTTAGAGATGTTGCTTCTGGGTCTACTTTGTAAATGACCACATCAAAAATGACCTCTTTTTACTACTTTCCTTTTTGAATCTTAATTACATGTATAGTTCAGTGGAAGTGTTTTAGATATCTCTAGACTGGTGAGGTCATCATGCATATAATTTAAACCCAATTCCCCCTCACTGTTTAGAATAAGAAGACTGTAGGGTTTCATTTTGTCACACCAGCCCGCAGGGATCCTCCTGGTTCCCAAGTCACAGCTGTCTAATGCAGACTACTTGAGACAAAGAGAAGAAAGTTCTGGAATGTTTGTGTGATTGCAGGAAGATCAGGAATACAGTGGGCATCCGCGGAGTTGGGGCCAGGAATTCCAGTGCCACCAGGATTCCCCTTCCACTTTGCGGTCTCTCGAGGGGTTGCCCCTGGACCCATCCTCCTTGGCTGGGCCAAGTTGTACTAGTATCGGGGCAGTTACCAGGAATACACGTTTGGGGAAGGGGCTGAGACGATATTCCCCCAAACAAAAGGAGCTGATTCTAGAAGGTGGGAGGGGAGGTGTGGAAACAAACTACAGATTTCTACTGCGTGATGTCATGGAATTGCTCAGCTCTGTGATTTTGGATATACAAGCTATAGATTCTATAAGCTTCATATTGAGTAATTGATGCTTAAATTGATTAAATGTACAACCCATTATATTCGGTAACTTTTGAAGGCTTTCTAAGTATGATTTCCACCCTTGAAAACACCTTTACTTTAAACATCATAGAGATTTTTATTTGTCAAGAGTGATACAGACATGAGTTGTAAAGTCCTTTCACAAAGGATCCATCCAGGTGCTTCCACTGCTAAGCCATTTACAATCTGAAATTTTAAAAAATCATTTTATAAGGAACATTATTGCATGTGAGCTCGGCCTAAACCAAATGGAGAAAACATACTGGAAAATGAAAAGCTCAACTCATTTATGATTATCTCTTTATAACAACTGACATCTTCACTTTTTACCGAGAGTTTCCAGTATGACAATGATCAGGACAATCTCTCCATCACTTCTGTGCTGTGAATCTAGAAAAAAAATTCTGAGCAGAAATAAGGAAAGCAAAGGATGGGTGTCAAGGAATTTAAAAAGAATGTGGCTTTCATTGAAAATGGCAGATGCTTGACATACTGTTTATTCACTTTCAGAACACCTTGATGTGTGGTATTATGTTGGATCCCCTATGGTTAGGATGCTAAGTGTGAGAGTTTGTGTGTCCTAGAAAATTTGACTGGAGTACGAGGCCCTCTGCCACATACAGAGGAAAAAGACCAACCCAACTGACCTTAAATATTTTAGGACGTTCTTTGTGAGGATATAAGCACTGAACATGATCATCTTTTTTTTTTTTTTTTTTTTTTTTGGCCACACTGGCAGGTGAGAAATGGAATTTTATGGGGAAATATATTTTTTCATTAAAAATTTCAACAGGGCTTCCCTGGTGGCGCAGTGGTTGAGAGTCCGCCTGCCGATGCAGGGGACACGGGTTCGTGCCCCGGTCTGGGAAGATCCC
>NC_041232.1:26745714-26770982 GCF_002837175.3 Physeter macrocephalus
GCGGAGCGGCTGGGCCCGTGAGCCATGGCCGCTGAGCCTGCGCGTCCGGAGCCCGTGCTCCGCAACGGGAGAGGCCGCAACAGTGAGAGCCCCGCGAACCAAAAAAAAAAAAAAAAAAAAAAAAAAATTTCAACAACTCTGACATGTATACACTGATGTGTATAAAATGGATGACTAATAGAACCTGCTGTATAAAAAAATAAATTAAAATTCAAAAATAAAAAAATTATAATGTATTTTTAATTATAATGTATTTTTAAAATAATTATAATGTATTTAAAAATATTTATTTATTTATTTGGCTGCGTTGAGCCTTAGTTGCAGCACACGTGATCTTTGTTGTGGCATGCGGGATCTTTCATTGCAGCACATGGGCTTCTCTAGTTTCAGCACATGGGCTTCTCTCTAGTTGTGGCGCGCAGGCTCAGTAGTTGCGGTGTGTGGGCTTAGTTGTCCTGCGGCATGAGGGATCTTAGTTCCCTGACCAGGGATCGAACCCGAGTCCCCTGCATCGGAAGGGCACCAGAGAAGTCCCTATAATGTATTTTTAAAAATTATTGGCAGCTTTTTTTTCTTACTGGTACATAAAATTGATGTTGTGCTTTATAATTGATGGTCTCCAGTATAAATGATATATGAAAGAGGGGATTTGCTAAAAACAGACACTTTTACATTTTCCTACAACTTTAAAAAACCACTTCCATTTCTAATACTGGGCCTCTGAGAGGGGTCCGGGCCAGCAAAGGCTGCATTGGAGGGGAGAGGTGCCCGCAGCCGCTCCCAGAGCCTCTGGATCGACTCAGCCCAGTCCCCAGCTCTAGAGAGGACTTAGAAGTCTCGAGGAATGTTCCTGACGATCAGGGAAGGTCAGTAGAGGACGTGGGTTGGCTCAGTCCAGAGGAACCTGTTGCCCTGAAACAAATAGATGCCAGATATTTCTGCAGCAAAGATGGGTTTATTGGGGATCAGCAGAGAATTGCAATTCGGGTCTGTGACCCTGGAGAGCCAGTTCGGGTCCCCACATGGTAAGGGAAGGAGATGCTTTTACAGAGGGGAAGAGGTGGGGGGAGGGCTGTCATAAACAGATCCATGGCTTTTCATTGGCTGAGTCCTTCTAGGAAAGAAGAGGAGTCTTTCTTCTTCCTGTTGGGCTCTGCTATGGTCACAGGGCTTGAGAGCTACCCCTTCTGGTCTCCCGACTCTATTTAATTGGAGTTTCTGTTTACACAGTATTAATTTTTTAAAAATTGCGCTTGGGTGTGATGACCCTAACGAAGGGTGGGGACTCCATTCAGCCTTGAGGAAGCTTGTGATGAATCTGAACCAAACCCAGACCCTATGGGACTCCTGGAAGCCAGGGATGCCAGGATGGATATACAGTCTCTAAACTGAGTGTCCAGCCAGAAGGTTGTCGCATCCTGAGTGAACTCTTGAATTCACTGTGGCCACGGGAGGTTAAGAGGGTCCTTTGTACCTGCCTTTGCATGACCCCAGGGCTCCCGGGCACTTGTTGGAGAATTACAAACATGACAATATGGTGAGACTCAAACATGGCGTCACAATATTTAAGGAAGCACCTTTCAAGGCAGTGCAAGTTGAAATTCTCAATGGGCGGGAACAGACTTTTAAACTGCTGTTGTCCTCAGCATTTAGGATGGCAGCTGGCTAATGTCCAGCCAGCTAGATCCTCTAAATCATCACTTTAGTCTCAATGACATTTGACTCTATTACATGAATGTTTTCGTGATAATTAATTCCACTCCTTTTTAAAAAGCATTCAGATGGAAGGAAAAATAAAATGGAGCGATCATTTGAAACTTTAGTTGTTTTAGCAAGACAATCAAATGATTGTGGATTTAGGACAATGGGTGTATTCAGTTAAAAACCTCATTCTTTTTGAATAATTATGGAAACTCTCTTCTAAGTCCAAACCTTTAAATCTTCCCTGCTGAACAAGACACAATTTCCTGTTCAGGTCAGTGAGGAGAAACCGTCCAGGTACTGAGGCTTCAACTTCCCATTTTATCCACGTCTATTGAAAGCTTTATATTGATCCATTTAAAATACCCTTAATTTTCTTAATTTTAAA
Organism: Physeter macrocephalus; assembly: GCF_002837175.3. Classification (NCBI taxonomy): domain Eukaryota; kingdom Metazoa; phylum Chordata; class Mammalia; order Artiodactyla; family Physeteridae; genus Physeter; species Physeter macrocephalus. The sequence goes on from NC_041232.1 coordinate 26,747,804, forward strand.
TAATAATGAAAAGGTTTTTTTTAATGATGAAAAACATCATATACAAGGTATAAAGGCAAATGATATCTGGGGAGAAAATGTTTGTAATATATGTAATTAACAAAGGTTTGCTCTCCATGATGTATTAGAGGATGTAATAATTTGGCTGCAATAAGAGAGATAGCCTCCAAGAAAAATGGAAAATGATATTTATCAACAACTTACAAAAGAAGTACATATTATCAAAAAGTTATACAAAGATAAAATCAAACTCACTAACAATAAAAATGTTAAATTAAAATGATAACAAGATCCCATACCTCACCTGTCGAAAAATAAATGGACTGATTTGGAATTCCTGAAAGTGCATTTAACAAGGAACTCCTAGATGGAGCACATGCTTTTTGACTTCTTTTGGAGGAAAGTATGGTATTAACTATTGAAATCAGAATATGCCCATTTTATCTTCCAAAAAGTTGTTAACCTGCAGAAATACTGGCATAGATGAGCAGATATGTGTTTAAGATTGTTGAATGCAGGACTGAAACCCACAGTCCAGTCATGGGGGACTGATTACATAAATCATGGTAACTATGGCAATTATGCAGTCTTTTACAAAAGGAGCGCAACACATACGTATGTACTGACATAATAAGTATTTACTTGAAAAGGCAGATTATAGAACATAGTCAATAGTATGTTCTTGCTTTTGTGAAAAAGAAACTGGTTGGAAGAAAACACTAAAATTAACAGTGAGTACTTGAGAGTAATGTAGGGGGTATGGAACTTTCTTTTTATTTTATGGACTTTTTAATGTTGGAAAATTTTATCAAGAGCATTTATTACTTTGTAAGAAAAAAATTAGAAAATTGGAAAATAAAGAAACAGGAAGAGAAAAAGGTCACCCAAATTTAATCACCTACATGTAATCATTATTAACACTTTGGGATAAATACTTTCATATGTATATTTCCACATATGTATGTATGTACCTTGTTTTCAAATTTTCCCATGATGAGTATTTTTGGAAAATCATGTTAATAATAATTTTGTGATATCCCATCCCAGGGCAGTGTCATAATTAATTAATTATTCCACATTATTGGATATTGTCTCTAATTTTTCAGTATTACAAATACTGCCAAGATTACCACCCTGATACATGAAGTCCTGCCTGCATTTCTGATTATTTTCTTAAAATACATTCCTGGAAGTTTACTGGATTAAACTACGTGAACATTTGTTTAACTACTAATTCATTTTTTATAATATAATTAGTGTTTTGTTTTTTTTTTTTGTGGTATGCGGGCCTCCCTCTGCTGTGGCCTCTCCCATTGCGGAGCACAGGCTCCAGACGCGCAGGCTCAGCGGCCATGGCCCACGGGCCCAGCGGCTCCGTGGCATGTGGGATCCTCCCAGACCGGGGCGCGAACCCGGTTCCCCTGCATCGGCAGGCGGACGCGCAACCACTGCGCCACCAGGGAAGCCCTAATTAGTGTATTTTAATTTAAAAAATCATAGAGCACAAGACTAGGAGGCGAAAAATAAAAGGCTCACATTTTTCCTTTGTCAGGGACATGCAGAATTTTAAATAAGGACAAAGCACAGAGGTGCACGGACGTCTTCAGGAAACAGCCAAGTGGGTAGACTTTCTGACCGAGGAATATTCATCAGCCATAAAACAGGATTTCCAAACAACTAATAACACAATCATCTTTCTAAATGGTAAACAGAGGTGGCCACGCTGCAAGAATAGAGTTAACATATTTACATTAAAATGAGCTAAGTGGATTTGGGATGAAACTAAGAAGCCGAGCAGGGAGGTCGGGTGAAGCAGACAGCTTGCTGGTGGTTAGTCTCTTTCCCTCAAAGGGTAAGCCCGCCCAGGCCTGGCCTGTGTGTTCTGTCAGAGGTCTCTCAGTTCAGTGCCTGCTCTGTACTGAATTCTGGACCTGGTCCCTTGCACCTTTTCTGTGAGGGCTGCGTGGTAAATATTCCAGGCTCTGTTGCAAGCACTCCACTCTGCCCTCCTGGCAAAGAAGCAGCTGGGAGAACATCTGAAAGGATGAGCCTGGCTGCGCAGCCATAGAGTTTATTTACGGACGCTGAGATTTGACTTTTACGTAACTTTCACGTTTCATGAAATTTTCTTCTTTTGACTTTTTTTCCCCAATCATTGAACAATGTAAAAACCAGTCTCAGCTCAGGGCTTGGCACAGAGGATGTAGTTTGCTGACACCTGTTTGCAGGACGTGGAGCAGGAACTATTTCCGAGGAAAGGATGAAGTTGCCTCTTATACAGAAGAAGTGTCCTGCCCTGGAGACCTAACTCATTAGCTATTTTTGTCTGACAGCGTCCTGGAGGGAAAGCCTTGCTGACTTTAGATGTTAAATCTTTCTTAGATGAAGCAAGTGGAAATCTCTTGGGGTGGGATCGGCGGGGGGCAGGCAGAAGCAGGTTTCCAGTTTTGCCGGCCGTGTGCAGCAGGTAGCACAGGAGAATGACTGCTTCTGTGTCAGATGGTTCTTCCTGTGTTAGTGGGTGACCCACTGTCCCTGCTTTTCAGTTTCAGACACACTTTGTCTGAGTGACAAGAGGTGGGGGGGTGGCGAGGGACAGGGAAGAAGCATCGATTTGAGAAATTACATTTTAAAGGTGGTCCACTTCCTGTTTCCCTCTGAAATCCTTGCTGCAAAGAACTGGAAATGGCCACATGGATGGATTAGTAAAGATCTTCATTTTATCCATGAGAAGGTGGAAATCTAGGGGCAGTGAGGTATGTGTCTGTGGTGGTGGAAGCAGGTCTGTAGCTCAGAAGTCAGGCCCCTGGATGACTGCTCTGGGCCTCTGCCCCCTTGGATGGGGTTCAGCTTTAAAAACCAAGCAAGTATCAAAGAAACCGGTGAGGTGGGATTAGGTAGCAGGACTGGAGCCTGGGTCCTGGAGCCACAGGCTCTGGTGGACATAGGGTGCCGTGGCCCCTCTCTGTGGCAGCATCCCTCATGCCATGTGTGCCCAGGAAGGCCCTCAGCCGCCCAGCACTTCTTAGAAGACCTGCTGCTACCCAGGTAACTTGGGGGTTAAAACAAGGGACCGAGTAGGCTCGCTGGCTTAGAGGGTGCAAACCATCTCAGGACAAGTCCACTTTTTCTGGCCCTTCATCTTTGGATTTGGTGGCATGTTGTGTCAAAGCTGCATCGCCCAGCCTTCTTTCATTCAGCTCGAAAACAAGAAAGGCTTTTCAGTGTTGGATTTGGAAGGGCTGACATTTCTCCCTCACAGCATCTGAGTTTAATTTATAGTCTCCTATTCCAGCTAACTACAAATAAACTGAAGGCCTACTGAGCAGCTGGGCCAGAGTATTATTTTTGGAAGTGGTGGGGACCAGTGAACAGAAAAGGAGGCCAATTCATCCTATCTCGCTCCTAATCTGCTGCAGGGGATTTCAGGGCTGTTTAGACCAAGTCTTCCAAACTGGTTGACGTCCTGACTTGGGATCCAGAAGTCCTATGAAAAGGGGTTCATGTCGAGGTTATTAGCTTTTATTAACCACACAACAGGATGTGCCTATTTCTTTCCTGCTGCCATTTGATTCTCTCCTGGTATGAATAAAATAATTTTCACTGGCGTTGTATGAGTTTGTTATGTTTTCCATATTGTTCAGAAATATCTTTGACCACATACTGAGTTAATTTTAAAAGCGCAAGGGGGAGCAAAGGTGTGGGATGGAGTGAGTAGGGGCTGAGCTGATCTGACCCCTGGGTTGTTTTTTTTTCTAATTTAGCTCCCACCTGGGGCAGGTGACTTAGCCTCCCTGGGTATCAAGTTCCTCACTTTTAAAATGAAAACCACGTAGTTCAAACACCAGTGATTCCAAAGCACAGAGCCAGGGCATTTCTTTGCAAGTAGCTTGTACCTCCTGTCTGGCAAGGAAGGGGACTGTTATTAATATTTCTTTCTCATTAGGCCCCAGGAGAAAAGGGGAAGGGGGCTGGTGTCTAGACCTTTGGGGCTCATTAGGTTCATCCTTTAATTTGTGATCCACACGTGGAAGTGGACTGTGGCTCTTCTGCGAGTCTCCGCTGTGCAGCCATTTCAGCATGACCACAGAGAGTTGCTGGAATCTCTCCCATCAGAGGGGGACAAGCATCCCCTTGGCATGAACCAGAAGTCTTCTCCGTAGAGGGCTGAGCAAGGGCAGTGAACAGGGACCAGAGCATCCGTTTCCACCCCCGAATGTGAGGCCACACACTGAGGGCCTCAGACCCCCGTCCGGTGGGGAAGAGCTGACAGGGCTCCTGAGACAGCTTCCAGTCAAGCCATCCCTGTGGTGCTTCACGTGACGTTTTAAGTGGGTCTAAATTTGCAGACTAATGTTTATAAAGGAGAGACACATTTATGAGAACCGGACAGTGATCCCAGGTAATCTTTAAAGATATTCTATAATTTATATAGAGTGATCACCTCTTCATCCAACCCCTATTTTTCTTTCCTGTTCAGAATTTGTACCGAAAAATTGAGAAGGAATGTCTTCACTTTATTAAGAGAAGCAAAAATACAGCCAGACTTGGGTAGGAAAGATTGGGGTGCCCGTGGGCAGTGGGTGGTGGTGTCTGTTTTCAGACAGTGATGGGCAGGGCTTCTGGACACCTGCGGAAGTGACTCGCTGTTGCAGAGTTGCTGGGATGGTGTTGTCACCTCCCGGCTCCTGCAACTGTCTGAGACTCTTGCATTTTGCCACTAGGTCTTTAAGAGAATGAAATTGCTTTACCCACCGAGGCAGCTGGAAAATAGTGGAAAATCACCAATTTGGAGTCACACAATTCACTAGTCTTGTACTGCTGTACACGTAACATTCTGTCACTTGATACCCATTTACTGAGTGTTTATGGTGCACTAAGCTCTGTGCCAGGGGCTAAGTGTATGGGTTTGAACAAAAAAGATACATTATTTACCTTTATGGTACTTACAGTCAGAGAAGCCTTTTATTTAGCCCACTCTAGTGCTAAAGATGTAAAGCTTTTAAAGTTTCTTTTAAGGTAGTTTAAGATGTGGAGGGAATAGATTTGATACCAAAGAGAAAGCCATTTGGAGGCATCTACCCAGAATCTGTAAAGGGAGAATTTTGTACAAGAATATCTGGTGCCCTAAACCTGTCATCTGATTACATCAAAAGAACAAGCCTGTTTTCTTCTTGGTGAACTTATGTGAAGTCTTAAAAAGATGAACAAAAAAGACTAAACTGTAATCAGTTCTTGTTTGTTCGTTAAATTGTGTACATGAAGGTGAAGTGATTTTAGAACTCTTTCAGGATCTTCCTATTGTATCAACTGTTCGTCACGAAGGGTGTTGGCTGGGAACCAGCCTGAGTGGTAGGGTTGGGCCATTGCTCCAAACGGCCACCCTGCTCCGTGCAGGTTACCCAGGGTTTCTGGAGATGACAAGTCACCTTCTAGACCAGGAGAAAAGATACAGTTTCCTCCAGCCTGCCCAACAATCTATTCCAGATTATTTTTTTCAATGTATCACTGGTAAGCAAAGCTAATGAAGTTAGAATGTTTCTGGAAATCCTCTCTGATTTGAAAATATTCTGGACACCAAATGGCTCTGACCTCGGACACATTCAGTATTGAAAGCTCTTGGGCTTGTCAGGCCTTAGGGAAAATAAGGATGGTGGGGTTTTAAACACTGTGGACACCTATAAAACCAATTTTTCTGAGAACAGGGTTTTTTTTTTTTTGTTTTGTTTTTGCGGTACGCGGGCCTCTCACTGTTGTGGCCTCTCCCGTTGCGGAGCACAGGCTCCGGACGCGCAGGCTCAGCGGCCATGGCTCACGGGCCCAGCCGCTCCGCGGCATGTGGGATCCTCCCGGACCGGGGCACGAACCCGTGTCCCCTGCATCAGCAGGCGGACTCTCAACCACTGCGCCACCAGGGAAGCCCTGGGAAGCCCTGAGAACAGGTTTTGACAGGGAAAGGGCAAGAGAAAAATGTGAGATCTCCTTCTTGCTCAGAGGATGGGTGTGTGGGTACAAGGTTGGAAACGGCAGGCAGGGAGCCCCACGCACTGTAATTTTCTTAGTTCTGACACTAATGACATAGGCTCCGTTGCTGATGGGTCCAGGCTGAACTCATCTGTGACTCTCTTTCTTGGTTTTACAAAACCCTTTTTGTTCAGATTTCTTCAAGATTCCAAGTTGAATCCAGATTGCCCTGCCCAGTTAAGTTTATTCTTGGTTGTGAAAAAATGTGTCTTGGTTTTTTCATGAGAATTAAAAACAACTTTAATAACTTCTTTTCCTGGTTACAAAAAAAATCTATGTCCATTCTAGAAAATGTAAAAACAGACTGAAATCTGTAGATACAGAATACAAATCAATTGTAATTGCATTACTGAGAGATGACTACTCCTACTGTTTTTTATGTTCCCTTACCTTAGCTTTTATCAAATGAATATTTAGATATCACTTCATATGTTATCTTAATTCAATCAAATCCTATGCTATACGTGTTTTCTAATTTGTAATTATTTAACAATCTCTTGGGGTAACAATCTCTTGGGGTAAAAATTCATCATCAGCATGATTTCAAGTGGATGAATAGTATTCCATAATACGGACTTTTAAAAATATTTTAAACTGTTTTTTTTTGTTATTCCCAATTCTTTGCCTCTGTCACTAGTACTCGAGATGATGTGTTTTTGATCTTGGACCAGAATATCCTCCATGAATCTCTATGCTCAGATCTCTTTCTACAGTCAAGTTACCAGACAACCTTTTGAAAGCTGACTTTTCAGCCACATGTGTGAGTGAAATTGACCCTGTATCAAAGACCACATCTGCCACCCTCTCCAAAGAGTCCTTTATTGGAACCCTGGCTGTGTTTCACTAACAAAACATGGTAACCGGCTGGTCTCTCCTCCCTTGAACTGGTGGCGGGACAGGTCGGCTTTAGGGGCTTGTTGAAGTGGAAGAAGGGCATCTGTGTTGAGTCTGAGGAGGGACTCTAACCAGGGAGACCTGCTTTGTGCTCCTGAATTGGGGCCGCCACTGGGGGCGAGTGTCCAGTTACTGATCCCCAATCCCGAGAGCTGAATCGAGGATTGGCAATGAGACATCATAAGTGCCAGGGGAGATTTCCAACGACAAGAACATTGTGAACAAGACCAGCCCCTTCTGGGCGTGTTCCCGTCCTAGTTCACCTCCCTTGTCATCCCTGAAATAAGTACCCTTCTTATCTCTATGCTGTAGATGGGATAGTGGAGCCAGAAGGTTCTCACCAGATGAGTTGTTAGATCATTTTTGCCTTGGAATACGTTTTCAATGTAAACATCCCTCATTAATGCCAGCGCTTAAAGCCTGCCAATCTAGTAATTTTTCTCCACTACACTTATATGTTTATTAGGGGATATTTCTTGTTTACTTTTAAACAGAGACCAGAGAGGCAACATTTCACACGTACTCACACAGGGATCCCTGAAGCTGTATGCTCGTGGATTTCTTAATGAATGGACCTTCCCCGTACGAACGTGTGAGGCTGTTTGAAAGACGACTGTGACTTGTGCAGCCCCTCAGAGGAAGCAGGATGTGTGGCTGGGAAACTCTGATTGGAAAGATAAAATGCTTGTGCGTCTATTTTTGCCTTGTATTTATACTTTAAGCTTATCGGGCAGTTTGCCTGGAAGTAATTGACTTCCCTTGCCCTCTCCCTCTCCCCTGACCGCCCCCCACCCCAGCCTTTTAGGTCCAGAAAAGGTTTCCAGAGTGTTTGGTCAGTGCAGTCGGTGGACACTGTGAAGCCCTTAGACCGTGTGGAATTGGGGTGTCCTTCTTGGAGGGGTCTCACATTCGCTTCCATTTTCAAGCTTAAAGGCAAATATAAAAATACTTATGTTTCATTTTGATTTTAAGGGGCAGTTTGTGTTTCTTCCTCCCTCCTCCTTCCCTCTCTCTCCTTTGTCTCCTGGCCATTTAATCTGTAGACCCAACTTGGCAGTCAGCTTATCAGAGGTCAGAGGGGACTTCTGTAGTCTGTTCCAGGAAAAGGGCCCTGTGACAGATGCTCCGAAATGGAGAATCAATAGGAAGGAGAAACCTTGGCCAGTTGGGATGGGCGTGAGGCACACACCAGCAGAATCAGGGTACCGGGGCCGTGGCTTTCCTGCCGTGTCTTTTCCTCTTGGAAGGGCACTGCCTGGCTGGTCGATACCTTGAGGCCCGTTTCCAAATTTCCAGTTAAACCCTTGTGTGCTCGCCTCTTCCCTGGGATGAGAAGAGGGTTGGGAAAATGTTTGACATCTTCTGTCACAATCGTACGATCCCTCTGAGACCAAATCTCGTGAGATCAATAGGCTTTCTTCGTAGGACTTGCGATGGTCTGGGCTTTGTATCGGAGCCTGCGTAGTGGTGGCCGTGAAGGTCTGACACAGGAAGCAGAACTCAGAGAGGTTTGCATTTGAAACACTGCTCACCTCCTCAGGCCCTGTGGACAGAAAGGAGGGCCTCCTCTTGTCGAGGGCCTCTGTGAAGACTTCTTGATTGGATGGACTATTTGAAGAGGTAGATGGACCCTCCACCTGTCCACACGCTTTGCCATCAGCTCAACGAGCCATGTGCCGGTTCGAAAGCTCTGTGATGGGGTTAACAGAGATTGGCCAGCACCCAGCACCCAGCTGCTGTTCTGAAATGCTGGACGGTGGTTATTATTCCTTGGATGAGGAATTATTCCCTCACCCGCCCCCATCATTTAATCTGAAATCCTTGTCTCTGAAAACAAATTTTAGGAGTTTGGGCCATCAAATTATTGTACATCCTTTCCTCGTTATTTTCCAAGTCCTGGGATGGGAAGGTGTTTGGGGAGGTTATGGAGGCCGTCGGTAATTCTGTGCAGACTCACCAGCCATCACTGCTCTGTAGTCTTATCTCTTGTTGAGGGAATAATTTCTCAAACTCAGTTATGTCTCTTCTGTTGGAGATGCTCCATCACACCTTGTGTTCTCCTGGGTTAGTTCAATCCAAGGACGGGTTTTAAGTCTTACAAGGCAGGTCCTCAGTGTACCCTGTCAAGAATTCTATTGTGAAGATGAGTTCAGATGATTTATGCTCTGAGAGATTATAGGGGTGGTTACCAGCCATTTGGCGCATCTAAGTTGCCTGGAATGCTTTGGAAAAATATAATTGTTGAGGCGCTGGGATTTGGACTCATTGGGTGTGGATGGGACTATCCAGAAGGTTGTGACATGTGGCCTATTGTAAGGATACTGACCAGGGGTACACACAGTGTGCGTGTCATGAGCACAGGCAGACTGCAATTGCTAGAACTGATTAAACAGAACAGCAGGGGAGCAGTTTCTGTGATAACTAAATAAAACTCAATGCTCTTTGTACAGTTACCTGGCTAGTTCCCATAGGCAGTCCTTTTCTCTGCACTTGCTGGTCTTGGGGGCATCAGTCACTGTTGGATATTTTCGGCTTTTGCTCCTCCAGACCACCGGCCACCCCTGTGTGCACTGAGACGAGTGCATGGATTACATTACGATGCTTTCCTGCCCTTGTGCTTCTGGGTGGGTTTGGCCAAGGAGAGGCGTTGGCAAGAGATGGGAGGGCGGGAGAGGGGTTGGGTGCAAGGGTCTCCCCTCTGTTGGTGGCCCTCTGCTTCTCTGCTGTCCTTTGAACCTTTTTGAACCCAGACTGTACACCTGGATGTAGTCCTTCATCACCCTATTTGACTGTGCCCCCTGTGTTCTCTGGGACCTTGGTTGACCTTGGTGACAAGGTCTTCTTTCTTTGTAGCTAAGAAATGGCACCTATGATGAAGAAAACAATTGCTACGTGATTACGCATAGGCTGAAAGAACTAAGGAAATCAGATGGCTATGTGCTCTTGTATGGACGTTCCTTGTTTCTGCCCTGTAGACATGCTGGTTAGACTAGAAAGCCACAGGGAATTCTCTGGACTTCTCATTTAAGGACGTATCAATGCACTTCATTCCGTCGAGGTTTCCTCAATCAGGCAGCTGTTAGAGAAGCATCAGAACGGGATTTCGGCCTCATCCTGACTGACTTGGAATTCTGCTCCCCTGCCTTCATTTCGGGACCTTCTCTCTTGGGCCCTTGGAGATACAGGAATGCATAGGATGTAGCCTATGCCTCCAGACACTTAAAATTTTGTGGGGGGAAGTGACTTGTGACTGAATAGTCCAGGGTTGTGGGTACACCCAGAGGTCTGCATAGACCCTGTGGGAGCACAGCCAAGGAGGTCCCTTCCTCAGCATCCATCGCTCAAGAGATGGCTTCCTGAAGATGACACTCAAGCCTAGCAAGAAGGAAACACAGGAAGCAGTGGGTTTTAGTACAAAGGTGAAGAGAGAACCAGGAAGGAAGAAGCAGTGGGGGGCTGCCAGCAGGAGGTTGCACCTGAGATCCTGAGCAGGCACAGAAGACAGCAGGGGGAGGGGCAGGGGCAGCCACGCGGAGCCCTCTTATTGCCACACCTGGGTCCGGCACGGAGGAGCCTGGGAGGAGGATGAATACCTGATGGAGACAGACAGGAGCTCAGCTGCATTCCTGCTGTGGGAGGTCAAGTGCTCTTGATGAAGAGTTTGGGAATGAGGGAGGAAGCGGGGAGGCCCGGATCGGGGACCAGCATTCTTCTCACCCATCACAGGAAGCGCCAGGGCGTCCACTTGGCTTCTTCTCTCTGTCCATTGAGCTTACAGACTCCTCGAGCACCAGCCCCGTGTTCTTATTTCTTTTCAGAGGAAAAACACTCTCATTGTCTAGAGTCAGAAAAATATATTTCGATTCAAACGAAGAAAGACCAAGCGTATGGCTTGGGAGAGAGATGCCGTGAGCCCAGAGTTGTGCCTGCAGAGAAGGCAGACTGGCCCCGAGCTGTCGTCACTCAGGCTCTGCCGGTGCTCAGGGCTGGAGGTGACACTGAAGAGGATGTGGCCGTTTTCCTGACAAGCCACAGGCAGGACTTCCCACTCATTTTTATCCAAAACATACAAGACACGTTATTTCAGGAAAAAACCTTGGGGATGGAGGTACAGTTTTGAATTAAAAATCCTGTTTTCTCTTAAATATGACATTTTCAGCTCCTTTACCTCTTCCCAGTAAAAAAAAAAAAAAAAAAAAAAAAAACCCTTGGATTATTTATTTGCTTCATTTTTTAAATTGCAAGCTATTTTGGTTGGAGAAACAGGCCTCCATTCTCACCGCATAATAGTGTTTTCACGTCTGTCACTTCCTTCAGAATAGTTACCGACAAATTTGCAAATCGGTTCTTATTGTTCCGGTATTTATAATAACCTCCTTGTCCTCCTGTTTATTTTTTCCACTTACTTATTGGTCTCACTAACCTGTTATTAAGACTTCCATGTTGAATTTTATCACTAGAACAAGCAAGATGATGTTTTTAAAAGTCAGCTTCACACCAATTTTTACGGCAACTAATAATTTTAATATTTCCCACTTTTGACATATTATCAATTTTCAGAAACTGGTGTATATCATAATAAATATTATTTTCTTGTATGTCACGTCAATCCAATTCAGTACAACATGTATTTAACCGTCTCTCACTCTGTGTTGGGACATCGTACTAAATGCTGGGGGTGCAGGGGATGATTTATAGTCTCTGTCCTGGGTGGTTCAGAGGCTTCAGGTCACCACACTCACCATTAGGGTTTTCACTGTGGGAGGTATGCCTCTCCTCCTCCTCCCCTTCGCTCCCTCCCTCCCTTCCTTCCTTCCTTCCCTCCCTCCTTCCTTCCTTCCCAAAGCAGGATTTTTGTGTGCCAGTAAGCATTCCAATTCAAGTATGCTTTAACAAAATGGTTTTTTTATACACTGTGGGCTGGACCCTCGGGCTGTGAATCGTGTGGGCTGCCAGCTGGAGCGGGTCCTGGGTCCACCCTGAGTAGGGCTACAGAACAGAGGAGGAGATGGCCACAAAGGTGGCTTCTGTGACAGACGCTGACACCTCTGATTCTCAACAAGCTACGGATTGGTTCAATTCAGTGTGTTTTGACATTCCTACATCCTGGCTTATGTGTTTGATATAATTTGCTAGGACCAAATTGTGCTCTTTTTCCTTAGAAATGGCCCGATTATTGCAGTCTGGAAGAGGCCTCCGGGAGAGGAGTTTTGGGGACCCCAGGGGTGTATTTCTAAAGAAAATGAGTAAGAAGAAGAAGGCTAGAGTTTGCTGTCCTTTCCTTTCCAGGTTGTGTTTCTGGGCAGTCTGCTTCGAAAATTAACATGTTCCAGATGAGAGCTAAGAAAATACAACAACAACCAACTTTAGTTCTTTTTCTGAGAAAAAAAAAATGAGAGTTATTTGCTCCTTAGGATTCATTTTTGCCAAGGAAGGGCCAGAAATGCAGAATCACCTCAGAATGGTGTCTTTCCCAAAGAATATTATCAGCACTTGTGATCTCGATTCTCCTTCCTTTGGTCGCTAGCTACCTGTTCATGTGACGTTTTAGTTCTTACTGATGAGATGGGCGGATGTTACTTGGTTGTTGGCCATGATATTGTGATTTACGCCAGATAGTTGAATTTGGTTTTGAGAGGTTCCTCCCCATTTTTAACTAAGGGAGAAATGGAAGAAAACACTGGAGGTCCTGAGGGCATGTTGGATTTAAAGGGGTCAACTGGAAACCTTTTGCTCCCAGCCCTTTATCTCCAGACCCAAGGGGGCATCTAGCCTCGCCCCTAGATCACGCCTGGTTAGTGCTGTCCCAGCTGGGAGCTGTGCCCCGCCAGTGGAGACATGGCCCCAGGATGGCTTAGGACGTCTGCAAAATCCTTTCAGCTCATCCCACCTGTTATTTAAGCACTACTGATTCAACCAGCCTCTAATAACATTAAAAAATTACACCTGGCATAATTCCTTTTCTGTGACAGGAAGTTGAAGCTCGGTGCATTACTGGATTTGTCCAATGCAGCTCTATTGGGATTCACATTTTGATTTCCTCTTAGTTGCCACCAAGAAGGAGTCAGGCTATGAGGTTCTATTTTTGCGAAAGCTGGACACTGAAAGTGTATTTCCTCACTTTCTTTGTGTGGTATATAAGGTTAATAAATGTCTTTTCACTCCCAAAAGCTGCCCAAAGCCTCATAGAACTTCTTGTGGTGACGTAGAATTTGCATTGAATCCACTTGTAGGAAAAAAGTGGTTAAGACTTGGAGTTTAACTTCATATACCTCTTTCTTCCAAGAGAAACTCCCTGAAGTGTGGCTTCATTGTGACAGAAAAGGTTCATGATTCAGGAAGCTCTCTTGTTTCTTGCCTCTTCCTGGATGCCTAAGTGGAAGTTATTACCCAAATATTATTTTTCCAACAGATACTTTTGTTTCATCCCTTTTGAATATTGTTGTTGTAGCCATGTCATTATGTGAGCCAGATTGAACATTGCAGAGTCATCTGTTTGGTGAAAACCATTGAATATTTACACCACTAATCAGATACGACAACTTTTCTCAGATCCCTCCATCTCTGAGGACAATGGAAGTCCGGCCTTTCATTCCTTTCTTCATTCTGCACCATTGTCATGTGATTGTAATGTGAGAGGTACTCTACTAGGCACCCGAAGACACAACGAAGGCACAGCCCTGCTCTTAAGGGGCTTATGGTCCAGTCAAGAAGGTGACATGTTTACAGGGTGAAGTACTACAAGGCCACGTGGAGCCAAGTCATAAGAGTGATGGAGCCAAAATGTGATGGGTGTTCAGAAATGGAAGAGATTACTATTCCTTAACTTTGATTTTATTTTAAAATACAAAATGTACACATACCTTTTATAAGAAAATTTAACATTATTAGATAAAAAGCCACTGTTTTCCCTCCTTCAGTTCCTCTTCCCAGAGGTTAATGGTCTGATGTATTCTTCCAGATGTTTTCTGTGTGCAGAGAGGGCTGGCAGACTGGAGGGGTTAAATCCCAGTTTCGCCTTGACCTTGGACAAATTACATATCCTTTGTGAGCCTTAGTTTCCTGAAAATGGGAATACTGATTGAATATTGTAAATATCAACCTCGTAGACCTGTTGTATTGTGTACAGTTTTATAACCTAGGTTTTGACAGATTGTTTGGTGAACATCTTTCAATGTCTGTGCACATGAGCAGCGGCCATTCTTTGTGAATGTGGCACAGAGTTCCTGGTGTGGCAGTCCTTACTGAATTTTTCCCTTATTGCTAGACAAGTCTGCTTTTTTATTCAGAGAAGATTACATTTTATTGGGTGATGAGGGCATTCTGTGGGAGGAGACAGATGTTTGAGTGAGCTTGAAGGATGGTTCGGGATTTGGGAGGCATGGTTGGGCAGAGGACATTACGGGTTGGCAAAGAAAGAGACAGGGATTTAGTTACTCTTTCAGTAAGTATTTATTGACTGCTTCTACGATTAGAAATGGGCATAGAAACTGGAAATAGAGGAATGAACAGGAGGGAGTCTGTGTTCCGACGTAGCTGAACATGCACTTGGGGACATGCACTTGGGGAATGGCTAGTGGTGGGTTTGGGTAAAAGAGGGTGTGTGTCTAAGGACATGCATTGTTGTCTGAGCTGTTCCTGGGCACAGGCCAAGAGTGGAAGGATTCTGCAACCTCCCTGTCCCTGTGAAAACTGACCGAGTGACCTAGCGATGACATTTGTGGAGGTAACCCAGCCTCGACAGAGTTTTGATAGGAACCATCCAACTTAGCCTCAAAAGGGTTCATGAGTCACGCCTACTTTTTGGAGCTAGACTAGGATAGCAAAACAGTCTCACTTTGAGGACTTTGGGGAAAGTTCTGACACATTATGGGTCATCTAGTAAATCCAGGGCATAACGATGGGTCAGGAAAGGTCATCTATGCTTGGAAATTTAGGAGATCCAAAACTTCTTCATTTATTGACCCCAAATCAAACGCTCTCTCATGGGTCAAGGCCATGAGCTGATGAAAGCACGTATCGTAAGCTTAAACATATTCCTGGAATAATTAATTCTCCAAATAGAGCATCCCACTGGTGGTCTGAAATTACCTTAATTTTATGAGGCGGGAGGATGTAGTGTGTATTGAAAAGAAGGGCAGTGAGAGAAAGCACTGACAGAGGCAGCTGGGGATGGGGTGAAGCTGGGTGGGGTGCCCTGAATGTCCCTGTGGTTGGTCCACCACCAGGAGTGTGTGGTGCCCCACTCCATCCTCAGCTACACGGACTCTGAGTGGGATTAGCATTCAGAATGATGAGGAAAGGACTGAATGCAAAGTCAAAGTCTGTGACTCTGAGTTACAGCCCAAGCAGATCTGGTGGAGAAGCTGATTTAGAGGTGTGAGTCCAATTCCTCGCTATTTTGGACATTGTTCTGGGAGTGAGGGTTTCCCACTGGGGTCAGAGGCTGCTCTTCATCACTGTGGCATCAGAAGCATAAATCCCAGACAGAGCTGAGGGCTGAATTCATGCCATAAGAGGTGTGTCTGTTTCTCTGGCACCAGAAATATTTGAAGGCAATAGCACTGGCTCCATATATGTCAGAGAAGAGGGTGTTCCTAGGAAGAGGCAGGCAGGATGTCAAAATACATTTATCAACCTAAAAACAGTCCTTTTTAATCAGTTTTCAGCCATATTAGTTGTTAAACGAGATACTGTGTGAGGCCGCATTGTGTGCTAAGGATGGAAGAAATAGGACTTCATGGTCAGCAGCTAAACCGACTTCTTTTCATGCTAATGCACACACCAGTGCGGGGAGGATGCTGCCAAGAATAATATAGAATATTCTGAAGCGTACAGTGAAAGGCTGCAAAAAAATATCTCATTTTACTGAGTTCTTGAAAGAAGGAAACTGTGGCAGCCAGTAAATTAATCCTGTTATTAAAAACCATGCCGCCTACATGAGCCTACATACACATGTACATACACATATATTCTCCAGCCCTGGTGTCTCCTTTTCTATAGCTGTCTCAGATTGCTCAGGGACCAGCATGTGGGAGACCCTTGAACATCAGGGGATAGAATGGCATTGCAGCAGATTTCTCTTATTTCTGAAATGAAAATGACATTTAGTCTCTACTCGTAATGCAGTCCAGTAAGCCAGTCCCAATTTATTTCAGATTGAATGGTATGAACTCCCTAGTTGACCGTTTTTCTTATATGAAAAGCCATCACATTCAGTGGTTCATCCTAATAGTTTACACATACTGAGAGCAACATAAATGGAGGAGTAACATTCCAAATTTGAAATCTTGCTGCATCTTATAGATGGTAAACTTGTGAATCAGACTTGGCATGAAAAATCTAAGTAACCAGAAATCCAGTAAGGAGCTTTGCTGTCTTATTAGGGTTCTAAGCACTTCTTTAGGTTTTTCAGAGGACCAATCATGTAAAAATCCAACTATAGTGAATTGGTAGTCCAATAGAATTTGTATATATTAGGAAGATAAGTTAACTTTTGGGAAAATTACAGAAAAGTAGTGTTAATTTAAAATGAGATAGAATGAATAAAGTGAAGGTAGTATAAAATTAAACATGAGGGATCATCAGCTCTCTTTAAAAATTTTACTGAGGAGAATAAGTTTTAAATTCTTAAAGCTTAATAATTTAATGTTTATAGACTAAATAGATATAATCTTGATAGATTAAATCTTAATTGCAATTAATAATTAAAAAATTAAAGATGAATCTACATTCTGCTAGTAATAGAATAGTAGAGAGGTACAGTGGTTCAATTATAAATTGTTGAATTACATAAAAGTGAGTTGAGACTAAGTTAAAAGGTACCTTTCTCACATGAGAATAAATGTGTATATAAAGGATGATTAGTGATATCTGCAGAAATCAATAAATACAGAGACACAGACCTAAGTGACTCTAGGTGTCCCCGTCCACAAACACTAACTCTCCTCTTCAAGAGATTAAAAAAGAGCTACTATGATGGGTAGGTGAAGAAACAGTTTTAATGCTCGACCTTTCTCTGCATCCACTTGCCCAGCCTAATTTCTTATTCATCACAGTAGTAAGAGAGCAAGTTTTATTTTGAGGAAGCATAGGAGCTGTGGATTTAAACACAGGGCTCTTCATACTCAGAGTGAAATAGATCTGATTTCTAATATAAGTGTTCAGAAAGCTTAAGGAATGATGTATTAGCATAAAAGCTTTATTTCCTCATTACAATCACGAGAGACAGTCTGTGCTATTACTCTCTGGATCAGGTCGCCAGGTCAAGCTTGAGCATGGGATTTGCATTTTAAATATGACCACTTTCTATGAATAATTTGTAAAATTGTGAATGACATATTAAAAGATATTTTTAAAGGAGGAAAGAGTTAGCACTGTATTCTTTCTTTAAAATTTATTTTCTGCAAAGTGTACAATCAATCAGGATGAGTTTACAAAACTCAGACTTTTAATACTGTTAATAATATTCAATCAGGTATATATTAAATTAATTAAAATAGAAAAGAGAATCCTACCCTTTTAAAATAATTAAAAAGGCAACAAAGTTTTAAACTCATGTGGCTAAAAAAAATCACACTAAGATTTTAGTGACCATCTGGTTCAACTCATATTTTACAGATTGTACCCCAGGTTGTTTGGAAAAAAATTAGAAAACTCAGACCAAAGGCTTTTATCCTTTACAAATAAGATGCTTTCACCTTATTTTTCCTTAGATTCCTTAAAATTTTTAGCAAACTGAGTAATGGTTATGATTTTCTGCTAAAACGGTTTGATTCTAAGTTCTATTCCCTGTAAAAGTCCTGTTTTCCTGGAGGCTTTACTCTAAAATTACATTCTTTTAACTAACTTCTATAATGAAATTAACACCCAATATATATTTTTCCCAGCTTCATTGAGATACAGTTGACATGTAACATTGTGTAAGTTTATATATTGATTTGATACATCTGTATATTGCAAAATGATTACCTCTGCAGCTTAGCTAACACCTTCACCACATAATTACCGTTTCTTTTATGTAATGAGGGATTTCTGTTTTTTGAAGTGTCAGAAACACGTGACTGATGGATTCAGTGTTGACTGACAGACTCCCTGGAACAAAGTCAGCTTTCATACATCTCTGGATAAAAAAGTAGTGTTAAAATATAGGGACCATTTCTACATGTGTTTTCTCATTTGATGAATATTTCTGTTCTCCTGTGTGTCCCACATGTGTGAACACACTCATGTTGGCGTGGGGAGCATAGGGCAGGCACTTCATGGTAAAAGTGTGTGGGCAGATGTCTGCCTTTCTGAACTGTAGTGGGAGGGACCATCTGGTGTCTTCTTTCTTGAAGAACTAATTTTTGCAACTTTCTGAAGGAAGCACTTGGGACAGGACCTCCGCTGGATGTGGAGGTCAGAGATACAGGAAGAAAGAAGGGAGTAATCTTGTCTTGCCTGTCGGCTGCCTAAAGCATCACCACGTGAAACATTTGTAAGTTTCACCGGATGTAAAACACAGGAGTATGTCCTGGGGGAAAGAATTTACACAGACAATGAATGAGGTGACTTAGCAGCCTTTCCTGTCTCTCATTTCTTTGATGGTTTTGCTTCCTTAGGAAAAATCTGCAATTGTTGTTGTTGTTGTTTTTTTTTGCTGCATTGTAAGTATTTTGCAGCTGCTTCTCTTGTCATTACTGTTTTTATAAAAATCACCATCCTTTTAAAAGCCATTGATTGCTTCAGAGCACAGAAGGAAAAATATTAAAAGTGTAAACACAAAATAATTCTAGAATCACTGAACTGACTATTTTGTCTCTTGGTACTGAAGTTGCTTATTCTGAATAATGTGTATCTACTGTTCTGGCAACTGTTAAAATAAATAAAGCATTCTGAGGTCATAAAGAGTGTTTAGAATGTACTCAGTTGAAATGGAGGTTCTAAACATTTAAGCTTTGTTGTTTCGCAGGCCATTCATGGTGAGGGGCTCTTTGGCTTTACTGAACGGTGTGGAGGAAGAGAGGACACGTTGTTGCTAAAATATTCGGCTCTGAGGGCACTTACCTTTAATAACATAATTAAGATTATTACCTTCAACTATTATGGAAGTTAAAGTGTGCATAAACCTCTTTGTCATCGTGTAATACATGGGAAACTAGTACATGTGTATTGCAACACAAGTATTTTTATAAATGTTACGCGGCCATCTTAAAAATTTCCTATTTGCAAGAGATTTTCCCCTTTCTATATTGATTAAGCTGTCAAAGTCACATCAATCGTTTCTCCAACTTGCAGAGTTTTTCCTAAACTGCCTATCAGTTTTCACCTCTAGAAAATGAAATGTGTTAATGAGATCAGCCCAGTTGTTTACAATTCAAATGGCAGCGCTCATGTTTATAATGCTCTTCACTTGATGACTTATCTCGCAGTTTCTAATTGTGAGCTCTCTAGTCTTGGCAAGGTCTTTTTTTGGGGAAATTCCTGTTGTCATCCTTTGAGGGAAATTTCCATATAATTTTGGATGGTTAAAACCAGGTAGAAATAGTGGAAAAGATAGTGCATTCTTGGCTAAAGTGAAGAACCTTTTTCCTTAGAACACCTTGATCTGCTCTGTAAAAAATTGTACTGTCAACAATAAAATCCTTGAGGCAGGGGACAGAGGTCCAGGAGCCTGGACGGCCCACGAGAGGCATGGGTACTAGCATCTGATAGCTTTTTATAGGAGCAGGGCTGTGCTCTGGAACTCCAGGTCCTAGACCAAGACAACATTACGCTGGATAAAGGAGCATTGCTGTTTGCCTTCTGAGGCTTTTCTAGCTCGAATGTGCCTTATTGACAAGTTCAAAGGCATATGTTGCTCTTGGTGGGTAATGCACTTAGCTATGGCATTCAGAGTCCCCATAAGCTCGGGTGACTCCTGGGTAGCAACTTCACACATAAAATAAAGCAGAAAATTCAGCAATTAGGCCACTGTCATCAATCAAACTGGATGGTTTTAGACAAAAATAAACGAAGGTGGATTTTTAGAAGTGGCTTGATTTTTGTGTGTGTGTGTGTGAAAGGTTGGGTATTAGTCATCTGTTGCTGCATACAAATTACCCAAACATTTAGCAGCTTAAAGCAACAAACCCTGCTGCGGAGTTTCTGGGAGTTGGGAATCCGGGGAGGTTCAGCCCGTGCCTCCGGCTCAGGCGCTCACGGGCTGCAGTCAAGGCCGGTCAGGATGTAGCCAAGGCCGGTCAGGCTGCAGTCTCTGGGGGACTTGCTTCCAGGCTCACTTGTGTGGCCGTTGGCTGGTACGGGCTGGCTGCTAGCTGGAGACTGCGGCTCCTTCCCTCTGGGCCTCTCCTCAGGACAACTTGTAGCCTGGCGGCTGGCTCCACTCAGGGACCAAGGGGCACCCAGGGTAGAAGCCACCAAGAGCTATCCTGCTACTTTCACTGATTCTGGTCACTGGCAGGGAGCCCCTGGGTCCATCCCACACTCAGGAGCAGGGGATCACACACGGGAACCATTTAGAGGCTCCCTACCACCCTGGGTCGTCCTTGCTTCTCTTTAAGCATTTGGGACTTTGTTATAAATAATGGTGACTAAAGGTTCTGCCCTGAGAACCCAAGAGTGGTCTCCCTTCTACCCCCTGCAAAGTTAGTCATTGGGAATTTCCTAAGTTTACACATTTCCACTGTGCATTATATGAAACCTTACAGAATGAAGTTATAAAACTGAAACAGCGACAGGCATCCTGTGGAGAGAAGGTTCTGGCCCCCTGAGCCCCTGACAGTTACCCGGGGACGGGTCAGGCAGGTGAGGACGTGGAGCTGAGGCCGCCAGGCTTCCGGACGGAGGCACAGGCTCAGGATGAGCTCCCAGGCTCCAAGCTCAGCCCAGCCACTTGCTGTGCTTCCTGCTCCTGCTGCTTTGTCATGTGTAGAGAGAGAGAGTAAAAACAGGGTCTGTGAAAGGAGGGTGGTGAGAGTGTGAGTTAATGCACAGTTAGGGCTTGACACTGGGCGGTGCTCCTGTGAGCTGATACTGACATGAACTCACAGCAGACACGCCCTGGGCACCCTCTTTAAAGTGATACCATCATACAAGTAAGCTCTAGTTTTCTCTTTACCCAGAAATACACAGAATTAGGTAATTTTGCTGCACGATGTGCATTAACATTAAAAACCCCAAGGCTAAAATCAAAGTGACATTCCACTTGATTAAATGTTTATTTGGGGCAGTGCCAGTGGTGGTGTTTTGATGCTATTGGGAAGGCTGTAGCCTTGTTACCCTGGTTTCCTTTTCAGGCACCCTCATGGCTTTCATTCCATTTCACTCACTTATTCCTGTCTATTCCTTTTGTGAGCCTGAGAACCTCCTGTCGCCCGGGCCCTGGAGGTAACAGAGATGGTCACAGACACATGGACAAATGCCCGTGACCCTGGATGAGAAGAGCTCTGGGAGAGGTGCCCCCAGCAGAAGGAAGGCACCTGGTTTGGGGGAGGAAACACGGGAGCAGAGCAGGAACAGGCTGGATGCAGGAAGGTGGTCCAGTGCCTTCGAGGCCTTGAGGCCAGAAGCAGCACAGTGCAGGGCTGTTCAGCCGGGCAGCCGCTTGGAAGGCAGGATGTGTGTCGGTGGGACAGGTTGCTGCAGGCCCAGGCAGGAGCCAGGTTGCAACCTTGATGGAGGGTGAGATCCATCACTTAGTTGATGTCACAGAGTGGACACTGAGTCCTCTGATCCCTCCCAAGGCCCATGTGACCCGGCCCCATCCAGGACTGCCTGGGCCACCGCGGGCCAGGGGTAGTCAGACAGGCTGGGGGCTTTGCTGCCACGTGGCCTGCTGCTCATGGGGTGGCTGGTCACCCCCTCACCGCCTCACCTCAGGGCTTGGATCTCACCTCCTGGGTGAGCCCTGCCTTCAGTGCTCCTAGGGGATGCAGTGGCTGCCTCCTCGACCCCAGGACCCTGTCCCCCTTGCCACTCCCCACCCCCGAGTCCTTGTTTATAGGGTGTTCATCTTCCAGCATGGCTTGCAATCTTCTGTTGTGCTTATTGTTCACCATACATCTCCCCTCCTGAAAGTGAAGGGATGCTGGTCAGTCCCAAGGACATAGTATGTGCTCAAAAAATATTTAGTGACTGGATGAATAACCACATGTCTTTGGGGTTGTTAAGGAACATCAACTCTGGATGAGAAGTAAGAGACAGAAAAAAGTAGCTAGAAAGACAATCCAAACATGGGTTCTTGCTCTTTTATTTTGCCTCATTTACACATTTTCCTGTCCAGTGATAGTGTGGAAGTTTCTTCCTGCTTTGGGTCCCATCCCCCTGCTGGGTCTGCATCCCTTTCTGGAGGCTGTCCCGGACACCCTCACAGATGATCAAATGACCAACCCCTCTCTCTGATGTAAGTAAACTTCATCCATGAAAACTTTTCTTGTGAAAATGGACTTCCCCGGTTTTTCTCCTATCTGTCCTCAATTTTCTGCTGCCTTTTTCTTCCGTACCTGCCCATTTTCCCTTCCCCATCTCACCCCCCTGTCTCCCCATGTAGGCAGCTGCCTCCCCTTGTTGCTGTGGCCTTTGGAGAGTCCATCCCCTCTTGTCCTGCCCGCTCACCCCTCTGCTCAGGGCCCATCTCCGCTTCCCTCTGGGGTCACTGAGCAGCGATGCTGCCCACACTGTCCCTTGACTGTTTCCATCAGGGCTGAGTCCCACGGTTGGATTCCGTGAATGTGTCTAAAGGGAAACTTACCACTTTCTCCTTAAATGTCTTATTTTCCTCCACGGCAGGAATCCTTATCACCACGGCCGTGATCCTTGGAGTCACTTTTGTGTAATTTCTCTTCACGTCTCTCCATATTTATTGTACCAAATGCCTTTTTATTTCACGTGCTGCTTCTTAAGTTCCGTTGTTTCTGCACCATTTGTTTCTGCTGCTGTTTCTGCAGCAACACCTTGTTGCTGCAACACTGAAGTTTCCCTTCCCACCAGTCCAGCCCACGTGCAGTCTTCAGATTACTCTTTCTGAAACGTTTTCTCCTGATCCACATGGTCAGGGACTAGTTCTTTCAGCTCCACGTTCTCTCCACTTTCTCTCCGACTAACTTTTGTTCCAGCACTTCTCCATCCTGTGAATCCGTTAAACCGATCTCATCCACACACGCATACTTACTCCTTCTCCCCCCCTCAGCCTTTCTTTATTCATCCAATAAATTTATTTATTTATTTATTTATTTATTTTTTTCCTGTATACTTTATTTTTATTTTTTAACAGCTTTAC
>NC_041232.1:26775146-26775567 GCF_002837175.3 Physeter macrocephalus
AGTTATTAAAATAAAAAATTATTAAGAAGAAAAATTTCTATTAAAAAAAGAAAAAAAACAAAAAAAACAAAAAACAAAAAAATGGGTTGGACTAACGCTAGGACAAATGGTGGAAACAAAGCTATACAGACAAAATCTCACACAGCAGTACACACATACACACTCACAAAAAGAAAGAAGGGGAAAATAATAGTATATCTTGCTCCCAAAGTCCACCTCCTCAACTTGGGATATTTCGCTGTCTATTCAGGTTTTCCACAGATGCAGGGCACTTCAAGTTGATTGTGGAGCTTTAATCCGCTGCTTCTGAGGCTGCTGGGAGAGACCTCCCCCTCTCCTCTTTGTTCGCACAGCTCCTGGGGTTCAGCTTTGGACTGGGCCCCGCCTCTGCGTGTAGGTCGTCCAAGGGCGTCTGCCCTTC
>NC_041232.1:26776590-26788745 GCF_002837175.3 Physeter macrocephalus
CCCGCCCCGGCGGGTGAGCAGACAAGCCTCTCGGGCTGGTGAGTGCCGGTCGGCACCGATCTCTGTGCGGGAATCTCTCCGCTTTGCCCTCTGCACCCCGCTGCTGCGCTCTCCTCCGAGGCTCTGGAGCTTCCCCCTCCGCCACCCGCAGTCTCCGCCCGCGAAGGGGCTTCTAGTGTGTGGGAACCTTTCCTCCTTCACGGCTCCCTCCCACTGGTGCAGGTCCCGTCCCTATTCTTTGTCTCTGTTTATTCTTTTTTCTTTTGCCCTACCCAGGTACGTGGGGAGTTTCTTGCCTTTTGTGAGGTCTGAGGTCTTCTGCCAGCGTTCGGTGGGTGTTCTATAGGAGAAGTTCCACGTGTAGCCGTATTTCTGATGTATCTGTGAGGAGGAAGGTGATCTCCGCGTCTTACTCTTCCGCCATCTTGCCTGCTTCTCCAATAGTTTATTTTTAATTGCGCTCATTTTCTTTCTACACGTATGCTGCACACCACCCTCTCCCCTGTCTGGTAATGAGGATCCTCACCACAGTTGCTCGTGTTTTTGAGGGCTTCCCGGGTCTAAGACTCTGGCCAAGCGATTAAAACTTCACTCCTCACCGTAAGCCTCTGAGTCAGAGACGGTTATTAGACCCATTTCATAGATGAGGAAGGGGAGCTTGGGGAGGGAAGGAGCACATCTCTGACCTGCCGTGCTCCCTTTAAGACGAGATATGCAGAGCAAGAAGCGTAGATTTGGGGCCTGAGTTTAGTTTTGTCTCCGTCACCTCCTCCCTGGGAGCACGCAGGGAGTGGCTGAGTCTCTGGGCCTGGGAGCTTTCCTTATCAGAAGGGGACTAATCAGATAACTGGGGTCAGGCACGGCCACAGAGCATTTGGCAAATCTTTTCTTTTCTTTTCTTCCCCTTCAGTCTCACCTCTTCTTCCATCCACAGCCTTAGGCGAACACCTCAAACCCTCACAGCCCCGTTGCCTATGTTTCCTTAGCAATTTTAATTTGCCCAGCTTACTTTGTGATGTATTTCGGGCCTGCCTTCAATCAGGTACGCCGATGCTGCCCTCTTGGTTGGGTTCTAAAAGCAGGGACCGTACGTTTTAGTTCCTGGTTCTCATCACGCTCCAAGTAATGATGGGAACAGAATGGATGCTCCGCTTTTCCTTCCTATTTGAAGATCTGCTCCAGAGATGCCGCCTGATGCCGTGATGCCTAAGGCTGTCCGTCACTAACGCCTCTCTCCCCTCTTCTCCCCCCGCAGCCTGTGCGTTCCGGTACAATGGGCTCTCCTTCGTCTACCTCATCTACCTCCTGCTCATCCCCCTGTTCTCAGAACCAACCAAAGCCACCATGCAAGGTAAGCGACCTTTGCTACTCTGTACCACAGCTGAGTGTGTCTGGGGGCTCCCCGGGGCTGTCGTTATCTGATGGGAGAGATGCCCGTCCATTGGGGAGCAGGGTCACACATCTCAGCAGTAGAGCGGTGTGGCACTTGGTGGTGACATGTTTTTGTCACTCACACAGCTGTCTTCCCCATACAGGTTCCCCGGCAGGCCTGTATTTGTAGGTTTGCAGACAGTCTAGAAGGGTTTGGCTGATTAAGAGCAGCTCAGTGTGCTGTCATTAAAATGAGGCAGATGGGGTGATAGCAGTGGCACAGATTTGTGTATTCTCTCTGCTGGGGAGAAGGAGGTGGCGGGCGGAGAAGAGGTCTCTGAGCCCCGGAGCAGGAGACCTGGGGAGGAAGCCGGGTGCGGTCGTGGCTCCTTCACATGTCAGCTGAGAGCTGTCACGTGTGCCTCAATCAAGTACAGAAAGAGAGAGATTCGAGTTCTCGTTTCTCAAGCGTGTTCCTGCGGACCTTTAGATCCCTTCCCCGTTGCTCTCCAAGCACCTGAAGGCATAGAAAGAAATAGTGCCTCTGTTTCCCGAGGCTCTGATGAGGAAGCCTGGTCTGGTTGGTACATTTACACATTTGAAGTTCTTCCACAAAGATAGAAGTTAAACCGCACTGAGTTAACTTAATTAATTGTTTTTCAAAACAATGCCATTACAAGAAATAAGGACCGTGCCCAGTGCCTTAGTGAGTGTGATGGCCGTATGTTTACAGGAAGCGATGGAAAGTTGGGTTTGACCTGGGGATGGCCATGGCTCCGGGTTGCCAGCTCATGGTGCTGACTCTTCAGGAAAAGCAGTAAAGACTTGGTATAAACAGAGCATAAAATCATGACTTTATCTCTCCCATTCTCCCCCTGACTATTACATTGATTGTGGGTCTTTTGATCATTCATCCTAATGGTTAGGACTGCAGATGCTATGTTGATTTTCCTGCCTTAGGAAGAATCTAAATAATAGCTCTTCTAAGTCACTTAAATCCTTAATACACAAAATTAAGAAGGGCTAGAGAAATGTGAGTCTATACAAATCCTCATCAAACCAAAAGTATGCTGTTTATGGGACCCCACCCACTCCGGCCTCATTCCTAGAGTCCAGCATAAGGAAAGATGTTTAAACGGAGTAGCTTCTGGCCTCAGAGCCAAGTTGATAACATACAGGTGACTCCTATTTCATGGCTGGGAGCTCATGTTTTAAAGAAAGAAGGTTTCATACATATTTAGCATTAAGTGCTTTAAAAATGAGTACCTGTTTGTACTCCATTAAATGATCTATTGCTTTTCTATCAGGGTGTCCCCTTGTTTTACCTGGAAACCAGGTCAGTGGGATTCCCCTTCATACTTATGACGCCTGGCTTTGCCTTCTTCCCAAACTACCCAGCCCTGCTCTGCCCAGTGGTCTCTGTAGGAGTGATGGTGGCCTGGGATGTGCGGCTTAGTCCTTGTGTGTGTCAGTGGCCCATTGTCTGTGCCTGGAGCACAGGGAGTCACACGGTCAGGAAACTCATAGGTGAAGCGTGAAATCAGAGGCAAAGAGCAGCTCCTGTGTGTGGGGAGAAATATCCTGAATCACCAAAGTGTCACAAGGTCAGAGCACAGACAGCGTCACTGCACACAGGTGTCTGCCATGTCCCCCTCCCAGGCGCTGAGAGACGAACAGCTCAAAGGGAACCCGCAGGCATCTTTCCAGTCGGTACCTGGGGGCAGGGCTGGGATTGTGTGTCCTGTCCTTCCGTCCTTCCTGAGGGGCGTGGCTGAGACCTCATAACCTCATTTATTTGCTGTGTCTGAAAATGCACAGGGACTCGAGGGAGGGAGGCCCCCATATGACTTTTGTGAACATGTAGGACTCCCCATCCGGCGTTTCCACATCTGTGATTCGAGGCACCCAGGCCGGGCATTTCTGGTGGGGTCCAGGGCTTGGGCCGTGTGGTCCAGGATGATGCCTGTGTGGTGTCCGTGCAGATGGTGATGGGCCTGGAAGGGTGATGGCTGTGTGGCTTTGCAGGGGGCCTTGGTGTCACACAGAGTCGGCCTTTCAAGTTCCTGTTGATACTCATTTCTCACAAACAGATAGGAAAGTCCAGTGTCATCTGGGAGAACCCAACGGCATCCGCTCTGCCTGGCAGTGTAGGGCCTCTGCCACACACACACACACACACACACACACACACACACACACTCGTGCACACGCACACACGCGCACACACACTCGCAGGCATGCACGCTTGGGGCCCAGAGGAGAGGCACCTTGAATCTACCATCAGTCAGTGTGCAATTCCTCCCTCTCTTCTTTCTCCTTGGATTTCTCAGCAAGAGTCAGATGTTGGTGTAGCGCATCCCACAGTGCCCAGGGGGTCTCAGCGAAGCCCCTCTCCCTGGGCTGGGAGTCTCTCCACCCAGGCAGCTCTCTCGGATCCTGGGATGCTCTCCTTGGCCCCTCGGCCTTCCAGGGTCTCACCCTGAGAGCAGACGTCACAGAACAGTTCATCACCTACACCTGTCTCTCCTCTGGGGACAGAAGCTTGGGGCAGGGGGTTAGGCTATGGGAGTTTGCTATTTTAGATTTATTGGGGATCAGGGGATATGAGTAATTGAAGAAATCAAAATGTTCTGTGCTTTTCCTTACAAGGTTAGGCATTTTATTTAAGCCTGTGATACTGTAGGAAGGGCAGCCAATCTTTGCTTGCTGTTCAGTTAGCAGTGTGCCTTGCATTTAAATTGAGACTTCACTCCATTAAATAGGAACTAATATATAATTAACTTCAGGTGGTCCAAATATACCAGATTGATGAGATATTAAGTTCTTTAACCAGACGCATGTTAGGTTCCCTATTCCTTATGTGTAATGAGCACCTCCATCGGCCAGTATGGTGGGAGGGTTGGTATTTTCTTTGGCTGGAATGTAAGTGGTAAAATGTACGAGATGTGGAAGAAGTCCATATACTGTATATACTCATTACATACTGGCTCATGACAATATGACTATTATTATTATTATTTTTTTTTGTGGTATGCGGGCCTCCCTCTGTTGTGGCCTCTCCCGTTGCGGGGCACAGGCTCTGGACGCGCAGGCTCAGCGGCCATGGCTCACGGGCCCAGCCGCTCCGCGGCATGTGGGATCCTCCCAGACCGGGGCGCGAACCCGGTTCCCCTGCATCGGCAGGCGGACGCGCAACCACTGCGCCACCAGGGAAGCCCTATGACTATTATTTTGAGGTACAACATTATTACTTTGAACGTCAGAGATTTAGAAATCTCAATCTCATAGCTAGTCCTAACCTCAGGATTTTTCCTTGCGCTCTTTAGATATCAGCTAAGAATTGTGTGATTTCCAGCCTTTCTTGTTAAATAATATTTATACTAAGTAACCAATTACTCGAGAGCCAGGGGCACTGCCTACTAAGTATGTATTATTATTTACAGGCATCAATTAATTTAATTCCTACAATGACCTTTTGAGGGAGCTGCTATTATTATTAAAAACTATTATCAGAAATCCTCATGTTACAGACAAAGCCTGAGTTCAGGCAGGGTAAGAACAAGCCCCAGGACACGGGCGCTGTGTGGGTGGCCACGCTTTTAACCACTGTGTTGTCTGACTCATGCCCAGGATGGAACACCATTCTCAGGATTTGCAAGGGTGGAGGGAAACCCACTCACTTAATAAATACTTGTTGGCTGATAGATTACCAGGCCCTGGGCACAAGGGTCTGGGAGATAATATGGGTGTGTTTAAAGGAGACATTTTCATTTGCGTCAGTGCAGATAGATGACATACGTGTATGTTATATAGAAAATACATCTTATTAAGTGTGATTGTTTATTTCTTTCAACAAATGTTCATTGAAAGACTGCCCTTCACGGAACACTATGTTTGGGTTTGTGGAGGATAAAAATGAGAAGAAAACATGGTTATTCACTGGCATGGCCTCCCAAACATGCTGGCTCTTATGTATTTCATTGAATGGTAGCTCTTTCAAAGAGGTTGTCTTTGGAAGCCATAGATGTATTCCAGTGACGCTGTCATTGGAACTGACCTCAAATTAGTCCTCTGCAGTTGCCTTTAGATTGTGCCTTAAATAGGCTCAATGGTGGCAAACCATTGTCCTTTTAAGGAGGGTCTGATCTCATAGTATTTGGAGTCAAGTTTGATGAGGGAAAAACTGGTGATGAAATCAGTCATGTCAATTTTAGAAAAGAAAAAGACAAAACCCAGAGTATTTAGTATAAAACAAAGTGTCTGAAGGTGACTCCTCATGATCGATGAGGAGGTTTAAGATTTATTGGCATGAGAGCACCACGGTTGATACACACGAATGACGAACACATGGAACATCATGTTCACATGGAACACATGAAACATGATGGGTTTGTGTGGATAGACGAGATCTAGGATGTCAGGCAAAATGAGATGCGGAAGCGAGAAGGCAACATCCTGAAGGAGGTGTTGATTAGCTCGATCTACTGGGGAATCTTGACCACAAGAGTCAGGCTGCGCCTACCTGGCCCAGACCAGAGGCTCAGAGGGAGTATCTGCAGAGATCCGTGAACTGAGGGTGCTAATAGCGTGTCACATGTCCTATGTGCCAGGAACTGTTGTAAGCACTCCCTGTGTGCTAACTCATTTAATTAGAGGTTAGAAAAATCATGCATTGAAAAGGCAGGACCCCCTCCATTCTGGAGTGAAAAAAAAACCCACTGGGTTATAAATCCACTTAACCAACTAGGAACACTGCACAGTGAGGGGCTGGTGTGGGTGCTTCCTCCTCCTACCAAGGAGATTAGTGAGACTTAGTCACATTCGGGCCGGTCTACACTCCTGATCTCCTGGTCTCACCCCCCACCTCACCAGCCCTTCCACGGGTCGGAGGGTGCCTTCCTCATAAAGCTGGCATAGACTGCTCCATTCCCTGCACCTAACCATACTTTATTAGATTTTGATTTTGTAAATGCTCAGAGTCCCAAGTCTTTTTCAGTTGGTTTCAACAGAAAGTTTTACATCCTTGCGTGCACTTTGGATAAACAACAGCTCTAACTTTATCAGTAAAGTGTCCGGGGTCTGGGGTGAGAGACACACATCTGGCTACAGTGTGAAATCTGGGATTTGCTGGAAATCACTTGCTTGGTCCTGCCTGCAGCTTGTCTTTGTTCATGTGCCCTCCTGCAGGCTGGGATGGGTAAGAGGATCTTCTCCATTCTTTTTGGGGGAGAGTCATTTACTTATTGGGGGCTGCTTGAAAAGGAATTCTGCAAACGTCAAGACTACAACACTTGCTGGGCCATATTAGCCGTTGACCTACAGCGAAGATATCTTAGAAGCATCATCATCTAATCAGTTCACATGTGAAATGTTTATGTCACACACACTCACACACACACACACATGCCAAAGGAGCAGAGATGAGTGTTGTCTAAGGAGGGTAATTATTTCTAACAGCAAAGCTGTCTTCTAGTCCAAGGACCCATACTCACTGGGAGCCTTCTCTGAAATCGGACGACATTAGTAGGTGAGAACAGAACTCCCAGTGGTGGAGGAAAGGGAAGGGCTTTGGGTGCTGGGTGGGTCTTTCTTAATTTAAGTCTCCCTGTTCAGTTACGAAGGCCAGGTCCTCCCGGAGCAGGTGAAACACAGATGTGGGTCCAGCCCTCGGCTGAGGCGGTCAGGTTGCCAAAGGAAAACAAAAGGGCAACTTTGCTCTGTTATTTTGAGCAAGGTAGCAATTCCTTTTCTGTATTTGTTTACACTCAAAAGTTATTAAGAAGGTAGTTTTTCTCATTATTGGGATCTCTTTCAACATTTGGGAGGGGGTGGAATTAGACAGGGGTGGTAATGGAGAGGCTTCATTGTGCTTTGAGGACAATTGTGAGCAAGTGAAATTTTAGCAGGTCAAGTTCACTTTTGTAAACTGTTGCCAAAGTTATTCCAACGTGATAGGGAAGAATATTTTCTCTCCATCTCTGAACAGGAGTCCTAGTTTAAGAGGAAATTGTAATCATCATGGAGTAGAGTGTGTGTGTGTGTGTATGTGTGTGTAACCACCAGAGGGCCTTGCCCTGAGGTTCTGACCCAGGATACACTTTACCAGAATCACTAGAGACTCCCTGAGAAAAGAAAAATGATGTTCCATTTGCTGACATGAAGAGGCAAAGAGGTCTGTAACTTGTAAAGACGTGTTTAGATGTCAGAGAGGAAATAGTAGCAGATATTTTAAACTGCTTGCATCTGGTTTTTGTTGAAAACACTGTTAGTCTTTATACCATTAGGCTTATTATTACTATGGTTTATTATGTCATCATAAAGCAAAAGTCAAGAAAATATTTAATTGAACAAATTATTTGGAGTAGGTGTTCTATTACCAATATCAGCTCACGACCAAACAGAATGCCACCAAAGGGGCTTCCCTGGTGGCACAGTGGTTGAGAGTCCACCTGCCAATGCAGGGGACACGGGTTCGTGCCCCGGTCTGGGAGGATCCCACATGCCGCGGAGCGGCTGGGCCCGTGAGTCATGGCCGCTGGGCCTGCACGTCCGGAGCCTGTGCTCCGCGACGGGAGAGGCCACAACAGCGAGAGGCCTGCGTACCGCAAAAAAAAAAAAAAAAAAAAAAAAAGAATGCTACCAAAATGATTAGATGTTTGTTTCTTGAATTTTTGAATAAATTAGTGATAGGTCTTTTAGGTTACTTTATCTGTCCTTTTGAGGGGGCGGTGGTTGTTTTGGATTTGGCAAAGACTGTTCAGTGACACAGAAGAACTTTGAGGCAACACATATAATTCTCAGCTCAGGAAACATTGGGTCGTATTATTATATGACTAAGGAGAGGTTTTCACAAGTCCTAAGCTTTGTGCTTTATCTGGCTGTGATAAACCAAATCTGCAGTGTGGCCTCACCTGTTATTTAGAGGCTGTCTGTCACCACAGGGAAGGGGGTCACCTGGACTGGATGTCAATTTGCTGATTCATGCTTCAAATCACTTTTCTTTTGTTTACTCACTTGATAAACATTTACTTGTGCCTGGTCAATGCTGTCTGGGGTAGTTGGACGCTGTACGGTGAATGGTACAGTCTCTCTGGCCCCAGGATGTGAATTAACAGCACGATCGTGGGCAGGTTCCTCTGGTTCTCAGAGTCCTGCTTTCCTCCTGTGTTGAGTCCTGGTGCTGGTTTTGATCAGAACCTTAAGAGGTCTGCCAGTGGGATCAAGTTCATGCACACACCTCCCTGTGCTCTATGTTGAACAATGGTTAAAGAGCCCAGAGAAGGAGATCATCACTTCTCTTACTTTAAAAATTTATTTTCCCGGGGCTTCCCTGGTGGCACAGTGGTTGAGAGTCCGCCTGCCGATGCCGGGGACGCAGGTTCGTGCCCCGGTCCGGGAAGATTCCACAGGCCGCGGAGCGGCTGGGCCCGTGAGCCATGGCCGCTGAGCATGCGCGTCTGGAGCCTGTGCTCCGCAACGGGAGAGGCCACAGTAGTGAGAGGCCCGCGTACCGCAAAAAAAAAAAAAAAAAAAAAAAAAAAATTATTTTCTCTTTGAAAGGGTTCAACTGATTTAATTTGCTTCTGTGTGTATTTGAAGTCAATTTATTGCAGTTTTGAAGTTGACTTACTTCAAAGTCTGGGCGAGACTGATTTCTGATGGATTCACTTGTTAGAGTCTAGGCTTTACTTCGTGGGTAACTATTTCTCTTAAACAGACCCACGTGTATTTGCACAGATTCATACAAAAGAACCCTTTGAGATGACAACTTACATTTAGCTTTCAAACAGTGCGAATTATTCATTAGAAGAAAAATAAGTAGATAACACATGCTTGCTCTTTGCCGGGCAGCTCCCGCAAGCTTTCTAGACAGTAACTCCCTGAGTCCTAACACTCCTGTGAGATAGGAATTCGTATTGTTTTATATTTTACAGACAAAGAAGCTGAGAAACACACAGAGGTTCATGAATAATTCCTGAAATGAACATTTAAAAAATTTGATCCAGTGAGTGAAAGCTTCTAATATAAATAATTCAGTTACCGACTGAGGCATTTCCCACCTTTGACTGGTTTTATTATAAAATTAATACAGAGTGAAAATAAGTGGAGGGATTTTGCATGTAATCCAGCTGCCTTATGACAGTATAAGTGGACGATTATTGTACTTTAAACCACCTTTTAGGATATTTGCTCAGCATCAAGCAGAGAAGAGAATCCCAAGGATAATTTTTTTTCCTGAATGTTTAAAAATTATTCATTTATTATGTATTGACTAAAAGACCATTCACATTTCTTGATCTCATTCAATAGGTTATGTCGTATGATACTGGTACACAGTATGTGTTCGATTTCTTTTGTTCACTGAATGAGCATCACTGCACATCTGTAGTGGGTGGCCGGCCGGGCGCTGGTGACCCCGGTGACCGTGACACTGGTCCTCGTGAACGCCCAGCTCACCGTTGAGCACACCCCCTCCCTCCATTCTCCTCATCCCCTCTCCTTCCTTCCTCCTTTCCATTCTCACTCCATTTATTTTTTAAATTAGTTTTGCCTAAATATATATCCTGCCTTTCAAGTTGCCAATACTCTGTGCACTTAAGGAATATTTGGGGAAGGCCACTCTCCGCCTCCTCTGCTGGCCTGGTGCCCATGATGCTGGTGACACAGGGTGGGCTGGCCTGGAGCCCTGCCCAGAGCCCCAGACCTGCAGGAGGACGGCCTGGAGTCCGGGCATGTGTGTGTCCTGGAGTGGCCTCTTCTTTGTCCCCCTGCAGCCTGGCCACCCATGACCAGGGTTACAGGGTCCACTGGCAACTGTTCTTCTCTTCTCCATCATATCGGGTTCCTTTGGATCTAATGGCCTCTGCAAGAGGAAAATTGCTCTTCTAAGATTCAGGGGCGCCTGGCAAGGTGGTGCTGCTGCCTGGGTGGGGATGTCCCTCTGCCCCACAGCGGATCTGAGCTGCTCTGCCCAGACCCCTGCCTCCAACACACACACACATCCACACACACACACACACACGCCTCTTTAGGATCAAGGAGTTGATTCTCTCCATTGTCTGGCATGATGGTGGCCAAGGGCTCACAGCCCTGTCCATCCATCTCTGAGAACCGTCCCAAGCTGTGAGGGTCCCTCCAGGTGGTAGATGTGGCCCCCATTTTGATGACTGGTTATGGTGGGGTCTCCTTGCCTTGTTCTGGGACAGTCCTGCTGTCTCAGCTCCGGAGCTTCCTGTGGGGTCGTCTGAGCCTCTGCCATCACCGAGTTGCACCCCAGCCTCTCTCTCTCCCCGGCCCTGCTGCCCTCCCTCCCTTCACAGTCTGTGTCCCTGGCCCGAGTGGGTCATCTAAGACCTGCTGACACAGGGCCCTGGCCAGGAGGGCCCGTGAAGGCTGGATTTTGGCCCCTGTTGTGCTGACCAAAAAAACAGGATTGTGTGCTTCGAGGGGAAGGGGTCCCTACTCCAGTACAGGATTGTGTGCTTCCAGGGGAAGGCGTCCCATGGGTGGGGGGAGCTAGCAGTGGCCCTGCAAGAACAAAAAAAAAAAAAAGGAGGAGAAAGCACATTTTAGAGCAACACACAATTTTCCTGAAGATGAGCCCCATTTACTCAACATGATCCTGTCAGTTCCCCTCCTAACTTCCTCAGCGTTCTTGAGAAGTGCGCTGAGTGATTACCCGGCAGCCATTAGTCTGTAAGGTTCCGGCCTCAGCCTCCCCAGAGGGACCTGGCCATGCAGAGGCTGCAAAGATCCATCACTGCTCCTCTCAGCTGAGAGGCAGAAAGCAAGCAGGGGAAGCGGCTGATAGCAAGGCCGGGTCTGGATGGCGGAGTGATGGTCACCGAAGCTGCAGGACCAGGGTCTTCTGGTCACGGAGGCCTTACTGCCTGCCTCTGCTGTTCCTTTGTTCCACAGTTACTCGCTAGCGGACTGCGTGATAGGTGAGGATTAATTATCTGTTTGCTGCCAGGCTCATTCAACGGCCAGCTTATTGGAAGGCATGATCATGCATGCTGGTCGCCGCTGGCTGCTTGTTCATGGAAACAAGGTTGGGCAAACACTCGTTCATCTGATGAGCTGACAATGGTGATGGGGGCTGGTGGGCTGCACCTGTCTTTAAATAGCAGTGACGGTTTCTGTCATTCAACCAGATGCTGCTCATCAAATATTCAGCAGCCAGAGCTTTTACAAAGGCCTTTCATCAGCTCACGTACAAGCAGAAGGGAGAAAGGAGGCCGAGCTTCTGAAAGCTGGGCTGGGCTAGGCTTTTTTGTTTGGAAATGGGGCAGCGGCTCCTTGGAAGGAGGGATGATTAGAGAGTGGTTACCTGGAGAATTTAAACATATTTGTGGCCCAGAGTTTTGCTGTTTTTTGGACTTTGTGTGTAACACCCTAACAGAATCTCAGTGAACGAGTCCCCTGCATTAATTCCTGGGATCATCTGTCACAGAAAGCTAGACTTACACTGAGTGGGAGACAGGATGAAGTATTGATTGATTCATTCATTCATTCACTCATTCATGTGACAAATATTTATGAGGCATTTACTCTTTGCAAATAATATGTTAAGAACTGGTAATACAACAGAAAGCAAAAGTAAACAACATAGCTCTATAATCCAGAAATTTACTCTCCATTTGGTAATACTAAAAGATAAGCTTGGGCTTCCCTGGTGGCGCAGTGGTTGCGCGTCCGCCTGCCGATGCAGGGGAACCGGGTTCGCGCCCCGGTCCGGGAGGATCCCACATGCCGCGGAGCGGCTGGGCCCGTGAGCCATGGCC
>NC_041232.1:26789366-26797150 GCF_002837175.3 Physeter macrocephalus
TGCAGGGGACACGGGTTCGTGCCCCGGTCTGGGAGGATCCCACATGCCGCGGAGCGGCTGGGCCCGTGAGTCATGGCCGCTGGGCCTGCACGTCCGGAGCCTGTGCTCCGCGACGGGAGAGGCCACAACAGCGAGAGGCCTGCGTACCGCAAAAAAAAAAAAAAAAAAAAAAAAAAGAATGCTACCAAAATGATTAGATGTTTGTTTCTTGAATTTTTGAATAAATTAGTGATAGGTCTTTTAGGTTACTTTATCTGTCCTTTTGAGGGGGCGGTGGTTGTTTTGGATTTGGCAAAGACTGTTCAGTGACACAGAAGAACTTTGAGGCAACACATATAATTCTCAGCTCAGGAAACATTGGGTCGTATTATTATATGACTAAGGAGAGGTTTTCACAAGTCCTAAGCTTTGTGCTTTATCTGGCTGTGATAAACCAAATCTGCAGTGTGGCCTCACCTGTTATTTAGAGGCTGTCTGTCACCACAGGGAAGGGGGTCACCTGGACTGGATGTCAATTTGCTGATTCATGCTTCAAATCACTTTTCTTTTGTTTACTCACTTGATAAACATTTACTTGTGCCTGGTCAATGCTGTCTGGGGTAGTTGGACGCTGTACGGTGAATGGTACAGTCTCTCTGGCCCCAGGATGTGAATTAACAGCACGATCGTGGGCAGGTTCCTCTGGTTCTCAGAGTCCTGCTTTCCTCCTGTGTTGAGTCCTGGTGCTGGTTTTGATCAGAACCTTAAGAGGTCTGCCAGTGGGATCAAGTTCATGCACACACCTCCCTGTGCTCTATGTTGAACAATGGTTAAAGAGCCCAGAGAAGGAGATCATCACTTCTCTTACTTTAAAAATTTATTTTCCCGGGGCTTCCCTGGTGGCACAGTGGTTGAGAGTCCGCCTGCCGATGCCGGGGACGCAGGTTCGTGCCCCGGTCCGGGAAGATTCCACAGGCCGCGGAGCGGCTGGGCCCGTGAGCCATGGCCGCTGAGCATGCGCGTCTGGAGCCTGTGCTCCGCAACGGGAGAGGCCACAGTAGTGAGAGGCCCGCGTACCGCAAAAAAAAAAAAAAAAAAAAAAAAAAAATTATTTTCTCTTTGAAAGGGTTCAACTGATTTAATTTGCTTCTGTGTGTATTTGAAGTCAATTTATTGCAGTTTTGAAGTTGACTTACTTCAAAGTCTGGGCGAGACTGATTTCTGATGGATTCACTTGTTAGAGTCTAGGCTTTACTTCGTGGGTAACTATTTCTCTTAAACAGACCCACGTGTATTTGCACAGATTCATACAAAAGAACCCTTTGAGATGACAACTTACATTTAGCTTTCAAACAGTGCGAATTATTCATTAGAAGAAAAATAAGTAGATAACACATGCTTGCTCTTTGCCGGGCAGCTCCCGCAAGCTTTCTAGACAGTAACTCCCTGAGTCCTAACACTCCTGTGAGATAGGAATTCGTATTGTTTTATATTTTACAGACAAAGAAGCTGAGAAACACACAGAGGTTCATGAGTAATTCCTGAAATGAACATTTAAAAAATTTGATCCAGTGAGTGAAAGCTTCTAATATAAATAATTCAGTTACCGACTGAGGCATTTCCCACCTTTGACTGGTTTTATTATAAAATTAATACAGAGTGAAAATAAGTGGAGGGATTTTGCATGTAATCCAGCTGCCTTATGACAGTATAAGTGGACGATTATTGTACTTTAAACCACCTTTTAGGATATTTGCTCAGCATCAAGCAGAGAAGAGAATCCCAAGGATAATTTTTTTTCCTGAATGTTTAAAAATTATTCATTTATTATGTATTGACTAAAAGACCATTCACATTTCTTGATCTCATTCAATAGGTTATGTCGTATGATACTGGTACACAGTATGTGTTCGATTTCTTTTGTTCACTGAATGAGCATCACTGCACATCTGTAGTGGGTGGCCGGCCGGGCGCTGGTGACCCCGGTGACCGTGACACTGGTCCTCGTGAACGCCCAGCTCACCGTTGAGCACACCCCCTCCCTCCATTCTCCTCATCCCCTCTCCTTCCTTCCTCCTTTCCATTCTCACTCCATTTATTTTTTAAATTAGTTTTGCCTAAATATATATCCTGCCTTTCAAGTTGCCAATACTCTGTGCACTTAAGGAATATTTGGGGAAGGCCACTCTCCGCCTCCTCTGCTGGCCTGGTGCCCATGATGCTGGTGACACAGGGTGGGCTGGCCTGGAGCCCTGCCCAGAGCCCCAGACCTGCAGGAGGACGGCCTGGAGTCCGGGCATGTGTGTGTCCTGGAGTGGCCTCTTCTTTGTCCCCCTGCAGCCTGGCCACCCATGACCAGGGTTACAGGGTCCACTGGCAACTGTTCTTCTCTTCTCCATCATATCGGGTTCCTTTGGATCTAATGGCCTCTGCAAGAGGAAAATTGCTCTTCTAAGATTCAGGGGCGCCTGGCAAGGTGGTGCTGCTGCCTGGGTGGGGATGTCCCTCTGCCCCACAGCGGATCTGAGCTGCTCTGCCCAGACCCCTGCCTCCAACACACACACACATCCACACACACACACACACACGCCTCTTTAGGATCAAGGAGTTGATTCTCTCCATTGTCTGGCATGATGGTGGCCAAGGGCTCACAGCCCTGTCCATCCATCTCTGAGAACCGTCCCAAGCTGTGAGGGTCCCTCCAGGTGGTAGATGTGGCCCCCATTTTGATGACTGGTTATGGTGGGGTCTCCTTGCCTTGTTCTGGGACAGTCCTGCTGTCTCAGCTCCGGAGCTTCCTGTGGGGTCGTCTGAGCCTCTGCCATCACCGAGTTGCACCCCAGCCTCTCTCTCTCCCCGGCCCTGCTGCCCTCCCTCCCTTCACAGTCTGTGTCCCTGGCCCGAGTGGGTCATCTAAGACCTGCTGACACAGGGCCCTGGCCAGGAGGGCCCGTGAAGGCTGGATTTTGGCCCCTGTTGTGCTGACCAAAAAAACAGGATTGTGTGCTTCGAGGGGAAGGGGTCCCTACTCCAGTACAGGATTGTGTGCTTCCAGGGGAAGGCGTCCCATGGGTGGGGGGAGCTAGCAGTGGCCCTGCAAGAACAAAAAAAAAAAAAAGGAGGAGAAAGCACATTTTAGAGCAACACACAATTTTCCTGAAGATGAGCCCCATTTACTCAACATGATCCTGTCAGTTCCCCTCCTAACTTCCTCAGCGTTCTTGAGAAGTGCGCTGAGTGATTACCCGGCAGCCATTAGTCTGTAAGGTTCCGGCCTCAGCCTCCCCAGAGGGACCTGGCCATGCAGAGGCTGCAAAGATCCATCACTGCTCCTCTCAGCTGAGAGGCAGAAAGCAAGCAGGGGAAGCGGCTGATAGCAAGGCCGGGTCTGGATGGCGGAGTGATGGTCACCGAAGCTGCAGGACCAGGGTCTTCTGGTCACGGAGGCCTTACTGCCTGCCTCTGCTGTTCCTTTGTTCCACAGTTACTCGCTAGCGGACTGCGTGATAGGTGAGGATTAATTATCTGTTTGCTGCCAGGCTCATTCAACGGCCAGCTTATTGGAAGGCATGATCATGCATGCTGGTCGCCGCTGGCTGCTTGTTCATGGAAACAAGGTTGGGCAAACACTCGTTCATCTGATGAGCTGACAATGGTGATGGGGGCTGGTGGGCTGCACCTGTCTTTAAATAGCAGTGACGGTTTCTGTCATTCAACCAGATGCTGCTCATCAAATATTCAGCAGCCAGAGCTTTTACAAAGGCCTTTCATCAGCTCACGTACAAGCAGAAGGGAGAAAGGAGGCCGAGCTTCTGAAAGCTGGGCTGGGCTAGGCTTTTTTGTTTGGAAATGGGGCAGCGGCTCCTTGGAAGGAGGGATGATTAGAGAGTGGTTACCTGGAGAATTTAAACATATTTGTGGCCCAGAGTTTTGCTGTTTTTTGGACTTTGTGTGTAACACCCTAACAGAATCTCAGTGAACGAGTCCCCTGCATTAATTCCTGGGATCATCTGTCACAGAAAGCTAGACTTACACTGAGTGGGAGACAGGATGAAGTATTGATTGATTCATTCATTCATTCACTCATTCATGTGACAAATATTTATGAGGCATTTACTCTTTGCAAATAATATGTTAAGAACTGGTAATACAACAGAAAGCAAAAGTAAACAACATAGCTCTATAATCCAGAAATTTACTCTCCATTTGGTAATACTAAAAGATAAGCTTGGGCTTCCCTGGTGGCGCAGTGGTTGCGCGTCCGCCTGCCGATGCAGGGGAACCGGGTTCGCGCCCCGGTCCGGGAGGATCCC
Source organism: Physeter macrocephalus (assembly GCF_002837175.3). Taxonomy (NCBI): domain Eukaryota; kingdom Metazoa; phylum Chordata; class Mammalia; order Artiodactyla; family Physeteridae; genus Physeter; species Physeter macrocephalus. The sequence continues at coordinate 26,793,659 of NC_041232.1, forward strand.
ACATGCCGCGGAGCGGCTGGGCCCGTGAGCCATGGCCGCTGAGCCTGCGCGTCCGGAGCCTGTGCTCCGCAACGGGAGAGGCCACAACAGAGGGAGGCCCGCATACCACAAAAAAAAAAAAAAAAAAAAAAGGATAAGTTTAAGTTTTCAGACTGCATTCTAAAGTCTAAATACAGTTGACCCTCATCATTGACAGATTCTGTATTTGTGAATTAAATTTATTTGTGACCCCAAAATTATAATGGTCACAAAGCTTTCATGGTCGTTGTCGGACCCAAGCAGAGCGGCAGGGGATTGGAGTTGCTGGCCACTCACGTGCAACCGAGGAAGGTCAAGGCGAGGCTCTCCTGGGTTCAGCTCAGACTGTGAACAGGTGTCCTGTTTGCAGTCTAGCTAGTGCCATGTGTACCACGTTTCTGTTCTTTGTATTGGTGATGTTGCTGTTTAAAATGGCCCCAAACGTAGTGCTAAGTGCTGTCCTGTGCTTCTAAGTGCAAGAAGGCTGAACATGTGATCCTGCAATCCCACTCCTGGGTGTAGAACCGGAAAAGATGAAAACTCTTAACTCGACAAGATATATGCACCCCTGTGTTCATAGAAGCACTACTTACAATAGCCAAGACAGAAGCAACCTAAGTATTCATTGACAGATGAATGGGTAAAGAAGATGTGGTATGTGTATATGTTGGAATACTACTCGGCCATAAAAAAGGATGAAATAATGCCATTTGCAGCAACATGGATGGGCCTAGAGATGATCATACTAAGTAAAGTAAGTCAGAGAGAGACAAATATATAATATCACTTATATGTGGAATCTAAAAATGAATTTATTTACAAAACAGAAACAGGTTCACAGACACAGAAAGCAAACTTATGGTTACCAAAGGGGAAAGGTGGGGGATAAATTAGGAGTTTGGGATGAACATATACACACTACTATATATAAAACAGATAACCAACAAGGACCTACTGTAGGGCACAGGGAACTCTACTCAATATCTTGTAATAACCTATAATGGAAAAGAAACTGAAAAAGAATATCCATCTATCTGTCTATCTATTTATATCAATATATAACTGAATCACTGCTGTACTGCTGAAACTAACACATTGTAAATAAATTATGCTTCAATTTAAAAAAAAAAAAGAAAAAAAAAAAAGAAGGCTGGGATGTGCCTTACGGAGAAAGTACGTTTATCAGAGAGACCGTGTTCAAGCAGGGGTCACGGTGCTGTTGGCCATGAGTTCACTGTTGATGAATCTATTGAATAAGGTGTCTTTAAACAGGTTATGTATTGATCGGCTGATGAAAATGTTGTAACCAGAGGCTCCCAGGAATCTACTGTATTTCCCCGTACTATCCCATTCAGTGTTCAGGGCAACATCATAGAGCATCACTACTGCAAATAACAAGAGTTAACTGTGTACGTTTTGCACTAGAATTTGGGGCTTAGGGTTCTAGTGACATAGAGCTTGAAGTAGGAGAGGAGAACTGTCATACTGTTTGCAAGGGGTTTCCTAAAATTGTGGCTAGAATTTTCTTTAAGGTGAGTTATATTAAGACATCTTAGACAATTGTGTGGCTGAGGAAAGCCTCTGTAAAGTTGTCACAACTTCTCTGGTGAAGTGTTCTCTATATTTGATTTGCAATTAGCTGTGTTTTTTCTGCATTTTTTTCTTAAAGGCCTAGAATTTTAAACCTGGGACACAGATCTACCTCTGGATGTGCTGGGTGTTAGTGTCCTTACAGGAATGGTGCAGAGGAGGGCTGTGGAAGAAGCTTGCACTTTTTAAGCTTTCAGTGTTTAAATGACTCATTAATGTAATAATAATGCTATTTATTTTCACATTTCACAAAGACCTTTTACTTGATTATTTCTTATAATACTCACAATATCCTAAGAGATAGTATTTTCCCACCTTACAAACAAGGAAGAGGTTTAGGTTAATTTGCCAGATGTTTGTCAGATTTTATATATATATATATAAAACATATAATTATACATATGTGTATATATATAACTGTCTCCTACATTTTTGTATCCCCAATTATGGCTCGAACGTATCCTAATTATGAAAGCTATGAAAGGGTTGTTATCAGAACTCTTGGATAACGTCAGTACCAACATATTGATGAGACAGTTTTCGCTTACAATAGGATTATTAAAAAAATCAGTAAGCTCTCTGTTTACTTCAGGAAGTATATATAGTTTGGGAGAAAGTGGATAGTTTTTCCCCATGAATTTCATGAATTTTTCTTATTCTCAAGTCTTGTTTAACCTATAGATTTGTTCTCTCTCTCTCTCAACCTCTCTCCTACACAGAGACAAAATCTCTCTGACAAAATGACAATCAAATTATTTACAGTTGATACATACATATGTATATGTAATAATTGTGATTACTGGAAAAAAATAAAGTGTGGCCAAATTAAATTTGAATTTCAGATAAGTAACAAATAATTTTTTTGTATAATTTTGTCCCCAATTACATGGAATATACTTATTAAAAATTAAATTATTCATTTTTTTTGAGATTCAAATTGAGGTGGATGTCCTGCATTTTTATTTGCTAAATCTGGCAGCCCTAATAATAATCATACTTGTGTGTGTGTGTCAGGAAGGAGCTATTCACCACTTTTTCAGATGAGATTGGGCGCCTTCAGGGTGTATGGCCGTAGACGCCCCACCTTTTCAAGTCACCAAGTATGGCTCAGTTTGGGCTCCAGGAGACAAGCATTTCTAAACTCTGCTTTTCAGTTTCATGCAAAATGTTGACCTACCCTATCAGCTATTCATTTATACAACTATGGGATGATAACAGCAAAACGTATTGGAAATGGGATCAGGCTGGACTTTGAGTTAGCTGATTAAACTTGTGTCTAGTACATGCCTCTCTTTTGCCAAAATATTTTGCGCTGAACTGTTTTGGGGTTAGACCTAGCATGCTGATAAAACTGAAACCAAAAGTTATCAGCAGAAGAATACACTAAAGAAGTATTTTCTGTGTCTCATTTAACTATACATTTGATTCAACTTAGCAGGTTGGTTGTGGTCCCTGAGTCACTAGCTCGAGGTTCCTAGTGATGTTTTACAATGCACGGCAACTGCTGTGGGTTTTATTTCCCTCATCCCTTTCCTGCCTCCCAAAGAGTATGACACTGCAGTGATGCCCCATCAAACACATCCCTCCAGACTGGCCTGAATGAACACACATATTATAACTCTTGGGGCAGATGGTTACACGGTGACCCGTACTGCCTTCCTCCTGTGGGACAGCGTCTTTCCTGGAGAGAACATTTGGCCTTTAAGGAGTAGTGTGAAATAGATGTATGGACAGGGGATGCTCGCCTACCAGGAGCTCGGAATATGGCCCTCTTGACCAGGACAGAGGGGGCATGGTTAAAATGGGTGCGTAGACACTCTTTCTGTTCAGTTCCAGGTATAAGTTTTTTTTTTTTTTTTTTTTTTTTGTGGTACGCGGGGCTCT
>NC_041232.1:26797333-26821074 GCF_002837175.3 Physeter macrocephalus
CCCGGACCGGGGCACGAACCCGTGTCCCCTGCATCGGCAGGCGGACTCCCAACCACTGCGCCACCAGGGAAGCCCAGGTATAAGTTTTGATGTAGCTGCATTTTGCACAAAGTGTCAATATAGATAGTGCCTGCACAGATGTCACTGTCGGAGAACGAGGTGAAGATGAAACAAGTAGATGAGTTCTTTACAGGATGTTTTACTCAGTTTTCCAAATTATATAACGTTTATATTTTTTTTACAAGTGGTATTCAAGCAACAATAATTTGCACTATTTTCCCACATTAAGAAGGTCCATACAATTGACAGAGTGGGAAAATGAACAAATTTAGTCTAAACACAAAAAGACCACAGATGCGGGGCAATAATACTGGAAAATAAACAATGACGAAATCACGGTTTCCTCCAGTTTGAACTATTTAGTTAAAAAACCCACTGACCTTTAGAAACAATGAGAGTGAGTGTCTGGAATGCAGGATGGGTTCTATGTGCTGTTTTGCTCTGAAATCACATCTCTGTGCCTCCCTGGGCTGAGGGCCACGCTGCCCAGTACGCCCCTCCTCCGATCTGTGTGGGCCTTTCACAGCTCCTGGGCTTGGTCTGCAATTGTTCTTTCTCCTCCTTCCTGGAGCCTTGTGATTGAATTTGGGGAGCGTGTGAGTTGTGTGGCATCATCTAATCTCCAAGTGTCCGTGTGTACCTGCACCTCGCCGTTCAGTTTCCCCCGGCCAGTCACCCCAGAGGGTTAGGGGCAGTGATGAGAGCAGTTTAATTGAAGACAGGCCATTCAGTGGTTCAGGATTTTTTTTCCAATTTTCCCACCTGCCATGGACCATCCAAATACCAACACCAGACTCCTCCTCCTCCTCGTCCTCACACCTTCAGAAGACACCCCAAGTTCTGGGCTGTGTAATGTGACCCGTCCAGAGACAAGGTTCTGTTTCCACCAGAGGGAGCTTCTTTCTCCAAAACAGCTCCAACTGTGGCATTTCAAGGCCTTTTAGACAGTTCCCACTAACCCCATTTACTTGGATTCATTTATACTTTTTTTTCTAGAAAAATAAAGATAATTTAAAGTAACCCTTTATTTTGAGTACTGTTGGAGTTTAAGTTATGAAAAAACAAGAATTTGGGGGAAAGGAGGCTGATGGAATCCAATTTCATGAAAATCAAACGTACTGGAAAGGAAAGCAGCACTAGTGCAAGAACTTAAGGATGAGACCAAAATACACTCTTCACCCTGACAACGAGGTTCATTATGGGGGTGGGGCCAAAGCGTAGGAGAAAAGATTTCAGAAAGGGAAGTGCCCTACCATAAGTATAAAGTCAGAAAGTAACCCTTATATAAGTACATAGATAATATTAGACTATGCATTTTCTATATGAATGATACAGTCCTGAACATTACAGAGCATCCCAAGCCAAGTCCTTTCATGCTATCGTTCAGGAATGGCAGCAAAACATCCACTTAGGTACCTAATTGTGCCACAGACACGTGATATAGCTATTCTGTCAATAGTGATGATGACAGTTACGTTCTCTTTATATTCTCAGTATACCCATTACCTCTGAGGTCTTTACTGGAGATTTGCCAAGTTAGGACTCAGGATACAAAGAAATGTAAATAAACCAATGTCTCTAAACTCAAGGAGTTTCCAATCTAATTCTGAGATTATACTTGGAAATCTGAGTCAGTGTATATAAGTGTAACATCATGTCAATAATAGGAATAACAGCACAAATAACTAAAGTTTGCTACTATATAAATAATATGTATAAATGTATATCGTATGTTATGTAACTAAAGAGAATGGGGAGGAGCATTACCAAAAGCTCTGATTTTAGTTGGGCGTCATTAATACGCAGCCCGTCTTTGAGGCAACGTCTGGCCAACAACTCTGTATGTTTTTTTTTTTTTTTAATTTTTATTTATTTATTTATTTATTTTTTATGGCTGTGTTGGGTCTTCGTTTCTGTGAGAGGGCTTTCTCTAGTTGCGGCAAGCGGGGGCCACTCTTCATCGCGGTGCGCGGGCCTCTCACTATCGCAACCTCTCTTGCGGAGCACAGGCTTCAGATGCGCAGGCTCAGTAGTTGTGGCTCACGGGCCCAGTTGCTCCGCGGCATGTGGCATCTTCCCAGACCAGGGCTTGAACCCGTGTCCCCTGCATTGGCAGGCAGACTCTCAACCACTGTGCCACCAGGGAAGCCCCTCTGTATGTTTTTTGAGACTTCTGAAATGTGCAGGTGGGGCCATGTCACCTGTGACCTTCTGAGCGCAGTTTATCTGAAGCTGTTCTCTAACTTGTACAGCTCTCGGTTAAAGGATGCGCGTCTGTTTGTGCGTCTGGAGTGGGCAGCAGGGATGCAGAGGTTAATGCAGCTGTATTTCCTGTTCATAATAAAGCATCAGGAAGCGATATCCTTGGGGGATCTTAACATATCAAGCGCTTTAGCATGTTTTTACTAATTTTTGATCCTGAGGGTGGTGATGGAAAGGGGAAGAAAACGTGTGTGTGCATGTGTGGGAGTGTGTTCATGTGCATTTTAAATGGATCCAACTTAAGAAGGGGGTTACTTAGGTCCAGGGGATGAGAAGAAAGGGGAGAATGAGTTAGTTAGGAATTCACAGGGTTTGCCTGAATATTTGCAAGGAGGGAATACTGTAAAATAAAGCCAGAATGTGGGGCATCACAGAAACCTTCCCCAAAGCAGCCTGGTTTTCAAGAAATCCGTTAAAACGATGTCTCTACCATATTCTGGAACTTGGCACTGCTTTTTTTCCTCTTTCTGCCTATAGAACGTTTCATTTGTCGGGAAGAAGTCCAGTCAGTGCCCGGGTGTTAAATTCTTCAGAGCGTGTGCTCCTGCCACCTAATCATTGCCCAGCACAGCTCTGCCCCCGGGCTGCATGTGTGCAGACCGCACCTTGCTCTTTATGACTCTTAAGTGTCCGAGTGTGTTTCCTTCCCGCCCCGTTTCTTTCCCCTCCTCCCTTCCCTCTTCCTTCCTTTCTTTTTTTTTTTTAACATCTTTATTGGAGTATAATTGCTTTACAATGGTGTGTTAGTTTCTGCTTTACAACAAAGTGAATCAGCTGTACATATACATATGTCCCCATATCTCTTCCCTCTTTTCATCCTCACTGTGGAATCCAACAGACAGTGTGAATTTTGTTAGGACAATTTTGTAAATTAGTCATGCTGTAGGCAATGCCCTTGGGTCCCTTATTTTGTGTAAGGACCCATCAGATACGTATCTGTGGAAACATGGAAAAAATTGGAAAAATTAATCATTGCTGTTTATAATTTCTTTTTTAATTTACTTTTTCTTTTATAGTTATACAGTTGATTCACAATGTGTTAGTTTCAGGTGTGCACATTGATTCAGTTACACATATGCATATATCCATTCTTTTTCAGATTCTTTTCCCATATAGATTATTACAGAATATTGAGTAGAGTTCCCTGTGCTATATAGCAGGTCCTTGTTGATTATCTATTTTATATATAGCACTGCATGTTTGTCAATCCCAGTCTCCCAATTTATCCTCTCCCCCACCTTTCCCCTTTGGTAACCATAAATTTGTTTCTGAAGTCTATAATTTCTAAAAGCATCATCATATGTGATCTAATTTATCTGTCTCAACTATACTTATGGGTTGCATGGAGCTCATTTCATTTCTTTTCTTTTGTATTTTACCAATGAATAAATTGAATTAAAGAGAAGTTGCATAATTCATCAAAAGCCACCAAGTAAGAAGTGGCAGAGCCAACAGAGGAGAATTCCACAGTTTGGAATTCTGATTCAGGGCTCTTCCCGAACTACCGTGCTGCTTGATGGCTACGGTGCCATGCCTCCCCCAGAGGTGTGACCTGTCCTCACGCAGGAAGTTTGTATTCAGGGAACCGTATCCCAGAGCTCGTGGGTGTTGAAAAATGGTGGGGGGAAAGGAGAACTGGGATTGGACCTAAAACTTTTGGAATGAATGGAGAGTCTTAAATAAGGGCCTTGGCTTACACTTGCCAGGGGCATGGTTACCTTTTAATTTCCTGTCATTGAATAAGTTTGGGTTAAAAATTAGGGAAAGAAAATACACCTTAGAAATAATATTGCTCCGCTCAGCAGTTTGAAGGCTTGTGGCTCTTCTTTGCAAGTAATTTACATTATCCAAATATAATATGATGAATTCTGTGTGAATTCTGGGTATGGCGGGTTCACAGGCAGAAAGAGCTTTGTTTCAGGCCTGCACTGTGTGCGTCTGACTCTTGTTAGACTGCTTATGTTTTGAGACTGGTTTTTTCAATGCAATGCCGTTATTTTGACATCAGGCATTGAGACAGTTGCCAGGAGTCAAACATTTGTCAAGGACATGCCCCTCTTGTGTTCGTAGGTAGTGCTGTCAAAAATCTGGCGAAACATGTGTTTCTCTAAGTCAACATCATGCTAACTCTGACGTCCATCACACTCTAAATGCACGTGGTAACAGATGGGACGCTTGTGCAGACCCCAGACCACGTCTGTGTTTGGTTGGCGGGAGGGAGGGGAGTCCCCACCCCCACTAGCCAGAGTCGGCCCCAGAATCTAAAACCTCCGTGGCCGTGTGTCCAGACTTGGGAATTACATGAACTTCGAATCAGATCCTGCCTCCCCTGCTGACCGGCTTAGGGTTTGGTAAGTCACTTGGCGCCTCTGCACCTTGGTTTTCTCATCTGTGAAATGCAGGTAAGAATAGTGCCCCCCCCCTCCAGGGCTGTTGAGAGCATCCCGTGACATGACTGTCGGGCTCAGAGGGGATGCTCAGAGTCTGTCAGCTCTTATACCCTCCCCACTTGTCCTTGTCTGACCAGGCGGAAGAAGGATGGCCGGTGCGCTGGTCACTGGTGCACCGTCCCCGCGTGCTTGACCTGCAGGGGGAGGAGAGTTGAGAGCTGTCCTGGCTGGGAAGGGTTGGGCGTCCTTCTACCCTCTCTTCTGAATCACCAGGACAGTCCTGCTCAGGCCTACTGTGGATTCAGGGTGGGTGACTTAATGGCCAGGCTCCAAAAGGGTTCTTGAATGTCTGGCTTCAAAAGCATCTAGGGGGGCTCCCCTGGTGGCGCAGTGGTTGAGAGTCCTCCTGCCGATGCAGGGGACACGGGTTCGTGCCCCGGTCCGGGAAGATCCCACATGCCGCGGAGCGGCTGGGCCCGTGAGCCATGGCCGCTGAGCCTGTGCGTCCGGAGCCTGTGCTCCGCTATGGGAGAGGCCACAACAGTGAGAGGCCCGCGTACCGCAAAAAAAAAAAATAAATAAAAAGCATCTAGGGGGCTTCCCTGGTGGTGCAGTGGTTAAGAATCCGCCTGCCAATGCAGGGGACATGGGTTCGAGCCCTGGTCCGGGAAGATCCTACATCCCGCGGAGCAACTAAGCCCGTGTGCCACAACTACTGGGCCTGTGCTCTGGAGCCCGCGAGTCACAACTACTGAGCCCGTGTGCCACAACTACTGAAGCCCGCGTGCCTAGAGCCCGTGCTCTGCAACAAGAGAAGCCACTGCAATGAGAAGGCTGCGCACCGCAACGAAGAGTAGCCCCCACTCACCGCAACTAGAGAAAGCCCGTGCGCAGCAATGAAGACCTAACACAGCCAAAAATAAATAAATAAATAAATAAATAAATAAATAAATAATTTTTTTAAAAAAGCATCTAGGGTGAGTGGTCTGCAAGAATAGCCTTTCTCTAGATAACTCGAGGTCTCGGGCGTGTACACTTTCACACACATGCATGCATGTGTGTACAGATATGTTTCTGCTTGTGTACAGTAATGTTTTCAAATTGAAAGGCACTTGCCTTCTGGCTTTGATCATACTACACTTTTGAAGGAACACACACCTGTCTTTTTGTTTCAACATCCTCCCAGCAGCATCTGCGTGTTTTGCCCTGGTGCTCTTAGACCAGCCAGAGTGGCTGAAGTCTATACGCTTGCTCTGGGCCAGTCCAAGAATAGCTCCCTGCACCAGGACAGCAGGGGCTGACACTCAACACATCCTATTCCCAGGTGAGGTACGGATGTAATGGGAGGATGCTATTACCTTCTGTCTGCAGACATGGAAATGAATGGCCAGAGCAGGGTAAGTGGAATTTATTCCTTTGCAGAAATCCCTGTGGTCTCGTTAAAAGATCCCTGAGCTTCATTTGTTTCAAATGTAGTCCTCTGTCCTATAGACCATACTGGAGACCTGAAAATCCATGTTGGGACAGAAGGCGCTCAGCTGCTGTGTTCGTTTGGGTTGACATTTCTGCCGTTCACGGAAGCTTTTCACTTCATTGGTTTGTTGTTCAAATTAAATAAGATAATTAATGTCAGGTATGCCTGGCATAAGACAGGTCCTCAAAAGTGTAAGTTCTCATGATTATTAATTTAAAAAAAAATTTTTTTGAAGTATAGTTGATTTACAGTGTTGTGTTAATTTCTGCTGTACAGCAAAGTGACTCAGTTATACATATATACACATTCTTTTCCATTTTCTTTTTTTAAATTTATTTATTTGGTTGCACCAGGTCTTAGTTGCAGCGGGCGGGTTCCTTAGTTGTGGCATGCGAACTCTTAGTTGTAGTATGCATGTGGGATCTAGTTCTCTGACCAGGGATTGAACCCGGGCCCCCTGCGTTGGGAGCCCAGAGTCTTATCCACTGCACCACCAGGGAAGTCCCTCTTTTTCATATTCTTTTCCATTATGGTTTATCACAGTATGTTGAATATAGTTCCCTGTGCTATATACAGTAGGACCTTGTTGTTTATCCAATTCTATGTATAATAGTTTGCATCTGCTAATCCCAAACTCCCAATCCATTCCTCCCCCACCCTCCTCCTCTTTGGCAACCACAACTCTGTTCTCTATGTCTGTGAGTGTGTTTCTGTTTCATAGATAAGCTCATGACTATTATTGTATCATCATTAGAGTTGGCTGTAAATATCTGTGTGCATGTGAGAGACAGAGAGAGTTTTGTCTACATCTGGGAGATGTGATATGAGGATAAAGAGTCGGGCTGATGTTCAGCTGGGGTGCACCTGTATAGCCAAACGGATTACAGATTGTATGAAAACACACCCAATAGGTTAATGAACAGCCGCCGCCCTGAACTTGCCACCCCGCACCACCCCTGCCACGCCCCACTTCCCTGATGTCCCAGCTCCTCCTCCAGGACCACAACATCACCTTATGATGCAGCGACCAGTGGGTTACACCTGGCTCACCTGATGGCCTTCAGGACCTGCCCCCATGATACAGCTGGCATTGGTTCTGAGTAGTTGCTGTCTGGGTCAGACAGCTGGTCAAATAACTTGAATATTATTTCTGGAAAAATTTAAAAAGATAAAAATAGTACAATTTGAATATCACCTTTGTGAAGATGATTAAAATATCAAAATAGTATGATCCCAGAGTTGTAAAACTCAGCTGTGCTTTAAGAAATTACAGGATAATTTAAAAATTCTAGCAGTTGTTCGTTTCTGTTGTAAAATCGAGAATTAAGAGTGGAGTATAACCTTAAAAGTCATGATGTATGAAGTTAATTTTTTTGGAGTCAAAAAGTGAGCTTACTCAAGATCCTGATGGGCCAGTTAAAAAAATTATAAGAACAAGATTTAGTTGTGATGCAGTGGTCTGTTTGAGGTGGCTCCTCAAATTCTGCTAAGCAGAAATGCATTTTGCAGAGTGTCCAGAACTAAGCCCAAGTTAGTAAAAAATGTGATTATTTAGTGAAATACCTTTTTCTAGATGCTAGTCTTTATGGAATACTTTCCCATTCCAGTCAGTGAGTCATCTTGACTGTGTGCAGCCCTGGACTAGGTCTTGCCAAGAATCTGCAAGTGGCAGCAGCAGCCCTACTTGCTTGGTCCTCTCTGTGGACCCAGAGGAGACCCAGGGGTTATAGGTTTTCACTGGGGCTCGAGCCGAGATGACATTACATCCGGGCTTTAGAAACCAGAGCAGAAGTAAAACTTGACAGAGGTATCAGGTGAATAAATGCTAGAGCTTTCTAACTGACATCTGCCCCTCCCCCCCTCCCCCCCCCAATAGCCATTGGAAGGTTGTCTGATCATGGGCAAGTCGCATATTTGGGTCCCCGTTCTCTCATCACTGAAGGGAAGGAGGGGGGGTCCTTGGGGACCTTCCAGATAATATACAAGAGGTGGTTCCGAAACTAAAGGGTGTTTTATGGAGAATAATAAAAAAGCAACAGTGTATTTTCTTGATTCCTGGATACAAAATAAATAAATAAATAAATAAATAAATAATTTTTTTAAAAAAGCATCTAGGGTGAGTGGTCTGCAAGAATAGCCTTTCTCTAGATAACTCGAGGTCTCGGGCGTGTACACTTTCACACACATGCATGCATGTGTGTACAGATATGTTTCTGCTTGTGTACAGTAATGTTTTCAAATTGAAAGGCACTTGCCTTCTGGCTTTGATCATACTACACTTTTGAAGGAACACACACCTGTCTTTTTGTTTCAACATCCTCCCAGCAGCATCTGCGTGTTTTGCCCTGGTGCTCTTAGACCAGCCAGAGTGGCTGAAGTCTATACGCTTGCTCTGGGCCAGTCCAAGAATAGCTCCCTGCACCAGGACAGCAGGGGCTGACACTCAACACATCCTATTCCCAGGTGAGGTACGGATGTAATGGGAGGATGCTATTACCTTCTGTCTGCAGACATGGAAATGAATGGCCAGAGCAGGGTAAGTGGAATTTATTCCTTTGCAGAAATCCCTGTGGTCTCGTTAAAAGATCCCTGAGCTTCATTTGTTTCAAATGTAGTCCTCTGTCCTATAGACCATACTGGAGACCTGAAAATCCATGTTGGGACAGAAGGCGCTCAGCTGCTGTGTTCGTTTGGGTTGACATTTCTGCCGTTCACGGAAGCTTTTCACTTCATTGGTTTGTTGTTCAAATTAAATAAGATAATTAATGTCAGGTATGCCTGGCATAAGACAGGTCCTCAAAAGTGTAAGTTCTCATGATTATTATTTAAAAAAAAAATTTTTTTGAAGTATAGTTGATTTACAGTGTTGTGTTAATTTCTGCTGTACAGCAAAGTGACTCAGTTATACATATATACACATTCTTTTCCATTTTCTTTTTTTAAATTTATTTATTTGGTTGCACCAGGTCTTAGTTGCAGCGGGCGGGTTCCTTAGTTGTGGCATGCGAACTCTTAGTTGTAGTATGCATGTGGGATCTAGTTCTCTGACCAGGGATTGAACCCGGGCCCCCTGCGTTGGGAGCCCAGAGTCTTATCCACTGCACCACCAGGGAAGTCCCTCTTTTTCATATTCTTTTCCATTATGGTTTATCACAGTATGTTGAATATAGTTCCCTGTGCTATATACAGTAGGACCTTGTTGTTTATCCAATTCTATGTATAATAGTTTGCATCTGCTAATCCCAAACTCCCAATCCATTCCTCCCCCACCCTCCTCCTCTTTGGCAACCACAACTCTGTTCTCTATGTCTGTGAGTGTGTTTCTGTTTCATAGATAAGCTCATGACTATTATTGTATCATCATTAGAGTTGGCTGTAAATATCTGTGTGCATGTGAGAGACAGAGAGAGTTTTGTCTACATCTGGGAGATGTGATATGAGGATAAAGAGTCGGGCTGATGTTCAGCTGGGGTGCACCTGTATAGCCAAACGGATTACAGATTGTATGAAAACACACCCAATAGGTTAATGAACAGCCGCCGCCCTGAACTTGCCACCCCGCACCACCCCTGCCACGCCCCACTTCCCTGATGTCCCAGCTCCTCCTCCAGGACCACAACATCACCTTATGATGCAGCGACCAGTGGGTTACACCTGGCTCACCTGATGGCCTTCAGGACCTGCCCCCATGATACAGCTGGCATTGGTTCTGAGTAGTTGCTGTCTGGGTCAGACAGCTGGTCAAATAACTTGAATATTATTTCTGGAAAAATTTAAAAAGATAAAAATAGTACAATTTGAATATCACCTTTGTGAAGATGATTAAAATATCAAAATAGTATGATCCCAGAGTTGTAAAACTCAGCTGTGCTTTAAGAAATTACAGGATAATTTAAAAATTCTAGCAGTTGTTCGTTTCTGTTGTAAAATCGAGAATTAAGAGTGGAGTATAACCTTAAAAGTCATGATGTATGAAGTTAATTTTTTTGGAGTCAAAAAGTGAGCTTACTCAAGATCCTGATGGGCCAGTTAAAAAAATTATAAGAACAAGATTTAGTTGTGATGCAGTGGTCTGTTTGAGGTGGCTCCTCAAATTCTGCTAAGCAGAAATGCATTTTGCAGAGTGTCCAGAACTAAGCCCAAGTTAGTAAAAAATGTGATTATTTAGTGAAATACCTTTTTCTAGATGCTAGTCTTTATGGAATACTTTCCCATTCCAGTCAGTGAGTCATCTTGACTGTGTGCAGCCCTGGACTAGGTCTTGCCAAGAATCTGCAAGTGGCAGCAGCAGCCCTACTTGCTTGGTCCTCTCTGTGGACCCAGAGGAGACCCAGGGGTTATAGGTTTTCACTGGGGCTCGAGCCGAGATGACATTACATCCGGGCTTTAGAAACCAGAGCAGAAGTAAAACTTGACAGAGGTATCAGGTGAATAAATGCTAGAGCTTTCTAACTGACATCTGCCCCTCCCCCCCTCCCCCCCCCAATAGCCATTGGAAGGTTGTCTGATCATGGGCAAGTCGCATATTTGGGTCCCCGTTCTCTCATCACTGAAGGGAAGGAGGGGGGGTCCTTGGGGACCTTCCAGATAATATACAAGAGGTGGTTCCGAAACTAAAGGGTGTTTTATGGAGAATAATAAAAAAGCAACAGTGTATTTTCTTGATTCCTGGATACATGTTTCCCTCCATGTGGAATTTTTGACCTTATCAAACGTCTCATAATTGAGGAGTAAATTGCCTGCCAGTTCTCATGCCCATCGAGCCCATGTATCTGACCCTGGGTGGTCAGTATGTCTTCAGACTCCTGGCACCTTAGTCGAATTTATTTACATTAACAGCACGACAAGGGGTTGGTTTCTTGGCCGAAATTTGGGTGGTAATTTGTTATTAAAAATTCTTCAGAAATAACGTAGTATGAGAAGCATTGAAATGAAAGATTGGATGCAGAACATTGCCTTCTTATATTACTTAAAGGGAGTAAAAATCGCCAAATATTTCAGAGGAGATAAAAATATTTTCTAGCTAGTTAAGGTTGTTACCAATTCATAGAGCTTGCAGCCCAGTGAGGGAGGCACACCAGACAACAAACAAGGAAAGTGACAATAACATAATTGCAAGTCGGGTTGTGTGCTGTGATAAAATGGGGAAGGGGCTGGGGCAGAGGGTCCCGGGGTGGAGGGTCTGCCGTCATCAGGGGTCGGAGTGGGCAGAGGTGGGGGAGAAGTGTCAAGCACCATGATGGCAGGTCTGATCTGCTTGTGTAAAAGCTCCATCCGAGGCCGAGAGGGAGGCGTCTGGAGGCTGCGGGAACAAGGAAGGGGTCCGGCCAGCACGGTGGCAGGAGAGATAAGAGATAAAGGGCACACATTCAAAACCCTTATTTGGGGGGAAAGAGATGAATTAGGAGTTTGGGATTAATATAAAATAGGTAAACAACAAGGACCTACTGTAGAGCACAGTGAACTCTACTCAATATCTTGTAATTACCTATCATGGAAAAGAATCTGAAAAAAATGTGTGTGTGTGTATATGCACATATATATATGTGTGTGTATATATCAATATATATGTGTATATGTGTGTGTTTATATATACACACATATATGTATGTGAATGTGTATACGTATATGTGTGTGTATGTATATGTGTGTGTATGTATATGTGTGTGTATATACAGACACACATATATGTATAACTGAATCACGTTTCTGTACGTTTGAAACTAATGCAATATTGTAAATTAACTATACTTCAGTTAAAAAAAGCCTTATTTGGGAGGAGAAATCAACAGGACACTGGGCTGGATTTGGTATGAAATGTGCAGGGAGGACAGGCGAGGACCTAAGAAAAGTCCTTGGTTTCACATGTAAGCGATGGCCGGGTGGCAGAGCTTGTTTTCTGGGATGGAGGGCAGAGCAGCGTCGACAGAGGAAAACCAGAGGTCCTTCTTGGACGTGATATGTTTGGGTTGGCAGGGCGGCCACCCAGCAGTGTTGCCATGTGAGCCCAATCCAGCTATGTTTTCAAATCGAATGTGAAGAAGGCCTAGAGGCCATTTTCACTGTGATTGTAGAAATGTAACGGTGAGCTCATGCTACGGTAATTTAATGAGATTTCACAGTTAACGTGTTGGGCCTCCCCCACCCCGCTCTACACACACATTTTGGATGCAAAGTGACGTGTTCTTTGCCATCCGAGCTGAAGTTTGTTCAACTGTGTCTCCTGTGACACTGAACTTGGTCGTTGACTGGAGGGCGCTTGACGAATCCTTGCTGCAGAAATGAACCAGCAGGCTTTCTGATCAAACACCCAGCACAAGAAAGACCCAAACAGATGTTCTCAGACCTGTGGCCGACTCGGGGTGGCCACGTGTAGTTCTGAGCCCACGAGAAGGCCAGTTCCTTCTCTCTCCAGAATTCGTGAGGATCCAGCTGAAGAAGCACGTTGCTGAAACCGCAGACTTGGCAGTGTCCAAGTCCACTTTGGAAAACGTGAAGGACAGACTCGGGGACCGGCCATCACACATCTGCCACCACACATAAGCTTGAACATCAGACTATAAACCCAAGTACCTACCGCTTGTTCTGCTGTGACGGCACCCGTGTGACCCGAGGACCCAGCAGGTCACCCTGAACTAACCACGAACCGCTAGTCCCTGCTTCCGTGGTGTCCTTCTCAGACACAGTTTTTGAAGAATTTATCAAAAAAGACCTCACTTTAGTGAAACTCTTTTAGTCTACTTAACAATTACTTTCAAGTCTATTCTAGTGTTAAAAAGAAAAAATAACCCTTCTCAAATGGAAAAACCACTTACCAAGTCATAAACTGAAATTTCAGTATTGAACTGAAACTCTAAATGTTATATCAAGATCACTGTTAGTCCTGGAGTTACAGTGAATGGCTATTTTCAATTAATGTTAATGATTTTTACATTTATTTGTAGAGCATAATTGTGAAAGTGTACCCCAAATGGAACTTAAACCCCACTGAAATCCTGTTCATCCATCAACCAATTACCTAGGACAGATGTTTAAATTAAAGATACCAACCCTGGTTTCTGAAGAAAACCATACAAATAAATATGAACTTACTGGTGATCCCAGTTGACGTTTAGGTATAGCTCTCATGCAAAGCCTGTATTATCTTGAAAATTAAATTTATAATGATATTTCCTGTTTCACTATCAATTTGATTCCTTTTTTTTTTTAACCTCTTGAGCCTCATTACCAGAGCTCCCGGCAGGACCATGACTGCCTGGCAGCCCCTGGGGGCTGCATGGCTGGTGGGGGGTCTGGAGCTCAGGGTCACAGGCTGCTTCTTTTGTTCCCTCATCTCAAATGCTGTTCCCATTCATCCCTCCAAGTCTCACCCGCACCCCGAGTTCTGTTCAGAGCCACACCCGCCCCCCCCCCCCCCCCCCCCCGCGCCCGCTGCTTCTTTTGTTCCCTCATCTCAAATGCTGTTCCCATTCATCCCTCCAAGTCTCACCCGCACCCCGAGTTCTGTTCAGAGCCACACTCGCCCCCCCCCCCCAGCCGCTGGTGAATTCTGCACCAGCTTTAGTTTGTCCCACTCTCTCTCCATCATCAAAGAGTGGCTGGGCTCAGGCTGCTTCCCACACAGCCCAGCAGTGACGGCACTGTGATCTTTCATGCGTGTTGTTCTTGTGTCACCAAACACTCTTGGGCAGAGTCAAGTCTAAAAACCATAAATCCTGGACAGAACTTGGATGAGGCTCATATCAGCTCAAGGGCTGCCAAAGGCACTTCTGACAGTTACTTCCAGGGCAGAGGTTTTTCCTGTTTCTCTTTCTTGTGTCTGGTTCGGTTGCATACACATTTAACCGATGCCTCCCGCCCCCATCCTGTCTGGGCGCTGAAAATACAGAGCTGAGTGTGTGGTCTCTGTCCTAAGCCGCTTACAGGTTAGTGGGAGAAACGGATACATTAACAGATAATACATAATACATAATATAGCAGCGGGGTTTGGAAGACCGTGTTGGGGAAACAGAAGTTGGGCATCTGAGCCTCCGGGAATTCAGGGGAAGGGTGGGCAGGGCGGGGAAGAGGGCAGGCCTGCAAGGCTGAACCATGGTTTGTATGCATCCTTGGCCAGTCCATTCAAACCTTAAATATTTCCTATGAAATAAAAAATACTGATACTTGTCATGTTTACCTCCCGTAAGATTTGTGTGGATCAAAAATAATAAGAAGCATACACAGTGGCTTATTACTTAAAAGACACTGTTTCCAGAGTGTAATATATTTTAATTGCAACTGTGACATGGATATTTTGGTTGTCATCTCCATTGTACTGACGGACTGACGGGGACCCTGGGCAGAGAGAGCATGCATTCTCACCACTCTTGAGTAAACGAGCTGAGATGTGAACTTGGCAGTTGGTGTGGAGTTCCGCCCCCCTCTCCCCGCCCCCAGACATGCTTCCAGGAGGATGGAGGTCCAAGTCCACAGCAGGTGTGTTCCATATCCACTTGTAGGCAAAACTGCTGTTGGTGCATTTCTGCTAAGCGAGTATGTCCACTTTGGGTGGTGAAATATCAATAGCTTTTAATCCCGTCTGCTTTCTTACTTTTTTACCTCCTGGACTTCTTTGATTTTCTTTTGGGTTTACATTTGTTTGTTTTTTTGTTTGTTTGTTTTTCAGTTTGAAAGATAACAAGAACTAGCCTGAAGTGTAAGATGGAGGAATCCAGTAGCAGGATAGTAACTTGCTTCCAAAATGGTGAATTCCAAGTATTCTTAAAGCTGCCTGTGAGGCCTGCCTCAGGCTTCAAGAAAGGATTCAATTAGTGAGATCAGTTAATTGTCTAGAAAGAAAGGCCTTACTTTGTGGAATATGAAGTATCATTTTGTCTGTCCCTCTTGCTACCTTCTGTTTAGTGGTCAGCAGACAGCTAGAGACCTGCGATTCTAATGTTTTCAAAACCCCACTCTGCAATTATTGGGCAGTTCGGACGATCTTGTCCACAGCCCCAAGAACTGTGAGAGTTTATTTTTCTAGAAAAGTCCAGCAATTCATTAGTGCCAGGCACAGACTGGAAAACAGCGGGTCTGCAAATGTGTGAATCAGAAATACATAATTTTGCATTTTGACTTGAACTAATGATGGGAAATAACTGCACCCCCAGTGCCAGCTCAGTTTCAGCCGAGCAGGAATGTTCCTGCAGGAAAACACTTGGTGCAGACATTTGAATCATCAGGCTTCCTGGAGCCTTAGCGTCCAGCGGTGATGCTGAGACATTGATGGGGCCCATCAGACAGAGAAGAGTCAAGGATGACAAACTGTGGAATCCCACAGACTATTATTAAAAGTTACACCTAATCTTTTAACAAGTGACCTCTTCCTGTGTTGTCTTTTCTTGCTGAGGGAAGAATTGTTTTCTGTTTTGTTTTGTTTTAAACCAGTCTCTAAATCCCATACTTTGAAAACTAGGAAATTGAAGTTTTTAACTTGTTTTATAGAAAAGCATTTTTTAAAAAAAGAGTGCAATATTGGGTCAGATGAAGAATAGATAGACTCGGCCCCCAAGGGAGTTCCTGCACGCCTCGTACCAGTACTTCTTGGGCTCACATCAGGCTGAGATGCCTTTGGCCTTCAAGGAGTCACTTGCTAGTGATTGCAGTAAACAAGGAAATAGTCAAGTAAATAATTCTGTTACAGGTTGTAATTAGTGCTGTGGAGAAAGTAAACAGGGTGGTGAGATGCAAAGTGTATCAGGCAGCTTTTGCTGCATGACAAACAATCAAGACATCTCAGTGACAATCAGAAATTAGCATTTCTTCTCACGAATATGTCTCAGGCAGGGAAGTAAGGACATTCTGCCCAGTGTGAGGCATGGCAGGGGTATGGATATCAAACGCTGCTCTAGGGGAGCCATGAATGGGGCTGTTCCAGGCCCTGAGAGAAAGTGGAAAAATGTTTTACTTGGTCTGCTCTTCGAAGGCTTCTGTGATGAGGAGACATTTAAACTGAAACTTGAGGGAGGAAAATCAAGTCAGGCTGAACATCAGGGGTTGACTCTGATTCTACGCAGGAAGTGCAAAGGCCCCCAGGAGTAAAAGGCTTACCTGTTCTGAGGATGTGAAAGGAAGCTCGTGTGGATGGTGGGGATGGATGTGAGACCCAGGTGGAGAGCTAGCCGTCAGGCCGTGTAGGCTTGGTAAGGAGTGTTCATTTCATTCTCAGTGCTGTGGGCAGCCTTACAGGGTTTTAAGTCACGGATTATATGACAAGATTCACGTCTTCAAAAGATCTCCGTGGAAAATGCCTGGTGGGGGAGCAAGACAGGTAATGGGGGGAGTCCTGGGAAGGCCGGTGCCTCCGCGGTCCTGGACAGAGGTGAGGGGTTGGGCTCGCTGTCAGTGGGGAAGGGGTGGGTTGGATTAGTGTACATTCTGGAGGGAAATCAGCCGGCTTTGCTGATGAATTGGGTGTGATCTGTGATGCAGGCAGAAAAATCCATGATTTCTCCCAAGTTTTTGCATCCATCAACTGGAGGGATCATGGTGATATTTACTGAAATGAAATAAATAGGTCAGGAAGTGTTTGGGGTTAGAATTAAGAGATTCCCTTTAGATATGCTATGTTTAAGATACCTGTTATGAGTTGAACTGTGTCCCTCAAAAAGGTATGCTGAACTCTTACCCCTGCCCCCGCTGGACCTCAGTACATGGCCTTATTTGGAAATGGGGACATTGCAGATGTAATTAAGATGAAGTCATACAGGAGTAGGGTGGACCCTAATCCAGTGTGACTGATGTCCTTATAAGAAGAGAGAAGAGGCATGGAGGTGCAGACAGAGATAGACAGACAGACACACACACACACTGGGAGGACACCACACCACATGATGACTGAGCAGTGACTGCAGTGATGCAGCTGCAGGACGAGGGGCCCTAAGGAGGACTGGCCACCACCAGAAGCTGGAAGAGGGAAGGAATGGTTCTACCCCAGAGCCTTCCGGTAACTGGATTGCAGGCTTCTAGCCTCCAGAACTGTGGGGCAGTGCATTTCTGTTTTAAGCCACCCAGTATGTGGTCTTTTGTTATGGAGGCCAGAAGACATGCATGCAGTGTCTGAGCAGGTGGTCTGACGCGGGAGTCTGAGCTCAGAGAAAGGGGCTCAATCTGAGCATGGAGGATCCATCAGTGCCGAGACCCTGAGGCGGAACATTCCAGGAGGAGTGAAGGGCAGCCCTGCTTGCAACATGAGACCACCTCATTCATCCCTAGGAGTCATTCTGCTACACAGCTACTACAAGCACTGGCAGAACAAACATGAAGTTTTACAGCGTGTTTTCCATTCCTGGAATGACTGAAATAGATGCTACGTGATTATATCACATCAGATCTCACACACCCAGCGGATGTACATAAAAAGCATTCATACTCTAACCGTGATTGTGTTTACTTGTAATGACATGTATCGTGGTGAGAGGCGTTTGCACTTGGTCAGAGTATTGAAAATCCCATCCATGTGCAGGGTGGTGGGGACATTGGAGGTCCTCTCTAGAAGAACCCTCTTCCGCCTGCTGCACTTTCCTTCCTGCCTAAACCCTTCTGGTGAGACAAGAGGTCCACCAACTTCCAGGTCAGCCCAGCCATTTGACCTTGAGAAAGGTCAACCTAGAGCAAAAGCATGTCTTCTGGCAACTCCCTGAGTGATGTGCCGCCAACAACCTCAGAGTTACAGTCCATCCCTGTCCCCTGCCCCCTCCCGGGGAGTTTTCTCCGGGCCTGGTCTTCCCGATCCTCCATCTGAGATGGTTTGCTACTCTGTCACCTCTGGTCTCTTGTGCCCTCCCATCTGCTGCCCTTCTGCTTCTCCCGATCCTGCGTTTAAACACCCGCATGTCGGGGTGTCCACATCAGTCAACAGTGGGGGGGACAAGGCAAGGACAAAGGCTCTGAGCTTGACCAGATGAGCCTCTCCCAGCACCGCCTTATGACGAAACAGCTAAATAAGCAGATAAGTCTGCATTCGTGTGGACCAGAGCTGGCAGCAGGTGCCCCCTGTGGAGATGCATCCCGTCCCCAGCTCAGTTTTACATTAAAAGTGACCTCTTGGTGCCACGTGTCTGCTTCTGCACGTGTGCCTCTGCCTTTCCCAGGGCTGGGCTCGTAAGCCCCGCCCTTCCTCTTTACGTGGGCCTCATGAACACCTGGCCGCCAGTTTTGGTGAACGAACTGCAGTTCTCTGGAGCTGCTGCCCGTGAAGCTCTCGGCTCCAGGCTCCTGCACAGGCTGCGGGACTCACTCTCTCCTGGTCCTTGGGCTGCCTGGGCTTCTGTTAGTTTAACGCCCTCTGTCCACGTTGTGCGTCTGGGTCTCATCCTTTATCCTCACACAGGGATGATTTACTCTGTCTCACTGTTGTATCCATCCTGCTTTTATGATCACATTCACGTCACCCACCCACCCTGCCCCCCTCTGCCCGTTCAACCAACCACTTGGCCTCTGTGTCTTTCCTGTGGGATTACAGCTCCCAGAAGAGGAATCAGAGGCTCATTTCCGTCTTCCTGCCCCTGGTGCTGATTACATATGCTGCACTGAGGCATAAACAGAGGTTAATAAAAAGTTTCTGTGGTCCTTGTTGGTTTGGATGTACAGGAATGATGGGGACAGAGCGAAGAAAGAAGGGAAGGAGTTGAGGTCGGAAGGGAAGAGCAGGACAGGAGAGGGAAGGAAGGATGCCTCCAGAATTGCCCCATCAGAGGTGTTTCCCACTAATGCAGAGCTGATTTTTAGTTACTGAAATAGTGATGGAAACAAAGAAGCATCACAAGATAGTTGGAAAAGTTTCCATTTTCAAAATAATATTTGAAATATGAAGTTGAACTTACATGTATCTGAGATCAGTTCTGATTTAAACAATCAATCTTAAAGGTTTTTAAAAAAATTTTATTCTATTAAAGTGTAGTTGATTTACAATGTTGTGTTAATTTCTGCTGTACAGCAAAGTGATTCCGTTATCACATTTGAAAAATCCTTTTTGCCATATGAAGAAACGTATTCTCAGATTCTGGGGATTAGAGCGTGGGCATCTTTGGGGGCCATTATTCTGCCAAGTAACTTTTCAAATGGATAATGAAGAAGTAAAAGATTTAACCAGAAAATTTTAGAATATATCAATAATCCAATGTTTTAAAAGAATGCATTGATAACCAACGTAAGGTAAAATCAAGTATTACATTTGTTTACAAACTAATGGATAGAAAAGGATGGCTGTCTACTTTCTGGTTTAAAGATGTTTTTGTTTGCATAGTGTTGTATAATGAAGAATATTTTTTAAAAAATCAACCTAAAACACCACCTGGGCTGTCATCCTGTGGTGTCAGATGAAGATCAGAAATTTACATTTAAACTGCCCACACAAGTATTCACATCTGTTTAATTATTAATAAGAATCAAGCTTAATTAAAAGTTGTTAGACTCTAGAGCCATGTAATAGGCTTTTCACGGTGTCTGTGGAGATTAGATGTGGGATCCACCAGCACTGACCTCTGTGCTGGGGAAACAGACGACCCCTAGACTCTCAGTTCACTGACCTGTTGTACCTGAAAAAAACCTGCTCAGTAGACACTGTGGGTGGACATTTTAGCTGATACTTAAATGTCATCATGAAGCACTTAGAAAGTTGAAGAGGATGTTGAAACAATTTTCTAAAGTTCTAGGGAACAATCATTCAGATTTATCCCTTGAAAATATTTTACCTTCAAGAATGGAGCGAAACCCACTAATGTCTCCCCTAGAACTTCTTTTTTCCTTTTGCAAAAGAACAAGAATAATGAAACCATTGGTAATGAACCCGTTTTCAGTTATGTACATGTTTATATATATATATTTGTGAACATAGATATATGAAGGATTGTGGATTTAATTTTTCTTGGGGATGCAAGTCAAAGATCAGCTAACTGAATCTGGAGGGGTGCTGCCCCCCCAGGCTGTGTATCTTCCTTATGGAGTTATAGCATCTGAATGACAGAAAGTAAATGTGATAGAAAAGAAATATGAATGCCCATTGCAAAGTGTTCAGTTCTATTTAAAGTAGAATTCTAATTCTAATATATAAGAGTATTAAAGCACAATTATCTAGCATATTTAAAATAAACATTGTCCAAATATATGCAGTAATAAGGAATTTAGTGGCTATGGGAAGGAAATATTTAAATGTATGTAAGTATAAACATGCTTCAAAAGGAAAAGGATTAACGTACATTCATGCTCCGATTTCCATGAAAGAGAAAAATCAGACTCTGTTGTAGTAGATGCCACTGGCCAGGAGAGATTAGTTTGATACTGATATTTATAACCTTAACTCAATTACAGTCTTCAATTGTTAGTAATAGAATTGAATTAAGACCCTTTTTAAAAGTACGATTACAGGAAACAAAGATCAAGTGTACACAGATCCTTGTCAAGTAGATGAATGAATAAAGAAGTAAAAGATTTAATCTGAAAATTAAAATATCAAAGATAGATAAAAATGTGTTTTAAGCGTTCCAAAGTCCTGCCTACTGGCAGCCTATGGGAAGCTCCTGGGATGTTCTGACTGCGGGACGGGATGTAAGGGCTTGTGTTTAGGGCCCTGCTTCTGTTTCCTCATTCTGCACGGCATGGTGTCTTGTCTGCTGTAGATGTACAGTGAATAGATGTTGATCAAAAGCATGAATGTAGTGCATTTAAAAACGAATCTAACCTTTTAGCTGTTGATTCAGTGGGAATATGTCATATACTAGTCTACTATGCTTTGGGCTTCCTCTTTGGGCCAAGCACTTCTTTGGACCAAGTGTATAAAAAAATAGACGTGGGCCCCATCCCCCATGGCAGTTACCACGAAGGGCAAAATAATGGCCTATGTACTTAGATTCTTGTATTATTTGATGACACACAGATGGCCATGAATATTTTTGTTTTTCCCCATTTTCCCAGAACCACCTACTCCAAGGTGGTGAGTTTTTCACCTAAAACAGATCTGGAGCGTAAATGAGGCTTCCTGATTACAGACCTTTGAATCAGTGCCTCACCTCATGTGAGCCTGAGTGAAGCTGCTGCCTTTCTGTTCCCGGAGGTGTTGTGGGTGGATGTGACGTGTGTGGAGTCAGACTCTGGTTTCCAGAGGATGGTGTGATTAGCGTCTGCAGTCCTGGGTTTATGCAGCATGGTATCCTTCTCAGAGCATCTTTGGAACATTAACCATGGTCTTGCAAGGACCCTGGGGGGCAGACAGGCAGCATTTGGAGTGGCTTGATTTTACAACTTTGGAAACCAGAACATAGTGAGGTTCTCCTTAAGGACCTTTATTTCCCTCTGGTCTACGTGTTACCCAAAGTCAGGTGGGACCATAGCATTAGCACAGTGCTGGCACCCGGTAGGTATTTGGTTTATATTTACTGAACTAAGAAGTTAATAAAAACAATTACTGTTGTATGAAAAAGTTTTCACATGCCGGTTTCCCTATTGAATTAATCAGCTGGAAGATTTATTATTATCCATAGCAGGAGGGCTCCAAAATATTGATAATCTTTTTTTAAGAGCTATTTTAATTTTTTTCTGTTGAATCACTTACATTTTATTTTTTGTTACTTTTTTTATTGAATGAAAAATTCTTTAGATTCTATACTGCTTTAGAATTTTCAAAAGTTTCACACACATGATTTTGTAACCGGGGTGGGGCGGGCACGCAGCCGTCAGTTCTTGATCATTATTGCAAGACGCCGAGCCCAGCGGTTAGAGGCGCCGCCCCACCAGTGGTCAGCCTGGCTGGGGTCCTTGTGGCAGATAGCACGGAGAAGGCGGATCACACCCTTCTCCCCGGGTCCTCCAGGCCCTCCGGCCTCCGGGCGATCGAGTGAGCTGGGGGCTGGGGACAGGCTGGGGGCTGTGTCCCGCAGAGCCACACAGCCCTCGCCGCGGCCGCCCACTGGCCGGGCCCAGGCCTTGAAGCAGCGCGAACCTCTCCCCAACCCTCAACCTCCTCCACCTGACGGCGGCCACGGTCTCCATGGGTCGCAGTCTGTGGAGCCCTCGGCAACTGGAGTATATGGACACTGCCATTAAGGTAACAGCTTCAGCCAGCTTCAGTCTCTCTGTTGAAGTTTCAAAAATTGGTCCAGCTTCGATTAGTTGCCCACCCAGGAGGTGGCCAGAGGTCAGGGTTAAGTGGCAAGGACATTGCACATCATTACTCAGGTCCACCTCTGTGGTTGGAGCTGTCCTCAGAGAAGGGCAGTTGTGGTGAGCTGGGAATTAACCTGATTGGTATTTGCTACAACAGGTACTCCTACTGATCCGATACAAACGATTCTCTCCAGTTTAAATGAAAAGCCTGAGGGCTGGCTGGGTCCTGGGCGCACGGCTCCCTCAGTGAGGACGGCTGGGCAGGGTCTGGGGACCTGACCCTGAGGGCACTGCCAGCTGAGATCTGCCTCTTCAGCTGGGCCTGGGCCCTGGCGGGAGGACCCAGACTGGGTGCTGGGCTAATGCTCCCGGGCAGGGTAACCGGCCCCCGCAGGGACCCCCTCCTCTTAGGCAAGACCTGGACCTCGGAGGGCAAGTGTTGAGCTGTGAGACATTGCCCTTTCTTGTCAGAACAGAGAATAACATTTGTTTGGTGGAGGTTTACAGGACCTGACCTCAAGAACAAAGGATCCGACACCAAGGAGTTTGCAACAACTAACCACACCCCTCAATCACCTTTCCTGTAAAAGGGCTTTGCTGAAACTTTCGGGGAATTTGGGGTTTTTAAGGCATGAGCCACCCATCTCCTTGCATGGCTCTGCAATAAACCTTTCTCTGTTCGAAACTCTGTTTTGGTATTGCTTGGCCTCTGTGTGTCAGGCACACGGGCTTGCGTTCATTAACGATTTCATATAATCCCATAATAACTCTTTTTTCCCCTGACTCCTCTATTGCCCCTCCCCCACCCTTCTCCCCACTGGTAACCACTTGTTTGTTCCCTGTCTTGTTGTCTGTGAGTCTGCTTCTTTTTTTTTTTTTTTAACATCTTTATTGGAGTACAATCGCTTTACAATGTTCTTTTAGTTTCTGCTGTATAACAAAGTGAATCAGCTATACATATAAATGTATCCCCATATACCCTCCCTCTTGCGTCTACCTCCCACCCTCCCTATCCACACCTCTAGGTGGTCACAGAGCACCGAGCTAATCTCCCTGTGCTATGCAGCTGCTTCCCACTAGCTATCTATTTTATATTTGGTAGTGTGTATATGTCAGTGCTACTCTCACTTCGTCCCACCTTACCCTTCCCCCTCCCCGTGTCCTCAAGTCCATTCTCTACATCTGTGTCTTTATTCCTGTCCTGCCTCTAGGTTCTTCAGAACCATTTTTTTTTTAAGTTCCATATATATGTGTTAACAAACGGTATTTGTTTTTCTCTTTCTGACTTACTTCACTCTGTATGACAGACTCTAGGTCCATCCACCTCACTACAAATAACTCAATTTCGTTTCCTTTTATGGCAGAATAATATTCCATTGTATATATGTGCCACATCTTCTTTATCCATTCATCTG
>NC_041232.1:26821483-26822079 GCF_002837175.3 Physeter macrocephalus
TTTTTGATATTGAGCTGCATGAGCTGCTTGTATATTTTGGAGATTAATCCTTTGTCAGTTGCTTCATTTGCAAATATTTTCTCCCATTCTGAGGGTTCTCTTTTCGTCTTGTTTATGGTTTCCTTTGATGTGCAAAAGCTTTTAAGTTTCATTAGGTCCCATTTGTTTATTTTTGTTTTTATTTCCATTTTTCTAGGAGGTAGGTCAAAAAGGATCTTGCTGTGATTTATTTCATAGAGTGTTCTGCCTGTGTTTTCCTCTAAGAGTTTTATAGTGTCTGGCCTTACATTTAGGTCATTAATCCATAGGGAGTTTATTTTTGTGGATGGTGTTAGGGAGTGTTCTAATTTCATCCTTTTACATGTAGCTGTCCAGTTTTCCCAACACCACTTATTGAAGAGGCTGTCTTTTCTCCATTGTATACTCTTGTCTCCTTTATCAAAGATAAGGTGCCCATATGTACATGGGTTTATCTCTGGGCTTTCTATCCTGTTCCACTGACCTATATTTCTGTTTTTGTTCCAGTACCATACTGTCTTAATTACTGTAGCTTTGTAGTATAGTCTGAAGCCAGGGAGCCTGATTCCTCCAGCTCC
>NC_041232.1:26822190-26825173 GCF_002837175.3 Physeter macrocephalus
AGATTGCTTTTGCTATTTGGGGTCTTTTGTGTTTCCATACAAATTGTGAAATTTTTTTTTCTAGTTCTGTAAAAAATGCTAGTGGTAGTTTGATAGGGATTGCATTGAATCTGTAGATTGCTTTGGGTAGTAGAGTCATTTTCACAATGTTGATTCTTCCAATCCAAGAACATGGTATATTTCTCCACCTATTTGTATCATCTTTAATTTCTTTCATCAGTGTCTTATAGTTTTCTGCATACAAGTTTTTTGTCTCCTTAGGTAGGTTTATTCCTAGATATTTTATTCTTTTTGTTGCAATGGTAAATGGGAGTGTTTTCTTAATTTCACTCTCAGATTTTTCATCATTAGTGTATAAGAATGCCAGAGATTTCTGTGCATTAATTTTGTATCCTGCTACTTTGCCAAATTCATTGATTAGCTCTAGTAGTTTTCTGGTAGCATCCTTAGGATTCTCTATGTATAATATCATGTCATCTGCAAATAGTGACAGCTTTACTTCTTCTTTTCCTATTTGGATTCCTTTTATTTCTTTTTTTTCTCTGTTTGCTGTGGCTAGAACTTCCAAAACTATGTTGAATAAGAGTGGTGAGAGTGGGCAACCTTGTCTTGTTCCTGATCTTAGTGGAAATGGTTTCAGTTTTTCACCATTGAGAACAATGCTGGCTGTGGGTTTGTCATATATGGCCTTTATTATGTTGAGGAAAGTTCCCTCTATGCCTACTTTCTGGAGGGGTTTTGTCATATATGGGTGTTGAATTTTGTCAAAAGCTTTCTCTGCATCTATTGAGATGATCATATGGTTTTTATCCTTCAATTTGTTAATATGGTGTATCACATTGATTGATTTGCATATATTGAAGAATCCTTGCATTCCTGGGATAAACCCCACTTGATCATGGTGTATGATCATTTTAATGTGCTGTTGGATTCTTTTTGCTAGTATTTTGTTGAGGATTTCTGGATCTATGTTCATCAGTGATGTTGGCCTGTACTTTTCTTTTTTGCGGACATCTTTGTCCGGTTTTGGTATCAGGGTGATGGTGGCCTCGTAGAATGAGTGTGGGAGTGTTCCTTCCTCTGCTATATTTTGGAAGAGTTTGAGAAGGATAGGTGTTAGCTCTTCTCTAAATGTTTGATAGAATTCGTCTGTGAAGCCATCTGGTCCTGGGCTTCTGTTTGTTGGAAGATTTTTAATCAATTTCAATTGAATTGTTTGAATTGTTCAATTGAATTGAATAGTTTCAGTTTCAGGGCTTGTGACTGGTCTGTTTATTCTTTCTATTTCTTCCTCGTTCAGTCTCGGAAGGTTGTACCTTTATAAGAATTTGTCCATTTCTTCCAGGTTGTCCATTTTATTGGCATTTGGTTGCTTGTAATAATCTCTCATGATCCTTTGTATTTCTGCAGTGTCAGTTGTTACTTCTCCTTTTTCATTTCTAATTCTGTTGATTTGGGTCTTCTCCCTTTTTTTCTTGATGACTGGCTAATGGTTTATCAATTTTGTTTATCTTCTCAAAGAACTAGCTTTTAGTTTTATTGATCTTTGCTGTTGTTTCCTTCATTTCTTTTTCATTTGTTTATGATCTGATCTTTATGATTTCTTCTGCTAACTTTGGGGTTTTTTTGTTCTTCTTTCTCTAATTGCTTTAGGTGTAAGTTTAGGTTGTTTATTTGAGATTTTTCTTGTTCCTTGAGGTAGGATTGTATTACTATAAACTTCCCTCTTAGAACTGCTTTTGCTGCATCCTATAGGTTCTGCATCATCATGTTTTCATTGTCATTTGTTTCTAGGTATTTTTAAATTTCCTCTTTGTTTTCTTCAGTGATCTCTTGGTTATTTAGTAACGTATGGTTTAACCTCCATGTGTTTGTATTTTTTACAGTTTTGTTCCTGTAATTTTATCTAGTCTCATGGCATTGTGGTCGGAAAAGATACTTGACATGATTTCAATTTTCTTAAATTTACCAAGGCTTTATTTGTGACCCAATATATAGTCTATCCTGGAGAATGCTCCATGAGCACTTGAGAAGAAAGTGTATTGTGTTGTTTTTGGATGGAATGTCCTATAAATATCAATTAAGTCCATCTTGTTTAATGTGTCATTTAAAGCTTTTGTTTCCTTATTTATTTTCATTTTGGATGATCTGTCCATTGGTGAAAGTGGGGTGTTAAAGTCCCCCACTATTATTGTGTTACTGTTGATTTCCCCTTTTATGGTTGTTAGTATTTGCCTTATGTATTGAGGTGCTCCTATGATGGGTGCATAAATATTTATCATCGTTATATCTTCTTGGATTGATCCCTTGATCATTATGTAGTGTCCTTCTTTGTCTCTGTAATAGTCTTTATTGTAAAGTCTATTTTGTCTGATAATGAGAATTGCTACTCCAGCTTTCTTTTGATTTCCATTTGCATGGAATATCTTTTTCCATCCCCTCACTTTCCGTCTGTGTGTGTCCTTAGGTCTGAAGTGGGTCTCTTGTAGACAGAATATATACGGGTCTTGTTTTTGTATCCATTCAGCCAGTCTATGTCTTTTGGTTGGAGCATTTAACCCATTTACATGTAATTATTAATATGTATGTTCCTATTAGCATTTTCTTAATTGTTTTGGGTTGTTTGTGTAGGGCTTTTCCTTCTCTTGTGTTTCCTGCCTAGAGAAGTTCCTTTAGTATTTGTTGTAAAGCTGGTTTGGTGATGCCAAATTCTCTTAACTTTTGCTTGTCTGTAAAGGTTTTTATTTCTCCATGGAATCTGAATGAGATCCTTGCCAGGCAGAGTAATCTTTGTTGTAGGTTTTTCCCTTTCTTCACTTTAAACATGTCCTGCTGCTCCCTTCTGGCTTGCAGAGTTTCTGCTGAAAGATCAGCTGTTAACTTTATGGGGATTCCCTTGTATGTTATTTGTTGCTTTTCCCTTGCTGCTTTTAATATATTTTCTTTGTATTTAATTTTTGATAGTTTGATTATTATGTGTCTC
>NC_041232.1:26831011-26846134 GCF_002837175.3 Physeter macrocephalus
GGAGAATGCTCCATGAGCACTTGAGAAGAAAGTGTATTGTGTTGTTTTTGGATGGAATGTCCTATAAATATCAATTAAGTCCATCTTGTTTAATGTGTCATTTAAAGCTTTTGTTTCCTTATTTATTTTCATTTTGGATGATCTGTCCATTGGTGAAAGTGGGGTGTTAAAGTCCCCCACTATTATTGTGTTACTGTTGATTTCCCCTTTTATGGTTGTTAGTATTTGCCTTATGTATTGAGGTGCTCCTATGATGGGTGCATAAATATTTATCATCGTTATATCTTCTTGGATTGATCCCTTGATCATTATGTAGTGTCCTTCTTTGTCTCTGTAATAGTCTTTATTGTAAAGTCTATTTTGTCTGATAATGAGAATTGCTACTCCAGCTTTCTTTTGATTTCCATTTGCATGGAATATCTTTTTCCATCCCCTCACTTTCCGTCTGTGTGTGTCCTTAGGTCTGAAGTGGGTCTCTTGTAGACAGAATATATACGGGTCTTGTTTTTGTATCCATTCAGCCAGTCTATGTCTTTTGGTTGGAGCATTTAACCCATTTACATGTAATTATTAATATGTATGTTCCTATTAGCATTTTCTTAATTGTTTTGGGTTGTTTGTGTAGGGCTTTTCCTTCTCTTGTGTTTCCTGCCTAGAGAAGTTCCTTTAGTATTTGTTGTAAAGCTGGTTTGGTGATGCCAAATTCTCTTAACTTTTGCTTGTCTGTAAAGGTTTTTATTTCTCCATGGAATCTGAATGAGATCCTTGCCAGGCAGAGTAATCTTTGTTGTAGGTTTTTCCCTTTCTTCACTTTAAACATGTCCTGCTGCTCCCTTCTGGCTTGCAGAGTTTCTGCTGAAAGATCAGCTGTTAACTTTATGGGGATTCCCTTGTATGTTATTTGTTGCTTTTCCCTTGCTGCTTTTAATATATTTTCTTTGTATTTAATTTTTGATAGTTTGATTATTATGTGTCTCGGTGTGTTTCTCTTTGGGTTTATC
Source organism: Physeter macrocephalus (assembly GCF_002837175.3). Classification (NCBI taxonomy): domain Eukaryota; kingdom Metazoa; phylum Chordata; class Mammalia; order Artiodactyla; family Physeteridae; genus Physeter; species Physeter macrocephalus. Next base: position 26,832,013 of record NC_041232.1, read on the forward strand.
CTGTATGGGACTCTCTGTGCTTCCTGGACTTGATTGACTAACTCCTTTCCCATGTTAGGGTAGTTTTCGACTATAATCTCTTCAAATATTTTCTCAGACCCTTTCTTTTTCTCTTCCTCTTCTGGGACCCCTGTAATTCGAATGTTGGTGCATTTAATGTGGTCCTAGAGGTCTCTGAGACTGTCCTCAATTCTTTTCATTCTTTTTTCTTCATTCTGCTCCCTGGCAGTTATTTCCACCATTTTATCTTCCAGCTCACTTATCCGTTCTTCTGCCTCAGTTATTTTGCTATTGATTCCTTCTAGAGTATTTTTAATTTCATTTATTGTGTTGTTCATCATTGTTTGTTTGCTCTGTAGTTCTAGATCCTTGTTAAATGTTTCTTGTATTTTCTCCATTCTGTTTCCGAGAGTTTGGATCATCTTTCCTATCATTACTCTGAATTCTTTTTCAGGTGGGTTGCCTATTTCCTCTTCATTTATTTGGTCTTGTAGGGTTTTACCTTGCTCCTTTATCCGTGACATATTTTTTTGTCATTCATTTTTTTTTTGATGGGTGGGGCTGTATTCCTGTCTTACTGGTTGTTTGGCCTGAGGCATCCAGCACTGGAGTTTGCAGGCAGTTGGAGAGCCGGGTCTTGGTGCTAAGATTAGGACCTCCAGGAGGCCTCACTCTGATTAATATTCCCTGGGTCTGAGTTCTCTGTTAGTCCAGCGGTTTGGACTTAGAGCTCCCACCACAGGAGCTCGGGCCCGACCTCTGTCCTGGGAACCAAGATCCTGCAAGCTGTGCGGTGTGGCAAAAAAAAAAAAAAAAAAAAAAAGAAAGGAGAGAAAAGGATCAGTACAATATCAAACAATAAAAAACAAATTAAAATTAGAAAGATAAAGAATATATTTGGAAAAATAAAAATATAATTGAAACAACTACAACAAGGTAAAATAAAACCACAACAGAAAAAGAAAAAAAAAGATGGGGGGGACAGACAAGACAAAAGGAGAGAACAATAACAAAGTATAAAGCATAAAATAAATTTAGAAGAATAAAAGATTTATTAGCAAAAATAAAAATATAAATGAATCAACAAGGTGAAACAGAACCCCAATCTAAAAGACGAAAAAAGAAAAAAAAAAAAAGCCTTGGCTGTGGGGGTGGAGTTTAGACGGGGGTGGACCTTAGGCAGGGGCAGGGTTTAGGGTGGGGCGGGGCCTAGGTGGGTGGGGTGGTGACGTTTGAGCATGGGTCGGGGCCTAGACTCAGGACCCAGGCAGCTGGAAAAGGCCTTGGGAGTGGGGCCTAGGCAGGGTGATGTTCAGGTGTGGGGTGGGGCCTCTGCTTTGGACCTGCCCGGAAGGAGAGGGGCAGCACCTCCCAAGGAGGGCCTCTGGAGTGTGGAGTTCTGGAATTTGGTGGTAAGGCCCTGGGTGTGGGTATGTAGGTTAGGTGTAGGCCCAGCACGTTGGAGGGCATCTCAGAGGGGGTCTCTGAGTGTAGAGGTGGGGCCCTGGGTCGGGGTGCAGGGGTGGGGCCTGGGCTCCGTGCGGCAGGAGGGAGGCTCCGAGGGCAGAGAATTAGGCCCGGGAGCCCAACAGGCTCCCCGGTGCCTAAGTGGACAGAGAAACACTGGTCCCGTTCCCTTCCATTCCTTCGCACCCCTCCCCCTCTGTCTCCCCCAGGGTCTCCCCCATCCCTGCTAGACCCCTAACCATGGGTGGGTCCCATTGGGTGTAGGAACTCCTCTCCTCCCCCAGCCACCCCTCAGGGGTGCCAGTCCCCTCCCACCTCCACTTCCTCTCCCCCTTCACTCCCCCCATTCCCCATGTCCTACCCGGTCCCTGGGGGTTTCTCCTGTCCCCTTAGGTGTCTGTGGTCCCCCACCAGTGCCTGGTAGGTGCCCAAGTTGTGCGGAGATGCGAATTCCACATCCTCCTAGTCCGCCATCTTGACTCCACCCCGAGTCTGCTTCTTTTTTGTTCTATTCACTAGTTTGTTGTATTTTTTAGTTTCCACGTGTAAGTGTTACTATTTGTCTTTCTCTGACTTACTTGAGAGTCTTTAATTACTGGTGAAAAGCAACACATTTGTTCGAGCCTTAAGCCTCTAGCGCAACTTGTCATCTCCTCTGTTACTTAAATCAGTCATGCCGCCCCTCACCCCTTGGGAAACGTGAGGGCTTCCAGCCGCAGGGACTGTTTGTTGTTTACCTTTGTCACCATAGCAACCAGTACACTGCTGGCATAAAGTGTGCATCCAGCAAGTGTTAGAATGGGTGGGTGGGTGGTGATTAAGGGCTATGGGAATGATGGAATGCTGAACCACAAAAGCAATTTGGAAACTACATGGTCAGAGCTAGCGGTCCAGAGGTTTCAATTACCAAGGGTCAAAAGCCAGTGAACCAAAGAGAGACTGGGCCCAGTGTATATGCGAAGACAGATGTGCACTGGCAGGCAGTTCAGGAAGGTCATCATCCGGCATGAAGCGTGGAGGCAGCCAGGAAGGGAAGCCGTTGCAAGAGTTTTGTAGCTACTGGTAGAATGACCTGTGTTGGGGAATTGCTGTGAACTCTTCTCGTTGGGCAGACACTGGTGCCCTGGTGTGGCTGGCCTGTCCCAGTGCGGGGACAGCATCTCAGTGACCAGCACAAGGTCACTGCTGTGGCTGGAACACATTGCAGCCACAGAAGGTAAAGAAAGTTTGGTCATTTTCTAGCTGATCTGGAGAAAGGATCGCTTTTCTAAAGGGAACATTTCTAAATTCAGGGAGTTTGATGCCTACTCAGTGGTGGGTGGGAAAAGCTGTGGGTAGCAGGAGACCTGGGTTTATATATTCCTCTGTATATACAAGCATTGACCCTTGTCAAATACACACAGTACCTTCCAGGTGAGGAGGAAGGTGTGCCTCTGAAGGCATTCGGGGGCCAGGGGACTCTGCTGGGGGCGGGAGGTTATGTTCACTCCCATATTTACCATTTCTGTTCAATTTGTTCCTTCCTGTAGATCTGAGTTGCTGGTTGTGTGATTTTCCTTCTCTGAAGAACTTCTTTTAGCATTCCTTATAGGGCAAGTCTGTTGGTTGCAAATCCTCTCTGTTTTTGTCCCAAAATGGCTTTATGCTTGCCTTCATTTTTGAAGGACAGCTTCACTAGGTATAGAATTTTGGGTTGAAAAATTTTCTGTTTCAGCACGATGAATATGTCATTTCAACTTCTTCTGGCGCCCGTAGTTTTTTGATGATGTCATAAATCATGTCATTATCCACTTTCACATAATGTGTTATTTATCTTTGGCTCTTTTAAACTCTTTCCCTTTTCTTAGACTTTCAGTAGTTTGGCTGTGATGTATCCCAGGGAGATTTCTCTTTGTTTTATTACACTTAGGGTTCATTGAGATTCTTAAATCTCTGTAAGGGTGAGAATTGACTGCAAAGGGCAAAAGGAACATTCTGGGTCTTATTGTGGCAGTTTCACAGATGCAAACACCTGCCAAAACTCATTGCACTTTACACTTAATGTCTATGCATTTCACTGTATTCAGCCTAGACAAGTGACTTAAAGCTTTAATGTAAAAAAAAAAGTAACTTATGGAAGCCAGATGTATTGATTTTCCTTAATAAATGGATCTTTTAGAACTAAGTCTGGGGATTCAATTTGCCATATCATTTCTGAGGACACTTTTAAAATCTCTCCACATATTTTATCTTCTAAATGATATAAGTCCTGGTTAAAATGAAAAAAAAATAAACCATAAGTAATACAATAAAAAAAGATACTTTAAAATCATTTTTTTAAACCATTAGGGAAGGATCTTCATACTAAGAATATGCTCAAGAGTCAAGTAATCTATGAAACTGAAAGAGAAGCATCTTAAGATCTGTGTGTGTGTGTGTGTGTGTGTGAGTGAGAGAGAGGAAGAGAGGGAGGGAGGGAGGGGAAAAAGAAGGAAGGAGGAATTAAAGTATGACAACAATTTTTTAAACCATTAGGGAAGGATCTTCATACTAAGAATATGCTCAAGAGTCAAGTAATCTATGAAACTGAAAGAGAAGCATCTTAAGATCTGTGTGTGTGTGTGTGTGTGTGATTGAGAGAGAGGAAGAAAGGGAGGAAGGGAGGGAGGAAAGAAGGAAGGAGGGAGGGAGGAAGGGAGGGAAAGATGAATGAACCTGAAGGTGGTGGGAAGGAGGGATGTGTGAGTTTGGCTGCTCTGTTTCATGGCAGATGTTGGGGTGTGGATGCAGGCCAGTAGGCTAATACTGGTAAATTTTTGAGCTCAAGGAATTGAACTCTGCGGAGACACTTTGTCACCATGCACTAATGTCCTACTTCCCTCATTCCTTCACCCTGGCCAAGGTTGAAGACGTTATACTGTGTCGCCCACATGGCTGTGTCAACCACTGTAAGTTAACATATGACTTCTTAGGTCCACCCATGACATTTCCTTCATCCGTTCATTCATTCAACCAATATTTTTTGTGTGCTAACTACCTGCTAAGCACTCTTCTGCACATCAGGAGTACAGTGATCACAACAGGGCAAACGGGATCCTTGCACTCGTGTGGCTTACATTTGCAAGAGAGAGAATCAGGTGATAAGAAGACAAAAAAATGAAATAAGGTGATTGCACGTAGCGAGGTGCACAAAGCAGGGTAATATGACAAGGAACCCCTGGGGTGACTGTGTCTGTTGCAGCTTAGATGACCAGGGAAGGTCTAAACTTCACACCTCGGGCCTGAGCCAAAGGGACAGATAGGCATGTACCATCTAAAGTGAGAAATTGCACTGTCTTCTTGCCAGTTTCCAAAGTAAGTGAAAAAGTACTGCTGGAGTCATGACGAAAAATTAATGAAAACGTTGGTTTTCCAAAGTGTGCTGGGCTCTTTCTGGGAAGAGAAGTTGAGGACAGTCTGTGCCTCTCCCTGGAGACCCTTTTGTGGATGACTCATTCCCTGGGGCTTTTGAGCACAGAGAGCAAACAGAAGCAGGGCCGGCTGATGGCTGCCCCACGGCCCCACGACTGGAGAGGAAAGCGCGGGGCTGGAGAGATAAACTCAGCAGGTCACAAGGCAGTTAGTCACGGTCACTTGGTTTGTGTTCTCTGTGGGAACAAGATGATAACAGCACAAATTGTCTCCTGCTGGGCCAGCCGGGACAGGAAGATGCCTGGCCAGCTAAACGGGCATCTCATGCCCACCAAAGGCAGATGTGATGAAGCACGTGGACAGTCACTAGTCTGCACCTGGACCACTCCCAGGTGTGGGGAGACGCCCCAGCACTGAGGCTCAGACTCTCCATCAGTGTGAAGCTGGAAGCTGTGAGTGTTCATGGCTGATGCTCGGTCAATGTGGAACCAAACTGGACTCCCTGGAAAGAGAGGCGAAAGGAAAAAGAACAGGGCGTTACATGGGGTAGAAGAGGATGAAGTGTATCTGGACAGACACTGTTTTCAGGTGACATTCAGCATTTTCCTAAAGGGATTGCAGGAGAGCTCGGTGCAGGAGACCTGGAAAGCTAAGGCTGGAAGAATGCTCCATGGGGATCCGCCTGCCTCAGAGAGGAATGGACTCCATCACCTGATGGTTCCCCATTCGTTACCATTTGTAGGTCCCTCACTGCAGAGTTCGGCAAACACTGGCCTTGTGGTTGAACAAGCGGCACGAGGTCTTCCTCTTGGCTGTGCAGAACCCACACGCGCCGAGATCAGTGCTCAAGGCCCAGCTCCTCTCATGCAGTTTTCATTTATTGTTATGTCCTTTTGGTAACGGTGGATGGGCTGGTTTACGTGCCGAGCGCCGTGCCGACATTTGGGAGTGTCCCGAGAGCTGTCACACTTGGTCCTGCCTTCCCGAGGCTTCCAGTCAACGTAGGACGTGCAGGCATTCACCCCCGGGGAGCAACGTATAGCAAAGAGCTCTCATCTGACAAAGCTCCTTGTGCTGAAGGTGGTGAGAGTTTGGGGAAACAGAGTGTGGAAGGGCGCTTTCCTCCCTCGAACGATGAACTAAGACAACTGAAGTTCTCAGAAATGAGCTCCATGAACCTCACAATTTCTTTAAAAAAATTCTCCCTCCTGATTTTGACAACTTGCTTAGCAGAGCAGATTTTTGGTGTGTATTATTTGTTTATTTTGTATTTTCTTCCTTCCATAGCTTTTCGGACTCAACTCCCCAAGGCGGCTGCTAGGTTGGAAATAAACATATGGGCAACAAACCTTGCTTCTCATATTTTGAATCATCTTAAAAACGATCAAGGCTTTTTATTCCCAAGTGGCTACTCTCTGATACAGCTGGGTTCCAATGCAGTCTCTCTGAGGATCAATGCCGGGTTCCTGAGTAGTCTGAGAACTTTGTGAAATCCCAGAACCAGAGGTGGAGTGGGTCAAGGCCTCCAATCAGGAGCCATATCTGGTAAATATCGAAGTTGTCCCCTCTTTCTGTTTGTTTTCCTCTGGAGTTTGGAGCAGTTCCACCCGGAGGGAGGCAGGGTGCAGCAAGGCCGGCTCCGCACTGCCAGTGCCCAGGGGAGTCACCACTGACAGCCCCTCCCCGTGTGCCACATGGAGATCTCGGGAGCTCAGGGTCCAGGCAGGGCATCCCTGCAAAGATGATGTGGGCAGTGGATGGGTCACACTCCACCCCACCTTCTCAGGCCTGGGCAGAAAAACACGGAAACCATCTGTTGTTTAGGGTCCAAGGGGCAGAAGTCGTAACATGGTTAAAAAAAAAAAAAAAAGTAAAAGCAACAAAAAATAGTGACTGTCAACCCTCTTCCCTTAGTCCTATAGGTGTTTACTGAATTGGCCCAAAGCCCCAACTTGGAGGTTCCACTTTTACGTGGGAAGTTTTCCCAGCACGCTGGTAAATGCCATACACGTTCTCAACACTCCCTGCGTCACGCAGCCTCCGCGGGCTGTCCTACCCTCCAGGAGGGGGCACAAGGCTCATCATGGGGGAGCTCTGCTCTGCAGAGGGCTGGGCATCTTCCTGACGTCTGCCTTTGAATCTGTTGGCTGAAGCCTGCCCTTGACCTCCTCCAAAGGCGTTGGCCACTCAATGAGGGGCCCCAGAGCTCGTGCACTTGGAAATGCCTTCCTCTGTCTGAGTGGGGCTGGTTAATCAATTGATTCTACTGAAGAAAATTCTTCATATCCATGTTGGATGTTTGTATTGGCCTGTTCTCTGCCAAACCCGCCCATGCAAGGCCCTGAGAATGTGCTAGGAAAGCCTTTTTTTGGGTGCTTGAACTTGAGTTATCCAATTTGGCCTCTTTTCCATAGTTCAGCTTTTCAGACTTTAGCAGGAAATTTTCAGTGTGCTTATACAAGGTTCTGTGTGTTTTAATACATTTCTACCTGAATAGCTTTCTTTTTCTCTCTCGTAAAACATCGCAACAAAACAACTACCTCATGATATTAAGAATTCAGCATATATTTACAACTGGAGTTCTGATTTTTGGCCTGATTTCCTTCTGGAAATGGTGAAATCAGAGAAAGTGAAAGTGTGTGGGGTCTCCTCTGGGGAACGCATCCATGTGAATGCAAATAATGAACGTCAGGGTTTACAACCTGGTCAGAATGAGTCACCACCTGCTTTGTTTGTTCCCTGTAAATGGGAACGACCCTCAGACGTCATGGAATCAGTGGAATGCCGGCTCGGAAATTTCTTGAATATCAAAGCTCAGTCTTTTTTGCTTCTCTAACTTGTGAACATTTTGCTTCATCTTCTGTGGGTCCACAAACTATAGCCCAGGGGCCAAATCTGCCTCTACCTACCACAGTTTTTGGATGGCCTGTGAGCTAATTTAAATGACTGAAAAAAATCAAGATTATTTCAAGACATAAGGACATTACCTGACTTCAAGTTTCAGTGCCCACAAATAAGGTTTTAGTGGAACACAGCCATTACTAATTTGTTCATGTGCTGTCTGTGTGCTTTTGCACGGCAAGGGCAGAATTGTGTCTTTACCTAAGATATTTACTATCTGGTTCTCAGAGCTGGATGACCCAGAATTTCCAATTCAGCTGAAAGCTTTGGCTCCTCCAACCTATCCTCATGCGCCAGAGTATTTTTACATATATTGTTTCTAATTAAACAAAATTCTTACTTCCAATTTCTGTCCAATTTTATCTTTACGGTGCACCTGGCATTTCGTGTGCTCCTCAGCAGCATGTATGATCTCAAGAGTATGCTGTGTTCTTGTTCTGTGCTAGAGGCTGAAGTCTCAGCAAGATGACTCTCACATCGTAGTTATGAAACAGTTGTTTGTTTATGAATAAATTACCATATAAATGAATAGAAGACAATTCATCAAAATATTTCTTTCCCTGTTTCTGCTACTCTTTTGGAATTCCTAACACCGTAAGTAGAATTCTCTCAATCCACCCTCCATGTCTCCCATCTGCTGTTCAATTTCTTCCTTGTTACTTTGTGCCTATTTCTGGGTGAACTCCTCTGTACTGCCATCCACTTAACTAAATTTATCTTTGTCTCTATCCCACCTGCAGCTTAGCTCATCTATTGATGTATTTAACTAGTTATATGACGGTGTTTTAAATTTCCAAGACATATAGTTGCTTTTTTCAGTGTCATCTGCTTTACTTCATTTCTGTTTGTAAAGAGTAATTTCTTGTTCACATTTCAGGATTTAATGTATTTATCTTTTTGAGGCTACCAAGCAACTTAAAGTCATTTTCAGTACGTTTCACAATTTTTAATTTTTGCTTTGGTGAATCCATGTCCCAGTTGTCTTTTCTGGCTTTATGTTTCTCCTTATAATGAATAAGAAGTTCTTCTTTGTCTCAGTCCCCCTCTCTCTCTTGCTCTCCTTGGAGTTCTTTCTTCACTCTCTGGGCTTATCTTTCCCTCTAATACTCTTGCAGTTTTCCCACCTGGACCCGTGGGGCACTGTGGAGAGTTAAGATGTGTCCTTGGATGATGCTGGGGATTTGGGCTTTCTCAGTAGTCAGACCTACCATCTCCCTCCTCCCCAAGCTCCTTGTAAACCATAGATTCTTTTCCAGCATCCTTTTGAAAACTGGGGAGCTGTAACCCAAACCCCTGTTTTAATCAGTGTTCCCAGCAATAGCCTCCTTGTTGACACTGAGCATGTAATGAAATGCTCATCAGGAAGCCAACTTTGGTCTCCAGTGTCTGCTTCAAGGCCACCTGCACAAAGCTGCGCATTTCTCTTCCATTTCTAACCTTAGAGATATTTATCTTGTGCTGGTGACTGGTTATGTGTTTCTGGTGACGTGCTTCATATTTTACCTATGATTTCTACATGTTTAGAGCCAAAAAGGTAGCTCACTGTAAGAACTACTCTATCACCTGGAAGCCCCAGGCCCCCAGGGTTTTCTGGAGTTGGAAGACACACTGCCTCGTGCCCTCAGACCTGCTTTTACCTTGCAGATGTTTAGGCATGAGGTTCCTGTGAAGCCTTCCCTGTGCTGGAAGCAGCCCCTGTGTTCAGGATGCTTATGGCCTATCCGAGGTCCATCAGTGTCTAGAACTAGATGGCCCAGTGGCCCAGCAGGCCATGACTGTGGCACTTATCCCCCGTGGATATTCCTGACTGTTGACTCTCGACTGCCCACAGCTGAGTTCCTCCCCAGTAACTGTCTTCAATGGTAGGAAGCTGCAAGTAACACCCATCTGTGGGGACAGCCCACATCTAATTTCTGGTCAGTGATGGGGTGGGTGAGATACAAAGGCTCAGCCCCCTTGCCTCAATCCTAGACAGCTGTGAAGGGCCATTCCAACTGCAGGCTCCCCAAGCACCAGCTGAGGCCACACCAGAGTTGCATCCCAGGCCAGCCCTCCCCCTTCACCCCACTGTTGGTGTCCTTGCCGAGCGCCCTCCCAAGTAACTGTCTGCACAGCAATCTCGGCTCAGAGCCTGTTTCCTGGGAACCAACCCAGGATAGCAACTCACATTATAACATACGTATTCCTAAGTGTCAGATACAGACACTGTGCAGTGTGGGAGTCAGGAGGTCCCTGTGGTCAAAGCGGTAAGGAAAGATGCAGAGGAAATACGGCCTGGTCACAAGTGGTAAATTTGGAAGCAGGGGAGGAGTAGACACGTGGTGCGGCAGCGTCATTCCCTCCCCTGGCCCCTTAGCCACCATCCCCACACCCTGAGCACCGTTGTTCTCCCTGATGCTATTGGCTTCATTGTCGGGAACATTCTAGAAGCGATTACAACACTTTAAAACTTATTAAATAATAGTACATAAAGCCAGGGCAGGGCTTCCCTGGTGGCGCAGTGGTTAAGAATCCTCCTGCCAATGCAGGAGACACAGGTTCGAGCCCTGGTCCAGGAGGATCCCACATGCCGCGGAGCAGCTAAACCCGTGTGCCACAGCTACTGAGCCTGCGCTCTGGAGCCTGTGTGCCACAACTGCTGAGCCCGTGTGCCACAACTACTGAAGCCTGCATGCCTAGACCCCGTGCTCCTCAACAAGAGAAGCCACCGCAATGAGAAGCCCACGCACCACAATGAAGAGTAGCCCCCACTTGCCGCACCTAGAGAAAGCCCACGCACAGCAGTGAAGACCCAACACAGCCAAAAATAAATAAGGAAAATAAATAAATTTTTAAAAAGCTAGTTTAATAAAAACTAGTTACAATAGTATTTTTTTTTAAAAAGCCAGGGTTATTATAGTAGATGTGTATTTCTTCTCTCCATTTATCTTAGTTTCATGCCAATGAAATGGCTATTCTTGTAAGTCAAACGGTGAATATTAGGAACTTCACATACTCAACCTGAAAGCTTGACTGTTCAGTTCATTTTGCAGTCCCAGCACTGTCTTTCCAGCTAATAAGTGTTTGTATTTAACCTCATTTTGAAGAGAAAACACTCAGTTTTATGTATCAACCTGCTTTTCATTTGTTCTATTGGGAGTGCAGAATTATAGGAAATTCATTAAATATAAATACTTGCTTTCCAAGCTGGTGTTTTTTTTCTAAATGCCATATATATTGGCTACATGGTGCTTCTACTAGGCCTTTTTAATTAAATTGTAAATAAATAATAAAAGTATATTGGGGGAAGACTAAAGGAGACTTTGAAATATATTAAAAAACTCGTCAAACTCTGTATAAATACAGAGTTTGTATTTGATTCATTAACTTATCTATAAACCCACATCAGTGAAACTTTTTGCTGTTTAATTTTTACCACAGAGAATATTACCAAAAGGCTCAGAGCTCTCCTTGGAGAATTGGTAGGATAGGGGAATGCATAGCTTCGTGGATCTTCCATGTTAACCTTTAAAATCACTTGAAAGCTAGAGTTTGGGAATGTTGACTAAAGCAGCAGCCTCTGAGGGTTCAAGATGGTGGAGTAGAAGGATGTGTGCTCACTACCTCTTGCAAGAGCACTGGAATCACGGCTGACTGCTGAATGATCATTGACAGGAAGACACTGGAACTCACCAAAAAAGATATCCCACATCCAAAGACAAATGAGAAGCCACGAGGAGATGGTAGGAGGGGCACAATCACAATATAATCAAATCCCATAACCACTGGGTGGGTGACTTACAAACTGGAGAACAATTATACCACAGAAGTCCACCCACTGGAGTGAAGGTTCTAAGCTCCACATCAGTCTTCCCAACCTGGGGGTCCAGCAACAGGAAGAGGAATTCCCAGAGAATCAGACTTTGAAGACTAGCGGGATTTGATTGCAACACTTCAACACGGCTGGGGGAAACAGAGACTCCCCTCTTGGAGGACACACAAAGTACTGTGTGCATCAGGACCCAAGGGAAAGGAGCAGTGACCCCATAGGAGACCGAACCAGACCTACCTGCTGGTGTTAGAGGCTCTCCTTCAGAGGCGGGGGGTGACTGTGGCTCACGGTGGGAACAAGGACACTGGCAGCAGAAGTTCTGCGAAGTACTCCTTGGCGTGAGCCCTCCCGGAGTCCACCATTAGCCCTACCAAAGAACCTGTAGCCTCGAGTGCTGGGTCACCTCAGACCAAACAACCAACAGGGAGGGAACTCAGCCCCACCCATCAGCCGACAAGTGGATTAAAGTTTTACTGAGCTCTGCCCACCAGAGCAACACCCAGCTCTACCTACCACAAGTCACTCCCATCAGGAAGCTTGCACAAGCCTCTTATATAGCCTCATCCACCAGAGGGCAGACAGCAGGAGCATGAAGAACTACAATTCTTCAGCCTGTGGAACAAAAACCACATTCACAGAAAGATAGACAAAATGAAAAGGCAGAGGACTATGTACCAGATGAAGGAACAAGATTAAAACCCCGAAAAACAATTAAATGAAGTGGAGATAGGCAACCTTCCAGAAAACGAATTCATAATAATGAAGTGAAGATGATCCAGGACCACAGAAAAAGAATGGAGGTAAAGATCAAGAAGATGCAAGAAATGTTTAACAAAGACCTAGAAGAATTAAAGAAAAAACAAACAGAGATGAACAATACTATAACTGAAGTGAAAAATACACTAGAAGGAATCAATAGCAGAATAACTGAGGCAGAAGAACGGATAAGTGACCTGGAAGACAGAATGGTGGAGTTCACTGCTGCATAACAGAATAAAGAAAAAGGAATGAAAAGAAATGAAGACAGCCTAAGAGACCTCTGGGACAACATTAAATGCACCAACATTCTCATTATAGGGGTCCCAGAAGGAGAAGAGAGAGAGAAAGGACCAGAGAAAATATTTGAAGAGATTATAGTCAAAAACTTCCCTAAAGTTTGGGAAAGGAAATAGCCACCCAAGTCCAGGAAGCACAGAGAGTCCCAAGCAGGATAAACCCAAGGAGAAACATGCTGAGACACACAGTAATCAAACTGACAAAAATTAAAGACAAAGAAAAATTATTAAAAGCAACAAGGGAAAAATGACAGATAACATAAAAGGGAACTCCCATAAGGTTAACAGCTGATTTCTCAGCAGAAACTCTACAAGCCAGAAGGGAGTGGCATGATATATTCAAACTGATGAAAGGGAAGAACCTGCAACCAAGATTACTCTATACAGCAAGGATCTCATTCAGATTTGATGGAGAAATCAAAAGCTTTACAGACAAGCAAAAGCTACGAGAATTCAGCATCACCAAACCAGCTCAACAACAAATGCTATAGGAGCTTCTCTAAGTGGGAAACAAACACAAGAGAAGAAAAGGACCTACAAAACCAAACCCAAAACAATTAAGAAAATGGTAATAGGAACATACATATTGATAATTACCTTATATGTGAATGGATTAAATGCTCCAATCAAAAGACACAGGCTGAATGGATACAAAAACAAGACCCATGTATATGCTGTCTACAAGAGACCCACTTCAGACCTAGGGACACGTACAGACTGAAAGTGAGGGCATGGAAAAAGATATTCCATGCAAATGAAAATCAAAAGAAAGCTGGAGTAGCCATACTCATATCAGATAAAATAGACTTTAAAATAAAGAATGTTACAAGAGACAAGGAGGGACAGAGGGACACTACATAATGATCAAGGGATCAATCCAAGAAGAACATATAACAATTATAAATGTATATGCACCCAACATAAGAGCACCTCAATACATAGGCAAATGCTAACAGCTGTAAAAGAGGAAATTGACAGCAACACAATAATAGTGGGGGACTTTAACACCTCACTTACACCAATGGACAGATCATCCAGACAGAAAATTAATAAGGAAACACAAGCTTTAAATGACACAATAGACCAGATAGATTTAATTGATATTTATAGGACATTCCATCCAAAAACAGCAGATTACACTTCTCAAGTGCACAAGGAACATTCTCCAGGGTAGATCACATCTTGGGTCACAGATCAAGCCTCGGTAAATGTAAGAAAATTGAAATCATATCAAACATCTTTTCCGACCTTAACGCTATAAGATTAGAAATAAATTACAGGGGAAAAATCATAGAAAACACAAACACATGGAGGCTAAACAATACGCTACTAAATAACTGAGAGATCACTGAAGAAATCGAAGAGGAAATAAAAAAATATCTAGAAACAAATGACAATGAAAACATGATGATCCAAAACCTATGGGATGCAGCAAAAGCAGTTCTAAGAGGGAAGTTTATAGAAATACAATCCTACCTCAAGAAACAAGAAAAACCTC
>NC_041232.1:26846555-26857607 GCF_002837175.3 Physeter macrocephalus
TTACACCTAAAGGAACTAGAGAAAGAAGAACAAACAAAACCCAACGTTAGCAGAAGGAAAGATATCATAAAGATCAGAGCAGAAGTAAATGAAATAGAAACAAAACAATAACAAAGATCAATAAAACTAAAACTGATTCTTTGAGAAGATAAACAAAATTGATAAACCCTTAGCCAGACTCATCAAGAAAAAGAGGGAGAGGATTCAAATCAATAAAATTAGAAATGATAAAGCAGAAGTTACAATGGACACCACAGAAACACAAAGCACCATAAGAGACTACTAAAAGCAACTCTATGCCAAACTCATTCTACGAGGCCACCATCACCCTGACACCAAAAGCAGACAAAGATACGACAAAAAAAGAAAATTACAGGCCAGTGTCACTGACGAATATAGATGCAACAATCCTCAACAAAATACTAGCAAACAGAATCCAACAACACATTAAAAGGATCATACACCATGATCAAGTGAGATTTATCCCAGGGATGCAAGGATTCTTCAATATATGCAAATCAATCAATGTGATACACCATATTAACAAATTGAAGAATAAAAGCCATATGATCATCTCAATAGATGCAGGAAAAGCTTTTGATAAAATTCAACACCCATTTATGATAAAAACTCTCTAGAAAGTGGGCACAGAGGGAACCTACCTCAACATAATATAGGCGATATACGACAAACCCACAGAAAACATCATTCTCAATGGTGAAAAACAAAGGATTTCCTTTAAGATCAGGAACAAGACAAGGATGTCCACTCGCCACTGTTACTCAACATAGTTTTGGAAGTCCTAGCCACGGCAATCAGAGAAGAAAAAGAAATAAAATGAATTGGAAAAAAAAGAAGTAAAACTGTCACTGTTTGCAGATGACATGGTACTATATAAAGAGAATCCTAAAGATGCCAACAGAAAACTACTAGAGCTAATCAATGAATTTGGTAAAGTTGCAGGATACAAAATTAATGCACAGAAATCTCTTGCATTCCTATACACTAACAATGGAAGATCAGAAAGGGAAATTAAGGAAACAATCCCATTCACTATTGCAACAAAAAGAGTAAAATATCTAGGAATAAACCTACCTAAGGAGGTAAAAGACCTGTACTCAGAAAACTATAAGACACTAATGAAAGAAATCAAAGCTGACACAAGCAGATGGAGAGATATAACATGTTCTTGGATTGGAAGAATCAATATTGTCAAAATGACTAAACTACCCAAAGCAATCTACAGATTCAGTGCAATCCCTATCAAATTACCAGTGGCATTTTTTACAGAACTAGAACAAAAAATCTTAAAATTTGTATGGAGACAAAAAAGACCCTGAATAGCCAAAGCAATATGGAGGGGAAAAAATGGAGCTGGAGGAATTAGGCTCCCTGACTTCAGACTATACTACAAAGCTATAGTAACCAAAACAATATGGTACTGGCACAAAAACAGAAACAGAGATCAATGGAACAAGATGGAAAGCCCAGAGGTAAACCCATGCACCTATGGTTAACTAATGTATGCCAAAGGAGGCAAGGATATACAATGGAGAAAAGACAGTCTCTTCAATAAGTGGTGCCGGGAAAACTGGGCAGCTGCATGTAAAAGAATGAAATTAGAACACTCCCTAACACCATACAAAAAATAAACTCAAAATGGATTAAATACCTAAATGTAAGACTGGACACTGTAAAACTCTTAGAGGAAAACATGGGAAGAACACTGTTTGACATAAGTCACAGCAAGATGTTTTTTGACCCACGTCCTAGAGTAATGCAAATAAAAACAAAAATAAACAAATGGGACCTAATGAAACTTAAAAGCTTTATTTAGCAAAGCAAAGGAAACTATAAACAAGACGAAAAGACCACCCTCAGAATGGGAGAAAATATTTGCAAATGAATCAATGGACAGAAGATTAATCTCCAAAATACATAGACAGCTCATGCAGCTCAATATTAAAAAAAAGAAACAACCCAATCCAAAAATGGGCAGAACACCTAAATAGACATTTCTCCAAAGAAGACATAAAGATGGCCAAGAGGCACATGAAAAGCTGCTCAACATCACTAATTATTAGAAAAATGCAAATCAAAAGTACAGTGAGGTATCACCTCACACCGGTGAGAATGGGTATCATCAGAAAATCTACAAACAATAAATGCTGGAGAGGGTGTGGGGAAAAGTGAACCCTCTTGCACTGTTGGTGGGAATGTAATGTAAATTGATACAGCCACTGTGGAGAACAGTATGGAGGTTCCTTAAAAACAACTAAAAATGGAATTACCGTATGACCCAGCAATCCCACTACTGGACATATACCCAGAGAAAACCATAATTCAAAAAGACACATGCACCCCAATGTTCACTGCAGCACTATTTACAATAGCCAGGTCATGGAAGCAACCTAAATGCCCATCAACAGATGAATGGATAAAGAAGATGTGGTACATATATATAATGGAATATTACTGAGCCATACAAAGGAATGAAATTGGGTTATTTGTAGAGACGTGGATGGACCTAGAGACTGTCATACAGAGTGAAGTAAGTCAGAAAGAGAAAAACAAATATCGTATGTTAACACATATATGTGGAATCTAGAAGAATGGTACAGATGAACTAGTTTTCAAGGCAGAAATAAAGACACAGATGTAGAGGACAAACGTATGGACACCAAGTGGTGAAAGCAGGGTTGGGGCGTGGTGGTACTGGGATGAATTGGGAGATTGGGATTGACATATATACACCAATATGTATAAAATAGATAACTAATAAGAAAATTAGTTGTATAAAACTAATTTTATACAACTGTATAAAAAATAAAATAAAATTCTGTATAAAATAATAAAATAAAATTCAAAAAATAGCCTTTGAATACTTTCAAAAGTATTATAAATAAGAGGTTAGATTTATACCTATGTTTAAATCCCAGTTTCTGGATGTAATCTACAGAGTAACAGTACTCTTTTTTTTTTAAACTCTTATTTGAGGAAATATATTACAGATAAACAAAATCAATGAATAAAACCCAAATTAAAATTGATTGAGAAAACTCTACTTTTTCTCCTTATTATTTATTCTTTCTATTAATATTGAATTTCTTCTGCTTAATAACCAGAGAAAAATAGTATATAAGTATGCAGTTTGGTCCCGTGTCATGCTGGCCATAAATTGCCTATTTTGTGAATCTGCTATCTGAGTTACTTTGGGAAATCATCTTGAAGTGAGCATATATATTTTTAAGTCTTTTAAACATATGCCCCATTTTCTTATGTTTCTAATTATGAGTGATTATTTATTATGTGACATATCCTTGGATAATTTGTATTTCTTGTATAAATAAGACTGACTACTCAAAACTCATGGGCAACGTAATACCCTCAATTATTTCTGTGCACACAAAATACTTCCAAAACCAGAAAAACAGAGATCATTTCTAGAAATGCCATGAATTAATTGGAGCATGGCTGTAATTAGGGGTGTGTGTACGTGAGTGTGAGTGTGTGTGTATGTGTGTATGAAAACAAATATCTTTTTACCCATTTCTTTCGCTCCTATTCATGACTGAAGTTCCACGTTTTCCTTTAGTATCATTCCCCTTCAGCCTGAACAGTCTATGTTAGCATTTCTTTTAGAGGAGATCTCCTGGTGACAAATACTCTCAGTGTTTCTTAATCTGAAAATGTCTTCCTTTTGTCTTCATTCCTGAGGGATATAGAATCCTGGGTTCATAGTTCTTTCCTTTCATAACTTTAAAGGTGTTTTTCTAGCTATTCTGGTCTTCACCGTTTGTGATGAAAAATATGTGGTAATTCAGAGTTGTCCCCCTGTGTGTAATGTGACATTTTTCTCTCTCTGCTTTTGGAGTTTTTCTTTATGTTAGATTTCCAGCTGGTTGGTTATTCTGAGTCTGTTGTGGTTTCTTCAAGTTCATCCTTTTTAGGTTTGCTGAGCGTATTGAGTGTGTAAATTATGTCTTCAACAAATTTGGGGAATTTTTAGCTATCATCCAAATTTTTTTCTGGACCACTCTCTCTTTCCTCTCTTTCGGTAAGTCTAATGACATAAATGACACAAACGATGGGCCTTGATCCTTTGATCTCAGACCTGAGAGCCAATGATTTTTTTCAATCTTTAGCCCTCTGATAGTCAAAGTCCATAATTTCTGTTAATCTCTTCAAATTACTGGCTCATTTCTTTGTCATCTCTCTTCCACTATTGAATCCATCAAGTGAATTTTAAATTTCAGATATTGTATTTTTTCAATTCTAAATTTTTTATTTCTTGCTTGTTTTTTTTTCTATTTCTATGTTGACAGCTTTGAGCTCTCCATTTCAAGATTATTTACCTTGACCTCATGGAGTGTGGTTGTAAGGGATGTTTTAAAGTCATTTTCTAATAATTCCAACATCTGGGTAATTTCAAGGTTGACTTCATTGTCTTTTCTCTTGAGAATTGGTCAGATTTTCCTGGTGTTTTCTATGCCAAGTAATTTGGGATTATATCCTGGTCACTTTGAATATTGTGTTATGAATCATTGGGTCATCTTAAAATCCTCTGGATAATGTTGATTTTTTTCCCCTTTGTTTCTGTGTTTTAGCAGGCAGTCTGGTTGGTTTCAGCTCACAAGCTTTGTCTCACTTTCTGTGGCTGCTGGTTCCAATGTCAGTTCAGTTCTCAAACCTTTGCTTTTCTATTTGGGTCTGCTTTGTGCACGTACCCCTCAGGGGTCGGTCTGGGACCTGTGTGGTTCTTTGTATCATAGTTCAGTTCTGAAAGCTCTCTTGGGTCTGTTCCACACATGTGTAGCTTGAGGGTGACACCAGGACTTATACTGGTTTATAACAGAATCAGAGGATCCCCCTCTGGGTCTCTTCTCACTAAGATTTCCCCTTTAGTCTTTAGCTCTTGGGACCCCTTCCCCCAGTTCCTCTGGTCAGAGAGATAGAATGGGATGGAGGAGAATTTAGATGACTTCAGGGCAGCAGCAGCAGCTTTGCAACCAGGACAGTCTTTGGAAGCAGGATTAGGAGGGAAAAAAAGGTTTTGAAAGAGTATATATCTGATGGTATTACACTCCAACTAATTAATTCAGTCTTATTATTAGTTAGCAAGAAGTGATGGGGTTGGAATAGGATAGATACAACAAGGTCCTACTGTATAGCACAGGGAACTATATTCAGTACTATCTTGTAATAACCTGTAATGGAAAGACTCTTAAAAAGAATATATACAATGTAAAAAATTAATCAACTAATTAAGTTTTCTGTGTTTTAAAAAAGAATCTTATATTAGGCAAATTTATCCTTCAAAAACACAAAAGAAAAAAGTAACAGAGGAAATGAGGGAAAAATATATATGACATACAGGGAAAAAAATAGCAAAATGACAAAAACATATCCTTATCAGTAGTTATTTTAATATAATTGGATTAAACTCTCCAATGAAAGGTAAAAGGAGTAGAATGCATAATAAAACATGACCCAATTATATGTTGTCTACAGGAGATTCACTTAAAATCGAAAGACAAAGTTGGTTGAAAGTGAAGGGATGGAAAAAGATATTCTATGCGAATAATAACCAAAAGAGTACTGAGGGGGCTGCATTAATATTAGACAAAATGTATTTTAAGTAAAAAACTGTTACAAAGAAGGACATCATATATAGATAAAAGGTTAATTCAAGAAGATGTAACAATTATAAATATATACTCAGCAAACAACAGAGCCCCAATATATATGAATCAAACACTGGCAGACTTGAAGGGAGAAATAGACAATTCTACATTAATAATTGGATACTTTAGTAGCCCACTTTCAATACTGGAAAGAACATCTAAATAGAAGAATGATAAGGAAAAAGAAGACTTGAACAAAACTATAAACCAACTAGACCTAACAGATAAGTATGAGATTCTTCACTCAGCAATAGGAGGATACCTAGTCTTCTCAAGTTTACATGGAGTATGCTCCAGGATAGACCATATGTTAGACCATGGAAAAATTCTCAAGAAATTTGAAACGATTGAAAGCATATAAAGTATCTTCTCAAAGTACAATAGAAAGAAACTAAGACATTAATAACAGAAAGAAAATTGGAAATACGGAAACTAAACAATGTATTCTTAGACACCAGTGGGTCAAAGAGATAATCACAGAGGAAATTAAAGAATACTTAAAGACAAATGGAAACAAAACATAACATACCAAAACTTATTGGATGCAGCAAAAGCAGTGATCACAGGGGAATCTATAGCTGTAAACAACTGTATCAAAAAAGAATGATCTCAAATCAATACCCTAGATTTACACCTCAAGGAGCTAGAAGGAGAAGGGCAAACTAAACTGCAAACTAGCAGAATGAAGGAAGTAATAGAGATGAGAACAGAGCTAAATGAAACAGAGAATAGAAAAACAATAGTGAGAATCAACAAAACCAAAAGTTGGTTCTTTGAAAAGATCGACAGAATTGACAAACCCTTGGTTAAACTCATAAATCAAAAGTGAGACAAAATGAGACATTTTAGTTATATTTGTATTTATGTTTATGACATTTTAGACCTTTAAGCTTCAATTTTTAGGGTAATCACCTGTTCTTTTCAGGACTTCCAGCTGATTGAATCAGCTTGCCCAGATTATCAAGGAAAATATCTTTATTTAGTAAAGTCAATTCATTACAGACTTTAATCTGATCAGATGTTTGATTAGACTGACACATTGACAAAACCATTTACAATACAGTTTTGGTTGCTAATTTAAGTTGTATCTTGTTTTCTATCTGATTATTGCTAATGCAGAGGAGATATATTTATTTTTGCAAGATGATATTGCATCTGAATCATTTTTGTGTATTTTTTTCTAATAGTTGGTCTGTGGATTCATTTTGACATTCTATATTGATGATGATGTCATCTGCAAATAATTCCATTTGATCATATTATCTGCAAATAATTCTAGTTATTACAACTCTTCTTTCTTTTTCTTATCTTATAACACTGGCGAGTACAACCAGTGATATAAGTGGCAAGGGTATCAAGTGTCCTTGATGGTTCTCTGATATTAATACGACTATGTCTAAAATTCCACCATAAACAGGATATTTGCTTTAGTTATGGCATAAATTCTTTATTATCTTTTTCTTTTTCTTTTTTGGCTGCATTGGGTCTTCATTGCTGTGCGTGGACTTTCTTTAGTTGCAGCGAGCAGGGGCTACTCTTCGTTGTGGTGCGTGGGCTACTCTTCATTGTGGTGCGTGGGCTTCTCATTGCAGTGGCTTCTCTTTGTTGTGGAGCATGAGCTCTAGGCGTGTAAGCTTCAGTAGTTGTGGCGTGTGGGCTCAGTAGTTGTGGTTTGTGGGCTCTAGAGTGCAGGCTCAGTAGTCGTGGTGCATGGGCTTAGCTGCTCCGTGGCATGTGGGATCTTCCCGGACCAGAGATCGAACCTGTGTACCCTGAATTGGCAGGCAGATTCTTAACAACTGTGCCACCAGGGAAGTCCCAATTCTTTATTATCTTAAGGATATTTCCTTCTATTCCTAGTTTTCTGAGTGTTGTATTATTTTACCATAAATAGATTTTGAACTTAGTGAGATTCTTATTCCATATCCATTAAGAAAATTATCATATCAGCCTACCAGTGTATGACATATCCTTACAGATTTGTTACTATTAAGCCACATTTCTTTTTCTGCAATAAATACTAGCTTATTGTGATGTATTTCATTTTACCTTGCTATTTCAGTTAGTGAGCAAATATTTTTTTCAAATAATTTGTGTCTATATTCATAAGTAAAATGGGCTTATAAATTCCTTTCTTTTTCTAGTTTTATGTAATTTTGAAATTAAACTTACTCTAAATTGTAAAATGTTTTAAGCAACTTTTCCTTCTTTTTCTACTCTCTGGAACTATTTTTACAAGACAGGGATTATCTGTTTCATCAAAGTTGGCAGAACTCCCTTATAAAACTTTCTGGACCAGAGGCTTTCTAGTGGTTCCGTTTTGTGGTAACATATCCTGTGATAAATAGGAAAACATCTTTCTTTCATGTTGCATTTTTAGTCAGTGTTAATTATATAATTTTACAAAGGGAATAAGATGCTTTTAGCTTTAGACTAATAATTAAGAGAGTCATTGTTACACTTCATATTCTTTTGAGTCAGTCTACACAATAGATAATGTAGAAACGTGTTCTATGTAGACTGGTACGAAGGTCAGAATGAGTGTGGTCATCTCAGGATCGCTCATAATCTCTGTGCTTTTCTTCCCAGGACACACAGGACGGTTGTTAAAGTCTCTGTGCTTCACCAGTTTTTCCTTCCTGTTGCTGCATATAATTTTCCACATCACGTTGGCAAGTCTGGAGGCACAGCACCGCATTGCACCTGGTTACAACTGTGAGTATGATGGTGGCTTTTTTTAATATTATGTATGTGAATAACAAAGCTATGTGTCATAACACTTATAGAAATCTAGGCAATGATGACATTACAAAATTTGTGGCAATTTTTGGCCATTTGTCAATCTAATACACTATAAATATGTTCAAAGAAATTTATATACTTAGACAATGGGGTAATATGAACAACTTAATTCATGCATCTTCAACATATATTAGATATTAGACTGTGATCTGTATGTAAGACATTATGCTTGGGTGTAGTCTAAAAAAAAAATCAAGATTTACATACAGACCCTGTTGCTTCCACTATGGCTGGTGAGATGAGACATGTACAATATCTAATATGATAAATAAGAGTACAAACGTCAAATAAATACGACAGTGACTTCAAGCTTATTGTAAAGCATAATGTAAGATTTTGTATATCTTTATGGGAAAAATGTGAATGACACGATAGTTTCTTTTTCAAACTGGGAGGTTTTTTTGCTATTCATAAGGAAATGATATATCTTATACACATTATATTTTGAGGTTTTGATCTGAAAATGTTGACACGTATATGCTTTATCTAGGTAGGATCATCTTTCCAGAATTAACCTACAATTCTGCTTCCATTTTTGTAGGATGTGTGATTGTCATTTGAAAATAACAGAAGCATTTCAAGTAGATGGAATAAAATTCACATGTTTTAAGTGAATATTTGAAATAGACTAAAATAATAGTTTTTAAATGGTCAGTTTTTCACTGAGGAACCCATTTGTAGGTTTGAAATTTCCTGATCTTTCATAAGTGCTAGCACAAGTGAAATGAAGCAAACCAACCATTCCCTGTAAAATAAAAGCCAGATCAAAATTCTTCATGGATCAAATAGTATTAACATAAATGTAGTGAGAGATTCTTTAGTAAAATCAGTAGTCATAAATTATTCACTATCCCTCACCGTGTAACTTTTAGAGAGCTAAACTTTACAGAACTAAAGTGAGCATTCATTCTGGCCATTTTATTGAGTGCTGAGTTCCTTGGATAATAGTGCCTATCAAAATGATTCTTTTTTTTTTTTTTTTTTTTGCGGTAGTTGGGCCTCCCCTTGTTGTGGGATTCTTTTTTTTTTTTTTTTTTTTTTTGCGGTACGTGGGCCTCTCACTGTTGTGGCCTCTCCCGTTGCGGAGCACAGGCTCTGGACACGCAGGCTTAGTGGCCATAGCTCACGGGCCCAGCCACTCCACGGCATGTGGGATCTTCCCAGACCAGGGCATGAACCCGTGTCCCCTGCATCAGCAGGCGGACTCTCAACCACTGCCCCACCAGGGAAGCCCCCAAATGATTCTTGATTTAAGATCTGATGATTTAAGATATGGTTATTATTTTTTAAATTGAGATAGAATTCATATACCATAAAGTTCACCCATTTAAGGAACACAATTCAGTGGTTTTTGGGTTGTGCAACCATCACCACTATCTAACTCCAAAACCCTTTCATCATCCCAGAAAGAAACCCTGCACCCATGAAGTTATTCTTCTTTCACTCTCCATGCATCCCTACGCAACCACTAATTTACTTTCTGCCTCTAGTAGATATACCTGCTCTGGACATTTCATCCGAACAGAATTAAGTGATAGGTGACCTTTTGTATCCAGCTTCTTTCACTCAGCATAATGTTTGCAAGTTTCATCCATGTTGTAGCCTGAGTTAGGACTTCATTCCTTTTCCTGGCTGAATAATATCCCATTGTTAAGATGTGGTTTTAATGCTTGATAAAAGTCACATCATTATTAAAAACTTGATAAAATAAAATGTTTAAATAATGGTACTTTAGTTATATTATTATAATGATAAAAAGGATTTATTACATTTGGCCAGATTCAAGTCTCTTTGGACTTAGTAGAAATGTTAGCAATGATAGTTTGTATTGCTTCTTAATCAAAAATCCTTTTGGTAGTTCTTAATCAGGCATTCCTAGGGCCAGAAGGAAGGATTTTTAACTGTAAGTGTTGTCTGAAAGCTTGCCACCTTCCCAAAAATGAAAGCTGAATTTGAAGAAAAATAGATAGGTAGGTATAAGAGGAAGAACGTGGAAAAATTATTTGATGCATCACATCCAGATGAGATTCCATACCCAATTATATAATGTTATATATATAATAATGTTTTGATGTCAAAATTTTATTTACTTTCTCTTGAGTAATAATTCATACCACTGCAATGTAGAAAATAAAATATTATCTTTTGTTTTAAAAAAAGGCTATTTCATGAATAATGAGTTCTCTTTATCACTGAAAGTATTTCATCACAGGATATATTACAACTCATCAGATTTTTCAAATTTGAGCTTATAAACTACAGCTTGCCTGTGACTGCAGATACTTTTAGGTGCTGAGTGATGCAGTGGAAAGGACTGTGCTGGAGGGGGCTTAAATTAGGGCATGAGCACATCGTTTCTTCCAATCCACAGTCTATGTCTTTCTATTTGTATTCAAAATAACATTTTCAATAATTCTATAAAGGTGAAAGTAAAAAATGTAATGTGAGGGCTTCCCTGGTGGCGCAGTGGTTGCGCGTCCGCCTGCCGATGCAGGGGAACCGGGTTCGCGCCCCGGTCTGGGAGGATCCCACATGCCGCGGAGCGGCTGGGCCCGTGAGCCATGGC
>NC_041232.1:26857697-26896035 GCF_002837175.3 Physeter macrocephalus
TGAGCCTGCGCGTCCGGAGCCTGTGCCCCGCAATGGGAGAGGCCACAGCAGAGGGAGGCCTGCATACCACAAAAAAAAAAAAAAAAAAAAAAAATGTAATGTGAAATGTTAAGACCGTTTTCCATTTTCCACGTTTACAAACGAATGTACTGTGGGGTCTCTCCTATAAGGCATAGGCAGTGACGGACAGAAAGACATACAAACTTAAAGTACTCACACACACACCACACACATGCATACACACGCACCACATATGCAAACACCACACACATGCAGACACACACACCACACACACACCACACACGTACACACCACACATACCATGCACATGCATACACACACCACATATGCAAACACCACACACATACCACACACCCCCCATATGCACACACCACACACATGCAGATGCACACACCACACACATTCAGACACACACCACACACACACACACACACACAAATCACACCACATATGCACACACAGAGAAGCTCATTCTTGAGTTATCTGCTCCTTCCCAGGCAAGAATCTGAATTACTTAGACCCTTTGGATGGAAGATGAAGAAGTCTGTCTTTCTCAGTTGTGAAGGACAGAGACCAGTCAGATCTGGCCTCTTGACATGCCTCTTCCTGGGCATTTCTTGCAACCCAATCTTGGAGAACTAGACCTGCCTTTCCTAACCTCCCAGCCAAATATGTGGGCTTCCAGGCACTGTGTTTCCCTAGTTATTCATGAACAGCTGCCCTCCACTGCCCTCTTCATGGCGATGTGTCTTGAACACGTACAAGTCTATGGTACTGCC
Source organism: Physeter macrocephalus (assembly GCF_002837175.3). Lineage (NCBI taxonomy): Eukaryota > Metazoa > Chordata > Mammalia > Artiodactyla > Physeteridae > Physeter > Physeter macrocephalus. The sequence continues at coordinate 26,858,498 of NC_041232.1, forward strand.
TTCCTTCTTTTTGACGTCCCCATATAAAAGCTCTATTCTGTTCCATCCGAGCCAATATAATGAAAATCATGACAGTAAACTTTATTCCTAACAAGTTAAATTCCAATATGACATGTATTTCCACAAAAGTGAACGTTCCAATGTGAAGTTCCAATATTTTTGAAGTCACCGCAGAGAAGGGAGACACAAAAGAATGAGTTAGAAAAGGGCTTTGAGTGCCATAGGCACCTTGAAGATGAGTCTACATAGAGAAGTCATCAATTTCTTCTAAAAAGCGGGTGATGCTGCAACAGCATTGGCTCACAAGGTCTACATATTTTTTTGGGTCACCTTCATGTGCAGTGTTTCAAAGCAATACATTCTTGAAAAGGGATAAAAAAGCAGAGCAAACAAACTTGAGTTTTGCAAACTAGTTTAGTCCAAGATTGACACAAACCAGGTTTTCAGCCTGGAGCATTTTTTAACGATCAAGTTATATAAACTCTTGAAAAACCCTGTCCGCGTGGTAATGGAAACACTGACTTTTCATTTCTGGCTGACGTCGCCTCACTTGTGTTATTGTTTCTCCAGCATTTGGAGTTTCAATTACACCATCTGAGTTGTAAACACAAACTCCGCTATTTTGATATCCCACATTTGAAGTTTAGCCTTTTTTTTTTTGGCATCTGTAGAGGTAAAGTAGCAAAACTTCAAATAAAAAGACACAAAGTGCCTGGCCGGCTGTGTTGTGCCTTCTGAATGCTTTCTCTGTCTGTGAGACTTTGTCAAATTAAAATGAAGGAATCCAGACAGGTCCGGGTTCCCCATCTTACTCAAGTGGTCTTCAGACTCCAAACCACCAAGCGCTCATTTATATGAGTTTAATTTGGTTTCCCTAATGACTCCTCTCCCCGTTTAAAACTCATATACCCTCACCCAAGTTCTGGCGAAAGCTCCCAGGATCCCTCAGGAATCTGAGACGTGTGTTTGGGGGGCAGCAGTAGCATTTATAAACATTGAGCCATTGAAAGTTCTTTCCCCCCAGAGCCCTGTGAATAATCACTGGCAGTAGTAAACGCTGTTTCAAACCAGCCCAGTTAGTGCTTGACCAGCTGGCGCGTTTGTTAAAGATGCTATTGTGCAGAAGGGGGCCCTACCACCCCTCCTCCTTCACTTCCAAAACGGTGCTTTCACAGGTAAGTGAGGAAATCCATGCGGCAGGGGCACCTCTGTGAATTTTCCTCAAACATGTGTTGTGCCGCTTACTAAAATATTTTCATTCTGTCAAAACTATACTGTTTCAATCAATGTAAACCCGGCTTCAATTATGTCACTACAGAGCCCATAGAAGTAGTCTGTTAGCCTCAGTGGCGGACCTGTGGCGCTCTTGGTGGAATTTCAGGGCCAGTCTGGACGCTGGGGCTGTGCTGAAGCAGGCTGTTGATTGAAAGAAACTTTTGAGCTCAAAACTATGAAGGGAAGATTTGTGGTGATAGTAGCTACTATGTATAGAGCACTTAGTATCTGTAGGGTCACTGTATCATCCCTTTTCCGATTAATGACTCCTTTTTTCTTGTTACAAATTGGCTCCAATATCCTTTGAGTGGGGCACTCCATGCACACCAGCCCATTCCACTTAGGGTGGGTTGGGCTGTACAGGCAGGGCCTGAGGAGATGAGTAGCCACCCTCTTCCAGGCTGGATCCGGCTGGAGACCGGGCCTCATCTTATTCCTCCACATAGGGCTGTGCCTTCCTATGGTCTCTCTTCTCCAGTGAGTTGCCTTTCTTTTGTATAAATGCAGTGCCCAGTCTGTACTTGGGGTTGAGGCGGGGATGAGGGTGAGGCTGGAGGAGGTGGGAGGAGGGTGGCATTGAGGACAATGATGAAAAGATGGGCTCAGAGGGTGAGTGAGTGGCCTGGAGCCACCGCTGGTCTGAGCTGGGATCTTTCCTGCTTTTTCCTCCTCTCTGTGAAACCCCTTATTTATCATCTGTTTAGGATTATTTTCTCTACTGCACTTCCTAGGACTTTGGAGTAGTGCAGTTTCAAAGGGTTTAAATGAGTTTCTTGTATTCAGTCCGTGGTTTTCTATTGTTTGGAGATTTGTCCTTATAAAGAATTGTGTCTTGTCTTTGCTTCATTCAATTGCTGGACTCATCATTAGATCTGTTTCCCCCTGAGGGTCAGACCCCTCAAATCAGCAGTTTTCTCCCCCCTGTAGGGGGAGGGGCACCTAGAGTTCCAACTTTTCTCATCCTGAGAGCACAGGAGGCTCGGCCCAGGAGCCACTGACCAAGAGGTTATTCTAGGCCTTGATGGTACTTTATTCTACTGCCTTTCTGTCCTCAAAACACTAGGGTTCCAATGTCCAGACCCAGCATCTGAAACCTCAGCAGGCGACAAGAAGACTCAGGGCCAGGGGTGGGCCTGGCGGGTCGGCACCCCACCCCGATGATGGTGGGGTGGGCGTGCAGTGAGCCCCTCCCTAGATGCTCTGCTTTCCAGAGCCCAGGCCTGGGTGGAGAGCACGGCTGTAAGAGAACTCTGGTAACCTGATGCTGATGAGTCAATGTTCCTGGAATGATGAATACAATTAGTTTTTACTGCCCAGGGCAAGGGGGCGAATTGGGATGGGGGCACCATGGGGAAGAGAAACCCCATCAGGGTGAAAGTCTCATAGGCCAGGGCTGGTTGGTATCCTGATTCACTTGGAGAGATAGTCGTAGAGTGACATATACTTTATCATCATTTTTCCAATAGAGTCTTCTCATTTTATGGTAGAAACATTTTTCATGAGAATTTTTATACTATCCGATATATGAGTGAATTTAGGATCTCAGGTGACTGTGGGTAAGTTACTCATCTCTGTGCCTGAGTTTCTTTGACAGTAAAATGAAGGTGATGGTGGTCACTGTCTCACAGGGCTGCTGTGAGGGTTGAGTTAATACAGGCCAGGCACTTGGAAAAGTGCCTGCCCCGTAGCAAGTGCTCAATGACTATAAACTATTACTACTGTTGTTGTTAATGTTCCTACTATTATTAGAGGAGTCATATTTCTTGCCTAAAATCACACACAGCGACAAGGGGGCAGAAATAACCCAGAACCAAATTATACACAGTCATGTGGGTAGAACTTGGAAATTATGAAATGTGCAAAACTTATGTGATACCAAATAATTCTCTGTGACCTCTTTATCTTAGATTCTTACTAATTCTGTTATTGGGGGGGTTTGTTCTGTGCTGTGTGGTTGAGATCCGGGGCAATGGTGAGGCGGCTCTAGCTGGAAGGTGGTGTCAGTGACAGGGTCATAGTGACACCCACCCTCTGCCAGTACTTTTTTCTCTCCCTCAGTAACTTTCCTACCAGGAACTCACCCCTTCTCCGGGGCTGGGAATCCCATTCCCTCTTCTCCCTGAAAGCTTGTCCTCCACGCCCTGCCCCTCAGCACAGAGGAATGTATAATCACTATATTCTTCACTATTTATCACGCTTTCTATATTATAGAATTTTAGAAGCAAGAGACAAAGGATGAAAAGGTAAGGAAAAGAAGAAACTAACATTTGTTGTTGTAAAGTCAACCAGCACTTTGCTCACACACTCTCACTTTAATCCTGACTGGCTCTCACCACCACCACCCTCCTGATGGGGGGTGAGGACCAGAGGCAGAAAGTGTCTTCCCTTAGGTTACTCAACTAGCAGCAGGATTTCAAATCGAGGTGTCCTTGCTCCACAGGCATCATGCGGCCTCCTAAGGTTGCTGGGGAAAACTTTATGGCGAAATCGGGCTTTGGTTGATTAGATTGTGAGGGCCAGGTAAGAATAGGGTACACAAATTTGGAAGCTGTGCTGAGTGAGAGGATAATTAATCTGATATACCAGCTCCAGGTGAAGTATTCGTGGTTGGCAGTGACTTAGTAACTTCACTTGTTGAGGATATTGGCCTCCCAGAATATCTTTCCCCGTAAGAGTGAGCAGTGCGGACATGGCAGGGTCACGTGTGCCGTGGGGAATGCCTGGGTCAGGGCCTTCCAGCTTCCCCAACTCTAAGCATCGGGCATGGAACTTTTCATGCTGAGTTATAATCCCTGATTCTGTCTATTCTCCCATTAGCCTATGATCAGATTGAGCGGAGGGTTTGTCGTCTGTTATTTTTGTGACCTGAGCATCTACTACAGTGGCCCATGGATAGAATCCTGCCCCCAGATTGTCTGAAGAGTGAATAAGGGAATTAGTAGCAGCAGAAAAGTAAATGAAAGGGTGAAATCAGATGACTCCCTTGTTTGAGGACCGCTTTTCCATGGATCCTCACCTTCCAGTCCGTGAGAGCACCTCCAGGGCAGGGATGTCCCTCCTCTCTCTGCTGAGCCCCATCCCCCTGCTCCGGGTAGACACTGAACATCTTACTCTATGGTTGTTACCATTTCCCTTCTTTTCAATTCATGAGGAAGTAGGAGAAGGACACGTCCACCTGAAGGCTTTTATTTCTCTTTAAAAATGATATATCAGGTAAAGTTACCTGGTGTTGATTTCCTTTGCAAAAGGAAACTTGGATTTCCATTTGGATTTGGGGATGTCAGGAGTGAAAATACGAAAGACAAAGCTGGCCTTAGAAGTATCGAGGAGGGGAGAGGAGGAAAGAGCTGGGAGCGGGGTGGGCCTCATTAATCGCTGGGTTCAGAGGAGAGACGCCTCCAGTGAATAATACCCGTGGCATTCGCCTTGGGCCCCTCTGCTCCACACCCCACGTCCACCGAGCCTGCTGCAAGATCCAGGAAATTTAAGATGATTTGGGATCGACTGTGTTTGCTTAAATAACAATTTCCCTACCCTCAATTTCATGATGCAGCATTTCTAGTGTAAATTATTTACCATAAAAGCTCTAAGGCAAATCTCCGTGGTGCGGGAGTAATCTTAACCTCAAACGGCTAGGCGGACAACATAAAGCTCTAACTGTGTGTTGTCAAAGGCCCGGTATGATGCAAGGATCATTCAAGGGCATTGTGGGGGTAGCACAGCTGGGCCAGGAGTAGTCCTGCCATTCCCGAAAATATTAACTTTATGACACGGTTGACTTATTCTTCAGACTTACAGAACTGGTGTATATTTTAGGAATTAGGTATATGAATTCATAAATAAAACACATTTCTTCCTGTAAACAGAAATTTGGATTTAGAACAATCCTCTTGATTTCATGCGTTAAAAATATATTTCAGGGATGTAGAAGGTTGGCAAAGAAGTTGCTGATAATAATTTCTCTCTTACATTCATGTTTAGGGACATTTAAACATTTCCTAAGATCCCCATTGCAGGATATGAGTATATAGATAATATTAATATTAAAGATATTACTATAAAATATTATATTTGTAGACAAATGTTTTAAATATTGCATGTTGATAAATATGGTTTCAAATGCTTTTCTTTCATTACCTTGCATTGTTACTTCATTTACAATCTCTAATTTTAAAATGGGTGATCATTCTTGAAGACCCCAAAACCACGTTAAGAAGCAGCGCAGTGGAGTACGGGTTGATGGGTCGTTTCCGAAAGGGTGATAATAAAAACCAAAGCACCCTGGACATATAAACCACAGGAATCAGGAGACAGCACACAGATTTCCTTCTTTTTAGTTTTGTAGAATCAGGAGGATATTTTCATTGCAATCTCATGTTTATTTTTATATGTACTCTTCCAAAAATATTATTCTGTTTATTTCCTTAACTGAGAAGTTTGAAAGAATGTCATATTTAAATCGTAACAATGATAGTTATGATATCTTGCATTGTTAATTTTGAAAATGTTTCTCCATAGAGTAGATTCTACAACAGCCACAAAGAAAATTAGTTTCAAGTAATTCAGGTTATTTACAACCCCACAGTCCTGTCACATATGAATTTATGCAATAACTATTTATCAATCGCCTGCTGTGTGCCTGCCCTCACAGGCCTTGCAGTCCACTGGTGGAAGGTGGAGGTGGACGGAGGAGTGAACACCACTAGCACAGCTGGTATCGAGGATGTAAAAAGATCAGTGGAAATATGCATAATAGGTTCTAGTCTGGCCTGGGATGGGAGACTTCCTGGAGGAAGTGATGTTGAGGCAGAAACCCAAAGGATGAAACTGTGTAGCTATCCACAGTAACAATTATGAAAGTGCTGATCTATCATGAAATGCATACACCTCTATCATCTTATGAACTCTAAGATTAGAATTGACTCTGGGGATATAAACATACTCAGGCAAGTTCCTCCTATCAAATTTAAATGGAAATATCCTTGGAAAGAGTCAGTTTACTGTGAGATATTGAACAGCTCTTAAGATTGTAGCATTTACCCTGTGGACTAAAAGCAACATTTCTGCATCTCTGCCTAGAGTCTATCGGAGAATTTCACCAAATACATATCAAATTTAAAGTCAAGATCTTGCCTTGATGCATAACATCCAGAAAAAGTTAAAGATGGTTTTCCTCATTAATTGGTTATACTAGAGGACAAGAAGAAAAACATTCCTTTTATTTCTACATTTCTCTTCTGTTTCCCCCAAATAGATGGCAGTACTTCTTGATACTGTCATAATTCATGGAAGAATGACAGATAAAAACACCTATACATTAAGGGTAAGCTGAGTTCCAAAATATATGGTATAATACTACCTTTACCAGAAGCTATTTGTCAGCTTTATGGCTTGGTGTTGAGACATACACTTAGTCTATGTCTTACTCTGAAATGAAGGTGACTGAACGTTATCGATAGATGGCAATTCAGGCTGATAGCATCTGCATTTTGAAGTCCTCCAAAACCTACATTATCTACTTGCATTTTGGTTTTTCAGACTTATTCAGAATCTTCTCCAAAAAGAACCTTAATTTTCACAACAAAAGAAACAAAAACAAAAACGGACACACACTTGATCCATAAAAAAACTAATGAAGCAAAATCAGCCATAAAGTTAGACATTTTTTGTGTGTGTGGCCACACCAGTGTAACTGCTGCTACTCTATTGCTTCTTCCTGTCACTTAAGGTATTATAATATGCTGTGTCTGTAGATGACTTTTTTTAGGACTGGAAATGCTACCCTTCATGTTTTTAATTAGTTTTTAGAGTTAGAATAAAGAGAAGCAATAGTATAAAAACAATAGCTTTGGGGCTAGAGAATTCCTACTTCTGTTGTAGAGTCTGGCTGTGTTTCTGAAAAAGATGTTAGAAATTGGACGTATAAGAAGTTTTGCTTCTTGCTATCATACAGCTAAATCATTTGAGTTCTCGAGCATTTGGTTGAATAAAACCAGTGTTAAATTTAAAGTACATACTATATTATCTTTTTTTTCAGGTGTACAGCAAAGTGATTCAGTTGTCCATATACATATATCCTTTCTTTCACAGATTCTTTTCCCATACAGGTTATTACAGAATACTGAGTAGAGTTCCCTGTGCTGTACAGTAGGTCCTTACTGATTATCTATATATGGTATTGTGTATATGTTAATCCCAAACTCCTAATTTATCCGTCTCCCCACCTTTGCCCTTTGGTAACCATAAGTTTGTTTTCGAAGGCTGTGAGTCTGTTTCTGTTTTGTAAATGAGTTCATTTGTATCATTTTTTTAGATCCCACATATAAGTGATATCATATGATATTTGTCTTTGTCTGGCTTACTTCACTTAGTGTGATCATCTCTAGGTCCATCCATGTTGCTGCAAATGGCATTATTTCATTCTTTTTTTATGTCTGAGTAATATTCCATTGTATATATGTACCGCATCTTCTTTATCCATTGATGATGGACATATAGGTTCCTTCCATGTCTTGGCTATTGTGAATAGTGCTGCAGTGAACATTGGGGTGCATGTATCTTTTCAAATTACGGTTTTCTCCAGATATATATGCCCTGGAGTGGGATTGCTGGGTCATATGGTAGCTCTATTTTTAGTTTCATAAGGAACCTCCATAGTGTTCTCCATGGTGGCTGCGCCAATTTACATTCCCACCAACAGTGTAAGAGGATTCCCTTTTCTCCACACCCTCTCCAGCATTTATTATTTGCAGACTTGTTGATGATGGCCATTCTGACCAGTGTGAGGTGATACCTCACTGTAGTTTTGATTTGCATTTCTTTAATAATTAGCAATGTTGAGCATCTTTTCATGTGCTTTACTATGTTGTTTTGACATTTTTAAGATTTTCTAATTTCAACAAAAAGATGAAAATAGCAACTGCATTTCTTTAAGATCAAGCTTGGGGCCTTAGGATCTCAAACATTTCAAGGCTGATAAAAAGCTTGATTTAGTTCAATTTGGTAATTTTGGGACTTTTACAAACATTAAAAAGCATCTGTATATAAAATATACTTGAGATTCTCCAAAGCTAGAAATATGGCAGCTTTAACAGTTATTCAGGGAGCAATTAATGCTTGTGAAATGTTACCATCTCTTTATTTCTTTATTATTTCTAAGTACCTTGGATACAATGAAGACTTATTAATGTAAAATACTTTGTGATGAGATTAAAGTTTATGTCATTTGTTTGAGGTTATTGAAGGTGTATTAAATGAATATTTTACTTAAAAGAAAGGGAGATGCTTGCTGTATTAGAGCTGTCATTGAATCAGAGGCTCTTGTCTAAGTCTGAAAATCTTCTAACTCTCTGCCCTGGACGAGTCACTGTTTCTCAGTGGACTTGTGATTTCATGAAATAAAAGCATGGCAGTGGAAGCAGATGAGCTGGACGTCTCACGGGAGGTGTTGGTAAGCACAGGTGGCATCGAGAAGTTGACAGAGTGAGATGCAGAGTCTTCATAATCAATTTGAAGACTTAATTCTTTATATCTGGGTGGATGTGTCACATACATGACATGTCAGCCATACCTGCCGTGTGTTATCTCCATGTGATATTCTGACATGTTGGTAATGATCTTGGGCATGTGACATTTCCTTCTATCCAAACAATTAAGTCATCCAAAACTTAAATTATTATTTAAGAACTCTCCTTTAGATAATTGTAAGCTTAAAATCCAGCCAGGACCTGAAGCCTCTGATGATATCTCTATAAAATCATTTACCCTTTCTATTCACTTGGATGCAGGTGAGCTCACCATTTCACCATGAAGACTCTGAAAGCAAAGCAAACCAAAACACATGTTCCATTTAAAACAGCCAAGTCTCTAGTTTATACTTAAAATTTTGAATCTGTAGGCTAGTGAAATGCAACAACAGGCATCTCATAAGACTGAATAATCAACGTATCTTTTTTGTCAACAAAATACAATGTATTCAGTGTTTTCTCTCTGTGCTTCAGTTATAGATAGACCTTCTTGTTAACAGTAACTGGCACTTAGTTTACTCTTGGAAATATTATTTTTTCTTGGCTTTGAGTCAAAGCAGTAAACATTCTCCATAATGATGTAATTTTAAAATTTATTATGTTTTAGTAACTATACCAGTAAACTTTATACTCGATAATATACAATTCTCATAGAACTGGTATTTTTATTTATGTTTTAAAGTCAGAGTGACTAAATTTATTTCCTAGATTACATCTACTTTTTTATGGCCTAACACTTACTTTATTTATCTATTATTAAAAAATTTTTTTAAATTGAAGTATAGTTGATATACAATGTTGCTTAACACTTATTTTAAAATGATAGGCTGCCTGAAGTCCGTGAATGCGCTACTGGGAAGAGTAGGCTTTTTGTTTCTACTCGGATGAAACGAAGGGGTATTATTATAAGGATGTTGTGATTGGTTGGGAATCATGGAACTGGATCATGATAAGACTCCTCAGTCGGAAACTTACTCCAGGTAGCTGAGTCATCCAAGGCCTCATACACAAATTCCATGAAATCACGATGGACACTTTATTTCAATCCACAGAGGGAGGAGACATCCCCTTCCCCACCCCCAAGGATGTCAAAGAGTAATGGAAAGACAGCTCAAGTCCTTTCATCCATCCAACAAACAAATATTTATTAGTCACCCATGTGTGTTAGGCATTGTTCTAGATGCTTGGGATACAGTAGCTTAAAAACAACACCAACTTAAATCCTAACCCTTGAGGAGCTGATATTCTGTAACGTGGGAGACATATTAATAAGCTTTATAATATTCCAGTGGTAATAATCACTAAGAAGAAAATTAACCCAGGAAGGTAGAAATGAAATATTGAGGTGAGCATGCTTGACATTTCAGGCAGGGAGGCCATGGAGAAACAAAGTGGACACATGAAAGAATGCAGCCCCCATCTCCTCCTGCTCACGCCTCTGCTTTAGGGCTCATTTGCTTCCAAGGCACACACTCTGTATAGTTGTGTATGGAGCTGAAATGTTAAGTAGATTGAAGAATTATTCAAACAAGCCCATTGCATCCTCCTGTGATGAGCAGGGGGTACCCTACCCTCTCGATGTTACAGAGCTTGCCTCCCTACAGCCATGCTCAGTTTTCGACCTCCTGTGGCCCTGCAGGGCATGCAGCATCCTCATTCCCAGGGTCAGGAGTATTTGTGACTAAGAATCTCTGCCAGTCTGATCTGCTTAGTGTTGTATGTTGTGTGTTCAGCCATCTCGTTCTATTGAGGGCAGGGGATCCCTCTCTCACCAACAGGTGAATAGGAGGTGATCAAAACAGTATAAAGCCACTGTAATCAAGCCAGTTGGCTACTGGTGAAAAGAGAGATATATATGTTAGTGGGGGAGAATAAGAGAGTCCAGAACTAGATCCACACATACATGGTCAGTTAATTTTCAACAGAGGTGCAAAAGCAACTTTGTGGAGAAATAAATAATTGGGTTCCATATTTAAAATCTGTATTTAAATCAATTTTAAAATTCATTCCATCTTAAAATTCATATTAAAAATAAGGACGTCAATCCTTACCTTGTACCATATACAAAAATTGACTCAAAATGGGTCATAGACCTAACTGTAAAGGTTAAAACCATAAAACTCTTTTAAAAAATAGGATCTTTGTGGCCTTCGGTTGGACAAAGGAAAAGATTTCTTAAATATGACACCAAAAGCATGATTCATAAGAAAAGAAAATTGATTAATTGGACTTCATCAAAATTAAGGACTTCTCAAAATCCAGTAAGACAGTAAAAAGTGAAGCCACAAATTGGAAGACAACGTTTGCAAATCACATATCTGAGAAAGGACTTGTATCCAGAATATATGAAGAACTCTCAAAACTCAATATTAAGAAAACGTACATCTCAGTTTTTAAAATGGGCGACAATTTTGAGCAGACACTTCACCAAAGAAGATATGCAGATGGCAAATAAACACATGAAAATATACTGTACTTGGTCTTGTTAGTCATTAGGAAAATGAAAATTAAAAACATGAGATTACCACTGTACAACTCTTAGAATGGCAAAAAGGAAGGAGGGAAGGAGGGAAGGAAGGAGGGAAGGAAGGAGTGAAGGAAGGAAGGAAGGAGGGAAGGAAGGAAGGAATGAAGGAGGTAGGGAAGGAAGGAAGGAGGGAAGGAAGAAGGGAAGGAAGAGGGAAGGAGGGAAGGAAGGAAAGACCCCAAGTTCTAATGAAGATGTGGAAGCACTTGAATTCAAACATATTGCTGGTGGGAATGCAAAGTCACGCAGCCACTTTGAAAACCAATTTGGCAATATATTTTAGGGCTGGCCATATACTTCTTATTCAACCCAGAATTCTTACTCTTGGATATTTACTCAAGTGAAATGAAAACTTATATTCACACAAAAATCTCTAAGCAAATGTTCATAGTACCTTTATTTGTAATTGCCCCAAACTGGGAAAAAAACCCCAAATGTCTTTCAGCTGATGAATAGATCAATAAACTGCAGCCCCTGGATGGAATATTAGTCGGCAATGAAAAGTACACTGTACTGATCCACACAGTAACATGCTGACTCTCACATGCATGATGTTGAGTGACAGAAGCCAGACTCAGATGCTCCAGCCTATATGATGACATGGATGATATTCTGGGAAAGGTCAAACTCTAAAGACAGAAAATAGGTCAGTGGTCACCAGTGGTTGGGGGACTACAAAAGCCACGGAGACTTTGGGGGCTGATGGAGCTGCTCTATATCTTGGCAGATGTGGTGGTTACATGACCGGATGCATCTGTCAGAACTTGAAAAATTATACACAAAAACTAGTGAGTTTTAGGTTATATAAATTATGCCTTAATAAGAAAAATGTTTTTTAAAAAAGCCACTGACCGTTGTTGGAACAAATTGGCGTTTTCCCTCGTTATTTGCTTTGGGACTTTCGTGGAGAGTGGGGCGTCAGAGCAGTAGATTGTTGTTCAACCAAGGATCCTCAAAATTATGAGTACTTGTCTCAAGAGCTGTTGTGAAGACCAAATCAGAGGATGGTTTTGAAACAGTTTCTTACCTTATATGTTTTTCATTCATTTATTCAACAAATCTTGATTGAATATATGGGGATTCTGTGTTCCAAGGAGTGTGCCAGACCCAGGGAACCACAGATAAGTAAGCTATAGCCCCCTTGCTCTGGAGAGTTCCTCGCCTAAGATAAGAGGTAGACACATAAACAGATCCCTGCAGTAACATACTGTGAAGCCGTCACAGAGATAATTATGAAGTAAAGTCATCCCCCAAAGAAGGATTGAAGAACTCGTCCAGCTGAAGGGCATGGAAAGTGATCCAGGTATTTGTAAGGTCTTGGAGGTCACTTATAGGAATTTAGAATTTAGCCTGTAGGTGGCAAGAGCCACTGAGGGTTTTAAATAGTGGTGGAAACAGGAATACATGATGCTCTAGAAAGATCATTCTGGCCACCGTGTACATCTTTGCCTGGGTGTGTGTATGTGACTGATGACAGATTGAGGTGATAGAGGCAAAAGGACCAGTCAGGAGACTGTTGGGTGAAAAGCAATGAGAACCTGAACTAAGGAGATTGCAGAGGAATTTTAGACGAGATGCTTCAAGAAAGATGATTTATCGTCTAATTCAGTGGGGAGGAAACAGAAAGATGCTGATTGGGTGGATGGAGGTACCATTTCAACAGCGTAAGGACCACACAGGAAAGCTCAGATTTGACATAGGGGAGGGAGAGTGGGGAGGGGAAGGGAGGATGGGTGTCAGTTTGGTGTTTGAAATCCAGATCGATGCGTCTGTGGGGCTGTAAGTGGAAACGTCTGATAGGTTATTGTGTAAATGGATCTATGGTTCAGAAAAGACATCTTGGCAGCACAGATGTGGGTGATATCAGGGTACTGGTCATAGATAAAGATGCATTTCCAGTAACTTACATGCCCTGCTCCCTAGTTGAAAAAAACTGTTGAAGACGTATACAATATTCGGTTGGGGACCTGAGATCTTAGCTGAAATGACAAAATGTCATGAGTTAGTTTTCAGTGTATTTTCCATTCTTTGTTCAATCACGTTTATGTTTTTTACACTTGCCCCTTCCGTTAGGCTGTGATCTTCAGAGAGCTCACTTCTCTCTTACCTTCAGCTTCAGAAGGTGTCTGGCACACGGTAGACAAGTTTTTTAAGTGACAAAATGACAGGTATACTATTATTAACCTTTCTCATTATAATATAAAGCACATTAATTTGCAACAGAAAAAAAGTGGGTTCATCGGTGCTAAGCTGGAATTCAACTGTAACTCATTTAATTTCAATATCAACCCTCATTAAAATATATAGGGTGAAACCAACATTTCTAGAAACTCTTTTTTTTTTTTTTTTTGCGGTACGTGGGCCTCTCATTGTTGTGGCCTCTCCCGTTGTGGAGCACAGGCTTCGGACGCGCAGGCTCAGCAGCCACGGCTCACGGGCCCAGCCGCTCTGCGGCATGTGGGATCCTCCCGGACCAGGACACAAACCCGTGTCCCCTGCATCTGCAGGCAGGCTCCCAACCACTGTGCCACCAGGGAAGCCCTCTAGAAACTCTTAACGATATAAATCTAGTTCAGTCCCTGGTTCCTCAATTAAAATGATTTTTCTTTTGTTTTTATAAGATGTAATAAAAACCAATACAACTGCCTTAACTTGATTTATCCAATAAATTTTTCATGAAATCTTTGAAAATCCACATTTGTCCTTCAAGGACACGATTGGAAAGCATTTGGGTCCAGAGGAAGCTGCCTCCTTCTGCTTCTTGGTTCTGTTATCAAGGATTTTGGAGGCCATCAGCTGAGGGACAGAAGAGACAGCTCTTGACCACATGGGTCCCTCCGTCACCTGAATGGGTTTTCCTTCCTGTTTTGAAGTCTGTGACGATGCCTTGTTTGAGTCCTGGGAAGAAAAGCCCCTTCTTAGCTACCTCTCAGATACACTGTGCAAGCTGGCCTTGTTAACAGTATGAAGGTGGTAATTTTCCTGCCACTTGTGGCTGGTGTCCCGGTGACACCCAACCCTCTTCTGAGACCTTCCATTCCAGATGGAGCAGGAGGGTTGAGTGCAGGTTCGCTTCTGTGCCCCGGGCTGGAAGGCTCCGTGTTCTCCCTGGAGCCTCCCTGCGCTCATGGACGAAGGGGTGGGAATTGGGTTCTGGAGAATTCTTGGCTGACCTCTAAGAAGAGTGTTGGAGAAGGGACATGTTTAGCCCCAGCCTCCTTTCTTTAAACATTATTTCAGCATATTCACGTTGGTATTGATGGCATTTGTTTGGTTTTACTTGTTCTTGTAGGATTGCTGATGTGAAGGGCAGAGGTACATGGACTCTCACCCATATCCTGCATTAGTATTGATTCAGGCGGCTACAAAGTGGTAGGAAATGAGAAAAAAAAAAGTTTCCTATTTCTTGGTCATTAGCCGGTGAAAAAAAATTAAAACTTAGGTTACTGCTTCCTGGGAAATTTTATCTCAAAATAGATCTAACTACCATTTCTGCCAACCAATAAATGATTATCTCTGGGTTAACACTTAAGAGTGCTGTTACACAGCCTTCTTTAAGGGCTGTTGGCCTTGCATTGAGATGGACACATTCCGTCTATTTTCTGGAGCAGGTGGAAGGTGCTGGAATAAAATCAACATGGTTCTAAGAGGCTACCTTTTACAAACAGCCTGCAACGCCCTCACATATCATGAGAGTGAGTGCGTGCATCTGCATGCATTGACGCAAATCACACTACTTTATTTATTTCATACTTTGTATTTCTGTAACACACACATAAACACACGCATGTGCACACACACACGTTATAAAAGAAAATCTAAGGTCAGATTCTCCATAAGTGAAAGTTTTCAGAGAGGATCATATTTTTGTGAATTATTATTGGGAAATGATATGACAATTTGAATAAAGATTTGACCAGTCTTCTTTTTTTTTTAAGATTTTTTTTGATGTGGACCATTTTTAAAGTCTTTCTTGAATTTGTTACAATGTGCTTCTGTTTTGGGTTTTTGGGCCGCAAGGCATGTGGGATCTTAGCTCTCCGTCCAAGGATCGAACCCATACCCTCTGCATTGGAAGGGGAGTCTTAACCACTGGACTGCCAGGAAAGTCCCTCGACTAGTCTTTTATAGCTGATTCACCCCTCTTTCGGGGAGTAAATCTTCACACAGTCCCCCCTGCTCTGTGTATTTTCTCGTCTGTACCAAACTGATTCCTTCCATTTCTCACCCTCTCCAATGAACACTCTCTCAGAACCCATTCCAACCAAGAAGGCAACAAATGTATCAATCTTAAAACATCATCAGTGCCACAATTTGAGGACCAGGTCAGCTTTTATTAGGATTATTTGACATTTGCAGATATTCACAGTTTGCATTTATCAAAAAATATGCATCATAGGATTTCTTGAGAACACAGCTCTTACGGAAAAGTCTTCTAATTTAACAAAATTAATTATAACTCATCAAGAATCTGTGATAAATAAAGAGCTATTGGTCAGAATATCAGAATAGCTCATCTGTGTATGCATGAATATTGTTACAGTAATTCTTGGTATGAGATTCTATAAACACTCTATGTATATTTTAGTATATATTGAAGTCACGTTTAAGATACAAAGATTAACAATACAAGTAATATACTACCTGTATCTTAGAAGTCTCAAGTGCGCCCCTCTGCAATCTTGAGATCATTTACATTCATGTGATAATTAGTAGCTTTGAGCTTGTATCTGTCATCCACTATTTTTTTCTATATATACTATCTTTTCTTCCCCTTTTTATATTTTTCTATCTTATTTTGGATTGAATATTTTAAAATTAAATTTATCCCAGTTTTTAATTTATTAGCTACAACTAATAAATTTGTTTTGCTCTTTTAATGGTTTTCTTTTTTCCAGTTTTATTGTGATATAATTTATATATAACTTTGCATTAGTTTTAGGTGTACAACATGATTCTATATTTGTATATATTGCAAAATGGTCCCAGTAAGTTTGGTTAACATCCATCACCTCACAGAGTTGCAATTTTTCCTTATATACCTGGTAATTTTTAATTGGATGTCCACCTTGTGAATTTTACCTTGTTGGGTGCTGGATATTTTTTTATTCCTATAAGTATTCTTAAGCTGTGTTCTGGAATCAAGTTAGGTTATTTGGAACATTTCGATCTTTTTGGATCTTGTTTGGACGTTTGTTAGGCAGGCCTGGAGCAGCGTTCTGTCTATGGCCAGTTTTCCCCCCACTGAGGCAAGACCCTTTTTTTTAATAGTGATACTTAAAAATTTTTTTTGATTAATTAATTTTTAAAATTAAAGTATAGTTGATTTACAATGTTGTGTTCGTTTCATGTGTACAGCACAGTGATACATCTACCTATCTATCTATCTAGATAGATAGATAGATAGACAGATATTCTTTTTCAGATACTTTTCCCAATAGGTTATTACAAAATATTGTATATAGTTCCCTGTGCTGTACAGTAGGTCCTTGCTGTTTACCTATTTTATATATAGGAAGCAAGCTCCTAGAGTTGTTTCCTCATATGCATGTGCTGACCAGGACCTGGCAGAACCCTCAAGCAGAACAGGGTCCTTCTGCTGTCCTGTTCCCCACTCTCAGGGTCCCTTCCCTGGGCAAGGGGCATCCCTGGTCTCCCTGAACTCTCAGCTACGTCTTCTTGCTCAGGGGTCCCTGGTCTCTGCCTACTTCCTCCCCTTCCCTGTGCTGCATGCAGACACCCTCTTCTGGCAGAAATCTGGGAGCAGTTGTTGGCTTTGCTGAGTTTTCTTTTCCTCAAGGATCACTGTCTGACGTTGCTTGAGACAGAATGTCTTGAAAACTGTTGTTTCATGCACTTGTCTTTGGTATATTGTTTTGTTTTGGGCTGTCTGAGGTGGGAGAGTAAATCTGGTTCCTGTCACTCCATCTTGGCTGGAAGCAGAACCTCTCTCATAATTTGAAGATATTATTCTACTCACTGTTGCCTCTAACACTATGCTCAGGCGTATTGCTCCTCCTTCGTAGGAAATCTGCTTTTGCTCTCAGGCTGATTTTAAGATAGAGTCTTTGATGATCTGTTCTTTAACTAAGATATTTATCTGAATAATTTCTTTTTATTTATTCTTGTTTATGTTTCATTAGATTGTCATAATATAATTCAAGAATTGATATCTTTCATCAAATCTGGAAAGCTGTACACATTATCTCTTTGGATGTTATTTCTTTCTTGTTCTTCTTTTAATTCTTTCCTTTTGGAACTCTGATTAGGGGAACCTCTGTCCTTCATGTTGTATTTTGGATATTTTTTTTTTTTTTTGCGGTACGCGGGCCTCTCACTGCGAGCACAGGCTCCGGACGCGCAGGCTCAGCGGCCATGGCTCACGGGCCCAGCCGCTCCGCGGCATGTGGGATCTTCCCGGACCGGGGCACGAACCCACGTCCCCTGCATCGGCAGGCAGACTCCCAACCACTGCGCCACCAGGGAAGCCCTTGGATATTTTTAAAAACGTTTTATTCTCTGATCCCCTTGGGCCAAAACTGATGGGTGATAACCTCATCCACTGAGTATTTGTTTTCAATATTTATGTTTTCATTTCCTTTCTGTTTTTTTAAAGTTCTTTTAAAAATCCTCTTGTCACTTTAGTCTTTTCCTCCCTACTCACAATTTTAATCTTCACTTTTGTTTATTTAAATGTGTTAAACCAACTCATTTTATATCCCGTATCTTGTAATTCCAACATCTCAACTCTTGACTGTTACTTTTGGTTTTCAAGTCACGATGCTTTGGATTCTTGAGTCTTTTATTCATTTTATTTTCATCTCTTATTCCTGGGAAATTTATCTTAGAGGAATACTTAGAGGCTTAGGATGAAAATGTATCCCTTTCCAAGAGAATTTCCTTCTACCAGGCATGTAGGGCACCCTACCTACCTGGTATCATCTTAAAATAAATTCACAGGTAGAAGTTTTTCAGACCACATAGGTCATGTGAATCCAGGCAGCACACCTGTGTGTAGACCAGTTTGTAGGTGTGAATTCTCAGGGGAAATGTTTTTTCCCTCTACCTGATAGATACAGGCAAGCTACCTTGCCATTTCCTCCTGATTTGGGATTATGTCCAGTTAAAATTCACACTGAGGGTGACACCATTTAGGGTCCCACTTTATTCAGATGTCTCCTTTGGACTCCCTACTCTGGGTGGGGCCTGGGGTGGATCACCACTTCACAGCGCTCTGTATGATTAGCCAGTATTACAAGGGAAAGGCAGACACTTCTAGACCGTAAGCCTACTTTTCACTTATTTTTTGGCTTCCAAGGATTCCTAACTGTCTTTTGGGTTAGTGATGCATTTAAATGTCTTCTAACATGTTGAACTTAACATTTCTTTTTCAGTTGGGAGAATCGTTTAGGGTATCTAGCTGGCCATACTGCCAAGGATGGAGGTCCCTTATGTTTAGATATTTAAATGTTGAGACAGTTGATATTTTCAAATCAACATGTCAATGTTGAGAATGGACCCAGGTAAGTTGGTCATGCACAACTGTTACATTATGTTTAGTAAACAGCAACAGTCCTTGGTATTTAGAGAAAATTTTGGGCCGTGTGTCTTCTTGTATAAACTTGCTTCTAGGTGATGAGGACCCAGACGGAATCTTTTAGTATCTCAGACTGAATTCTTTTAGAGACGTCAACATTCGTTATCAACAGGCACAAAAGCAATGATAAGTCCTGTCCTCTACTCTACACAAAGTCCCAGTTCCAAATCCTGTAAGGGTCTGGAGGACACCTTGCATGAAATGTTCGCTAGAGGAGGACACTGTGATGGTCCCTGGCATTATCTGGATACTGTACTTGCTATTGGCATCGGTGCAGCACTAACCCCGTCAGATCAGGAGCTGGACGCCTCAGGATCGCAGAATCAGTTCTCCCAGCTGAATATGTGCCAGCCCCTGGGGGGCGAGGGGGAGGGACTCACTGGGTTCATTTTACTATTCATTCCAGGGCTCTGCCGTGCGCTTGCCAAGCCACATAGCCCGAGCACTGCCGACTTCACCAAGGACAATTCACCTAAACATTTATTTTAATAAGTAACAAATCCCTGGGTTAATCAGAGATGAAGGTGGCCACAGCACTAGTAGCCTCCTCTAGGGGTTGGCTTTTTGTTGGAGATGCTGGCTAACAGCCCCTGGAGGCTGTCTCTCTGAAGAGGGCAACTGAGGGCCCTGGGGTCTAGATGGGAATCAGCTGACACACACGTATCTCCCACGGCCTGTTCAGAAGCATCTTTAGCATCAGCTACAGAGCCCTTCCCAAGGACACCCTTCCTGTTACACGGCTGTCACTTTTGTGGTATGTGATGTACATTCTTCTTGGTGTTCACTGTCAGTCTCATCTCTTCTACGCGTGTAATGCACATGCATCCATGGGAATTAAAGTTTCGCTACAACCTATAATATAATCCTCGCTAAAGCTCTTGCTTTTTAAAGAGTCTCCTCTTGAAACTATGTTAAGAATGTAAGTCAGACAGAGAAAGACAAATATATGATATCACCTATATATGGAATCCAAAAAAAAGTTAAAATGAACTTACTTACAAAACAGAAATAGACCCACAGACATAGAAAACAAACTTATGGTCTACCAAAGGGGATAGTGGAGGTAGGAGGGGGGGAGATTAAATAGGAGTTTGGGATTAGCATTTGCACATTACTGTATATAAAATAATCGACAAGGTTCTGCTGTATAGCACAGGGAACTATACTCAGTATGTTGTAATAACTTTTAATGGAAAAGAATCTGAAAAAGAATATATATATGTATAACTGAATCACTTTGGTGTACACTTGAAACTAACACAACATTGTAAGTTAACTATACTTCAATTTTAAGAAAAGTTTAAAAAAAGAATGTAAACCCACTTTTGAAACGTGAATAACCATTACCCAGCTATCACTTTTTTGTTTGTTTGTTTGTTTGCGGTACGCGGGCCTCTCGCTGTTGTGGCCTCTCCCGCTGCGGAGCACAGGCTCCGGACGCGCAGGCTCAGCGACCATGGCTCACGGGCCCAGCCGCTCCGCGGCATGTGGGATCTTCCCGGACCGGGGCACGAACCCGTGTCCCCTGCATCGGCAGGCGGACTCTCAACCACTGCACCACCAGGGAAGCCCCCCAGCTATCACTTTTGATTGATGGAAATTTCTTTTTGGAAAATCATCTTCATTTATAAAATGCATTGAATATTCTCCTTTTTTTGGTCAAGAGGAATCTTTCAGTAAGTTTATTGTTGTCTATTAGAACAATATATTTTATTCATGACACGTGAAGCCTACATAATTGATTTTTAGCATTTTTCTGGAGTTGCTCAATGCTAATTTAACTGGAGGCTAAAAATGTTTAAATCTTTGCTGACTTCCTAAGGAGGCTTCTTAAGCAGACTGTTCGATTTATGGGCCTTTCCTTCCTCTGTCTGGCCCTGGATTTTTGGCACAAGTTAGAGCTTAAAATAGGTGTTCGCCTGTGGTCAGACCTTGCTGCTGTTAATACCTATTAGGTGCCGAATGTTAACTTTTATTCAGTATTTTACATTTCTGTAGCACTGAGCTCTTTGCAAAGCATTCTTCCCAGTATTATTTCAATTTAATGCTAAGAACCACATGAAGCAGTATTATTCACCCCTTCCACAGATGACAAAGCTGAGGCCAAGAACGAATTTCACATAGTCTGTGAGTTGAATTAAGATTTAACCACAGGTCTTCTGATGCCAGTCTTGCTCATTATGTTACTCCATAGATGCCCTGCTTCCCAGTTTGGTCAGTTATAAGGTGGAATTGAATATGAAATGAATATAAAATATAAAATGAGATCTTTATGTGCCATTTCAGATGGCTGAGTTGTTTGCATATTAAAAGCAAAACATGCTTTGTACATATGAGACTTCTTTGACATTTACCTACATAATTTCTTATTGAAAGTGTCACATCTCTCTGCTCTGCTTTGCTTCTCTGTAGTTCACTATTTGGGTCCCAACTAATTGAATTAAGGCAGGTTTTTAAAGGAACTCACTCTTATGTGTCTTAATTTACCATTTTCCTGGATAACCACAGCCAGGGCAAAGCCTTTGGGAATAGGAAGCATAATTCAGGAAATGTCAGGGAGGAAGGTGGGGAACAAGATGTCTAGAACATTGTAAATTGCTGAGGAGAGACATGGGGCAGGGGCGGGAGCGGGTGGTTAGGTACTTGGAAGGAAGCTCCCTGAATTTGGGAGATGGAACACTAGCAAATGAGAGGAATAAAGAAAACATTCAATTTTGTGGAAATCCAGTTTTGACTCCAATGCAGGGCTATTTTCAGATTGCTTTCATCCATCACCTGGAGCATAAAGACAGCATGATCATGAGCTAGCTTTGTACATAGGGGAGATAACATATAGAAGTTTAAGCAAATCTGCCGAATTCCCGATAATCTGAGAGCTTGCCTCAGCCTGGATGCTTGTGAAGCCTCCTTTCTATGACCCTAAGACTTTCTTTTCCTTTCTTTCTTTTTGAAGAGTGTGTTGAAAAGCAATTTCATGAGAACAAACTCCAGGAGACATTCCAAAGCAAGCTCTACCTTTATAAATCCAATGAAGGTTTATGAGCTGTAAAGTTTGCACTACTTAAAAAAAAAAAAAAAAAAAGGAATCGAGACATTGCAATTTCGGAAGTCTGATCCTAAAACCACTCCGACAGAAAGGAAGGCGAGGCCCTCATGCTAAAAGAAAGCAAGTATCATTTTTAACTCCTGAAAACTGCTGGAGGGCCAATGCCAGCTCACAGCACCAAGTCACCTGACAGAACTTTGCTTTTCTTGCTCTGAAAGTGACTGGAATCTGGTGCCTCTGCAGAGACTTCCCAGGTGTCTCCAAGGAGACCAACTCAGGCTAATGTGTGGAAGAGGAAGTTTCTAAGGTACCATTTTATTTATTTATTTATTTTAACATCTTTATTGGAGTATAATTGCTTTACAATGGTGTACCATTTTAAATGAATCACTTCCCATTAGGACCTACTGCCAACTCTGTCCTCAAAAGTGATAGGAAAGTAGCGAGTCCTGGGACTGGAATCTCCTTCCACATAGACGTGGGTTGAAAGCTTCACGGGCAGTTGACTGTGACTCCATGTGACCACCCCCCTCACCTCCCAATTTAACGCAGTCTCTTCCTTTCTTTTACCTCTTAAAACTCGCTGTAATTTTTAATCACTTCGCTGTCTTTGTTGCTTCTCTTCAGCTCTAGATCGTAAACTGCTGACAGGCACAGACGCTGGATGCTGTGCTTCTGGGTTTATATTCAGGGCCTGAAATAACACTCAGCTGTAGTAGCTGCTCCGTCCACATTTCCCAAACGCTGAATAAATTAATGAAGTGCGGTTACTAAGATTCTTTTAAAAAGTTATGCTTATGGTATGTTGAGTGCTTTGAAATGGTTTTTATAGGCAAAAATGGTCAACTGTCGTCAATTTCATAAGGTTCAACTTGTAAATTAATGTGATATTATAGGACATTTCTAGTTATAAGTCTTGAAAGACATAAACATGTCCATCATCTTGCTACTTCTTTATTTAAGGAGATATCTTAGCGTTTGCAAAGGGGTAGCCACGCACAGCCTAAGTGTCCAATCCGGAAGAACTGGCCCATGAATCACTGTGCATCCCTGTATTGGAAGGCTTGGTGACCACCCAAAATGGTGCTGCTTAAGAGTATACATTGATAAGACGTATTTTACTGCATGAAGTTAAGAAAGGAAGTCCATTCCATAACAATGTGTGTGATTTCCCAGGCCCCGCCACTCAGAACAAAAAGAAGTCCCAGCTTACCCTTCGCCCTGTGTTTTATTCCTGTCCTACCCCTAGGCTCTTCATGACTTTTTTTTTTCTTAGATTCCATATATATGTGTTAGCATACGGTATTTGTTTTTCTCCTTCTGACTTACTTCGCTCTGTATGACAGACTCCAGCTCCATGGTGTGAGATGATATCTCATTGTAGTTTTGATTTGCATTTCTCTAATGATTAATGATGTTGAGCATTCTTTCATGTGTTTGTTGGCAATCTGTATACCTTCTTTGGAGAAATGTCTATTTAGGTCTTCTGCCCATTTTTGGATTGGTTGTGACGAAGTGAGAGAGTGGCATGGACATATATACACTGCCAAACGTAGGGTGGATACCTAGTGGGAAGCAGCCGTATGGCACAGGGAGATCAGCTGGGTGGTTTGTGACCACCTAGAGGAGTGGGATAGGGAGGGTGGGAGGGAGGGAGACGCAAGAGGAGAGAGATATGGGAACATATGTATATGTATAGCTGATTCACTTTGTTGTAAAAACAGAAACTAACATACCATTGTAAAGCAATTATACTCCAGTAAAGATGTTAAAAAAAAAAGAAGTCCCAAAAGATATTTACCAATGGATTAACAGTGGTTAGTTTCTGGATGGTGGGATTACTCATGATTCAGATGAATGTACATTTGTTGTGTAGTAAGGAAAAATCCTTTGCAGGTATTACATTGTAGAACCTATTAAAATTATAGATAGATATATGTTTAATAGTTAAATGACAGAAAAATAGGGAAGAGGGAGAATAGAACTATAATTCTACGTGTTGAGATCTACACGTCAGACCCTACAAATCACAAGCAACTAGTATTTAGTTCTGTTACATCCCAGAGTTCCTAATCTTAAGATTGAAGTATAGAGTAGTGAATATGAAGTTCTATAAATTAAAATAAGATAGTCTTTCTTTATTTTAAACTAAAAGGGTTGAGGAAAAATCCAGCGAAACATCCCTGGTGTCCCGCTATGGGGCTTTTGGGCAAAGGAGGGAGATTCCCTATAAGGGTAGCCAACACCTCTTTCTTTGAACTTAAGTGCTCTTTCTAAGAGAATTATATAAAAATATTATCTTTAATCGCTTCCTAAATATTTGTTTTCTAAAAACTATTTTAGAGTTATAACTTTATTGTTGTCCAAGTATAGAGAGAACCTCAAAAAGCAGAGGTGATCAGATGATGTGGACCCATCCATAACAATGTCACGGGCAGACACTCGACCAGCGCCACCAGGGCCTCCTTTGCCCCCAGCTAAGAACCCACGGGAACTTGTAAACCCGAGATCTCCTCTTGGCAAACGTATACACTCTTAACGGTCCATCCATTCACCAAATTGTGTCTAATTCCATTAAAATCCAAAGAAGACCTTTAAAAATCTATGGGCGGTATATAAAATAGATAACCAACAAGGACCTACAGTGTAGCGCTGGGAACTATACTCTGTTTTTGTAATAACCTATAAGGGAAAAGAATCTGAAAAAAGAATATATATATATATGCATATATAACTGAATCACTGTGATGTACACCTGAAACTAACACGATATTGTAAATCAACTACACTTCAATAAAATAATCTGTGGGCAGGAACAGCAGTCGCTTCTATTCTGAGGGCTGGTTGCAAACGGGGCCAAGAAAGGGGTAGGGGCCCTCACCTCTCCCAACCTGCCAAGGACGCTCTTCTTCCTGGACCCTCAAAGGGAAGATGCGATGTGTGGGCCCCGTTCCTTGCCTGTGTCTTGTTTGAAATCGTCCGCAAATGTGAAACTTCTGAAATGCAAAATTATGGTTCACAGTGAGCATTTAGGAAGAGCTGTTCCTTCTTTTGTTCAAACTTTCCAGTCTTCCTTGAAGGTACAGGAAATGGTGTAGGAATCTGGTCAAAATCACTCAGAATTTCTTTGCATCTGAGGCGATTCTGCACCATTTGCGAATCACTTCAGTGAAGACAGGATGGGGGTTGTGTCCCCATGACACCGACGAGGGCGCCAGCATTACCTGTGAGTGTTCCCAGTCCCTATCACATCATTTTCTGGTTTCTTCTATGGAGCGCCACGTTTCAGTGGGGTGTTCAGGCGAGATGCTCCAGCTCATCACATAAACAAGAATATTTTCTGCGGCTCTGCCTTACGCTGTAGCTGTGGTTAATGCCGGGAGTGTTTACATAAAGCCCGACGCATGGGTACCTTTTCAGCAGCAGTTGGGAGGCCACAGTTAGCCAAAGCTTCAGCAAAGTTCTGTAAATCTTTTTGAGTCGGCACAAAGACAAACCAAGACTTTTTTTTCCTCTCTTTCCGTTAATGCATCTAAATTAAACCATTAAGCAGGGATGAAGGTGAAGTGCTGTAAGTTTCACACAGATAAGAAGGGGCCACGTTTAGCCCTGAGACGTCAGCACCAGACTTGTATCGCCTTGCATCCCAAATGCATCCCGGCTGTTTCCTCCACTTTGAACTACAACCCTGGAAGGGACGTTCTGGCCTGTGTAATGCAGATGCCCCCATAGGACGGTGGCCCCGAATCTCTTAAGGTCACTAAGAAACAAGGGGATCTCTTGGCTGTTGTCATGCCGGCTCCGTGCACCAGGATGTGATGGCGTTGAGACCATCCACTGACTAAATCACTGACTAAATCACCTGCTCCGTGTTCATCACATTTGTTCATTTACAATACCCCCTTTTCATTGTTTATGTATAGCGTTTGGCCTCAGGCATGGTTTAAGAACTCAGGATTGAAAAACTAGAACTCTGACTCCTTCCCTTCCCAAGGGGAGTGAGGAGGACATGTGAGGCAGAGGAATCAGGACACAGGGGACCAAGTGGGTGTGTCCATCTCATGCCCCGAGACTTCACGGGCAGTGACAGTCCACGCGGCCCCTGCCCAGCAGCCTGGGCCTCTGCTTCTGTTTCTGTAAGGTTGCTGTCTGTGACCTCGTGCTCTGACAACTTGCGTTTGTCACCCTGCACCCCTGAACCAGAACTCAGCATCCTCCTCTGCTTTGTAGACTTTGCGTTTTACTTCCAAGTCCTCCTCTCCCTTTCTGTGGAATGGAAACACTGATGTTTGTCTCAAAGCCCAAGGCCTGGGGGGATCCTGTTCCCTTTCCTAACCATCTGTGTTAGAGCCCCACTCCCTCCCGAGGGAGGTCACCTCTCAGGGGCTGCTTTAGGGACCAAGCCTCCACGGGAAGTTAGGGCATTGTGAATAAGGAGGGCCTTCTGAATGTCTGACTCCCCCAGACTAAATATAATACATTCATCCACGTCTAAGTTCTTCAGGGGAATTGGTCCCTTGCCCTCGTCAGAAACATTTTATTCCCCTAAAAATGCAGTTTTTATATCTACAATTTGACCTAAAGCAGAGAGAAGGCACAATAAAGTGAAGGAAGCCTGACTGCTAGAGTTATCAGCACCCAGGAAAGCTTCTGTCTGCAACATACAGCATCTGTCTGGACTCCTGGAAAAGCACAGCGAGAGGGGAATTCTGTTGTGTGTCCAAGAAAGCTTTACCCTTCATGTCAGGTGCCACTAAATACTTCACATTTGAAAATACTATATAGAGAGCGACTCTTTAAGTCTGGTATTTGCTGCATCTTTAAAAGCGTATTGATGGCTTTTCAACTGCTTCAGATTTCAAGCTCAGGGATTCTGCTCTGTGCCAGAAGATTAGTCAGATATTCTTGTATGTGCCTGTAATGTTCACAGTATTTATCAGTAAAAAGCATGATTCTAGAGAAAAGGCTTGGCTGTCCCAGAACTGTTACGTCAGCCTCCTTCCATGGCCTGGGGGGAGCGAGGGGACCACCCCCTCCCACCATCTGCGGCCTGGAAACTCCCCCATAAGTCTCCCCGTCTGACCAAATTCAGGATTCTGTTTGGAGAGCAAAGTCCCCCACAGATGCTTTCTGGGGCCAAGAACTCAAGCTTCAAAGAGTCTCGGTCCAAAAAAGTAAAGAAGAGAAAAGAAAATCCTGACTTCTGAGAGGGTTGAAGGTGAATCCGATAACAATACTGGGAAACGTGACCCGGTCTTGGGAGCCAACGGAGGATGCTCAGATGAGACGTCCAGGAAGTGTGCGGCCTGCCTTCTCCACTGTGTGTGACCCGGGAACGGATGCAGGCCTGCGGTCCCTGTGCCTGAGGCTGCACAGCGAACTCAGCAATGGCATTTTTATTTGTTCTTCCTCAGAAGCAGGGTATGGGTGAGGGCTTTGCTGTCAGACTGCACAGGGACTTGGTCGTTTCCAATAAAACCTCAGGAAAAACAAAGCGCACACCTCTGGCGACGGGAATTTGTAGTTAGTGTAAAGGAAGCCACAGCCTGGGCAAGGAACCGCGATGCTGTGATAGATGCCCGAAGGAGCACCAAAGTGAAACCCTCATCCCAGGAGACAGGGCCTCCTCCAGCGAAATACTGGCCCAAGTGCTAGAGATAATGGTCAGTGAGAAAACCAAATGGGTTTTCTTCCTCCTTCTCTCAAAAGAATGTAACTACATTTTTCTTGGAGAAAAGATGGTTGTTTGTTAAGACACCTTGTTGGCCAACCTTGTGTTTCATCATTGCTTCCCTCCCTTTGTGTATGTGTGTGTGTGTGTGTGTGTGTGTGTGTGTGTGTGTTTGTGCGTGTATGTGTGTGTGGCCTCCACGTGAGGACGCTGCTCTTTCAGCTTCTGCAGAAATGACAGGGTCCCTGACGTGCGATTCACATTCTCGTGTGTATTTTTAAGGGACAACCTCATAAACACCAATCTGAATACTTTTATAAGCTTGTGAAGCTCTTTCTGAAGGACTTAGTTTAAATGAAATTACTTATGGGTTTAACCTAAGTATACATCTATGCCCTTCCCCTAAGATAATTTTAGGAGGGTTTTGGCAAATATACACTAAACGGAAAAGCATATAACGCAACATGGATTAACTGAAACAGAACACAAGATATAATGATGCTCCAAATTAAAAAGAGAAAAGATGCTAAAGTTTATTCCTGTACCTTGTAGTGTGTGCATGTGTCTGAGTGTGTGAGTGTGAGTGTGTAGGGACGAGAGATGGAGAGGGGAAATTGGCTGTGGTATCCTGCACGGTTGATGCTCTCAGCTCCTAGGTGCAGCCTTGTTCATGTAAAGCGCTGGTTGAGAAGCTGGTTGGGGGCCTAATATCAGTAGCGGCTACCAGTATATACCACCTAGTTTGTGCCGGCCACTGTGCAGATGCTCTGAATACACGTCCTTGTTGTACTTGTGTGAAAACGGCTTCAATCCTCATTTCAGAGATGCCTCAACTAAGCTGCAGACCTGGAGCTGGCTGTCGTGACATCACACATCATGACATCATAGCTGGGCATGACAAGTCGTGGGGTAGGGGGTCAGGGCCAAAGTTAATTTTGCTGCAAAAGCTGAGTTCTTGCCATCTGTCCTGCTGAAATTTGGGGTGCTTCATTTTTGGTTTTCAGAGAAAACTGACACCCTGAAATAGAGGAAAATTAGCACCAGTGGTATCATCTATTTGAAGTATGTGAAATCACAAGCTAGCTTAAGAAAGGATAAAAGTTGTGTATCATCGACTCTGAAATGTAAAATTTTATATTTGAGGCCTAGAAAATAAGTACCTGTGCGTTACACATCAGCTTATGAAGAAGTGGTGACATAACACCCTCATCAGGGACAGCCTCTGACTTGGTCTCCTGCTAAAATCAGGCCCCCATCGAAGGGGCCATTTGTGAACTGTCAGACACTGTGCCCCACCTGTATCCCCAAAGCTGAGCACCGCCTTAGGTGGACTGCAGACTGCCGATTGTGATTAACACTTTCTGGTGATTTCCCAGTTATTCAGTGATTTTCCTATAGTTTTTTTTTGTTTTGTTTTGTTTTGTTTTTTGCGGTACGCGGGCCTCCCTCTGTCGTGGGCTCTCCCGTTGCGGAGCACAGGCTCCGGACGCGCAGGCTCAGCGGCCATGGCTCACGGGCCCAGCCGCTCCGCGGCACGTGGGATCCTCCCAGACCGGGGCGCGAACCCGGTTCCCCTGCATTGGCAGGCGGACGCGCAACCACTGCGCCACCAGGGAAGCCCCATCCTATAGGTCTTTACCTCATTAAATTTCTATCTCCAACCATATCATGAAGATCATATAAGAATGAGCAGGATGGAATCTCAGTTAGCTCATTGCTTTTTATCAAAAATCTAATTTTAGAGTCACATACTATTCCACTGTATATAAACAGTGTATATAAACATTTTCTAATTATTGTGTATTTAGTCCATTTCTAGCACTCAGGATGGGTAGTTGCCAGGGATTTTCAGACCCCAACTATTCCTATAATTTTTCCTATAACTGATGAGGACTATGTGTCCCCAAAAGACAGTGCGCCATGGAGGGGTGGTTCCCTCCTTCCCTGCCCATCACTCTCCACACACCCATCCCACCCCACACACGTCCAAACACAAACACAAATATATGCATGCTTAGGCAAACATAAATACACACACAAACTCTTGGACCGGGGGTGGAAAGGTATTGAAGGCAGGAGGGCAGGGGAAGGTGGGGATGATGATGATGATGGTGATGATGATGATGATGGTGATGGTGATGATGGTGGTGATGATAGTGATGGTGATAATGATGATGGTGATGGTGATGATGATGGTGGTGATAGTGATAATGGTGATGATGGTGATGGTGATGATGAGATTGATGATGATGGTGATGATGTTTGGAGCAAAAGAAAGAGGCATCCTTGGCAGAGAAGGTGCAGTTGCCCACTTTCTGGTTTGTATGGACTTTGTGTTTCTGAACTGGGGCTAACACACTGGGGAAAGAACAAAACATACTTTTATCTCCTTTAAGGCTGCTTTGGTTTCCATGGGAGACATACGCATAGAACCTTACAAGTTGAGTTTCACTCTTCAGTTCAGTTAACTAACCTATGTGTGAAAGTTCCTCTGAGATTCTGGAAAATAGATTTACTCTATGTGTGTGTGTTTCTCTCTTCCAGTGTGTCCGTAGCTATTATAGTGGGAAGTTGGTGGGAGAAGCATCACTGACTGCCAGTCAGATCTAATCTTCAACCAGAAATGTTATAGCCAATAATTATGTTTAGAAATCCATTATTTGATGAGGGGGTTAATTATTTAGGATTTACATTTCATTTTAGAGTAATTTGAAAGTAAGTTTTCAAAATCTTTTAGGATGTTGTTGCATCTTCCACTCATAGAAGAGAGTGTTGCATAGTTGTGAACAGGCTTGAAGATTTGTGGAGAGGCTTGTCCTAGTCTCTACAAAGAGTGAATACTGGTCATGGGTATTTTTCAGACTGACTAGTCAACTCAGATAATAGTATAAAATATGCATTATGCTCATTTAAGACCTCCTAGAGTTCAGAAATATGGATATTAAAGGATTCATGAAGATCAAAGAAACAGTTTAATATTTGTTCTCACCTATTGGGAAGACAAATATGTAAATTAAAAAACTGAAAAGCTAAAATGATAGAAATCAATTAATAATGTAAACATTCATCAGTTCTATTCAGGGAAATACATGATTAAATTTTGAAATTTAATTATGAAATTTTTAAAGCAAAGGGCAAATGTTTTTGCTGCAGACATGCCACATTTGAGATTATTAGCCCTAATATATAAAGTGTTCTAACAAATCAATAGGACAAACATCTAACAGACAAATGAACATGAATAGACAATTCAGAAAAGAAAATACTAAAATTGCGTACAAACCTAAGAACATTTGTTTAATTTCATTCTTAATTATGAAAATATAAGTTCAAATAAAATGTCTTATAAAAGATAAAAAGATTCATAAAATTGAATTCAATCAAGTATATGTATTTGAATAAAATTTGAGGGTAAAAATTTTTATAGTATTAATCAAAATTTTGCATGTGATGTATCACAATACAATAGTTCTACTTTGAGGAATTTATCTTAAAGTAATAACTGAATAAGTGTTCAAAGATATATGTAAAAGGTGTTCAAAATATTGCTATATGTATTAGCAAAAATGTAGATATAATTTGTATAGCACCGGCAATTGATAAGGAACTTGCATTTCATTAAATTATGTAATACTCTATGTGCATTAAAATGATTAGAGGTCCATATTTATTGGCACAGAAAGAGTTACGTTATATATTATTACGTGATTAAAGCAATGTCATCTGGATACTGATGATCAGAGCAGGGGATAATGGGCATTACAAAACAAGAGTATTAGGTAGAGGTGAAAATGATGCTTTACAAAATATACCTGTATAGGTCTTTTAATATAAAAAGTATTAATTAAGGGATGGTAAAGATTTTTTTCCTTATCCTTATCTTTTACAGTTACTTTTAACTCACTGATGATAAATATCACCTGGGAATTAGGACTCAGAGAATTTTGCAAATCTCAGCATTTCACCCCAAATGCTGAAATTGCTCCTTGTCTGGGAAAATTGCATTGCTTGGATACACATCACCCATTAGAGCAGCCATTCCTGGGTTTGATGGAGTTCAGGTACAATTCAACACAAGAGCATCTTAACATTTGCAAAGTAAAATATCACTACTAGTCAACTGAGAAGAATCTATTTTCCTCTTAGAATTTCACATTCTGTCCAACATTTAATGTGTGGTAAAATCTTGACTCTTTGATTGGGTAGGAAAATCTTTTCCTTTAAACAGTTAAAAGTAATGTCAATGAAGCTTCTACCAGAAAGCTCATAAATGGTAACATTTCCTGGTATTTGACTGTTTCATCACCAATTTCTGTGCCAGGTCCCATGTTCAGCTCCCTGGCAGCCCCTATGATATATGAAAATGCTGCCATTTTTATAGGAATATGCTGGCAAAAATCTGCCACTCCCATGTATTATTAGTCCTTTTCTGCTAATTATTTTGGAAAAAGCAGAGGTGCAGGTCCAAGTTCAAGTGGCTGTCAATGTCTAGGACACACTTGGTGTAAAACTGTTCAATTAGGAGAAAAATCTGTACCTCATTTGACCACCAGTTTTCCAACTGCGTTATGAAACTTATAGTTGCATTTTTGTATTAGAAATTGAGCAATAAGTTGATTTTAAAATTGATAAAAGTAATCAATGAGGAAACATAACAAAGTGAGTAACCAATTTACAACATCAAGATAGAGATATTTGCATGTTCAATAACGTTTATGAAAAAATGAAATTACAAACTGAATGGGAGCTGTGGAAAACCCCTTGGTGTTATAAAGACCCCAGAGTAATTTGTCTATAAAAATACAGACGACCAGAGCCGGGCTGGGAGAACTCAGTTGGCTGGTTTCAAGTAACAGTCAAAGCCCTGTGGTTTTTTTTTTTTTTTTTTTTTTTGCTTTACGCGGGCCTCTCACTGTTGTGGCCTCTCCCGTTGCGGAGCGCAGGCTCCGGACGCGCAGGCTCAGTGGCCATGGCTCACGGGCCCAGCCGCTCCGCGGCATGTGGGATCTTCCCGGACCGGGGCACGGACCCGTGTCCCCTGCATCGGCAGGCGGACTCTCAACCACTGTGCCACCAGGGAAGCCCAGCCCTGTGGTTTTAAACTGCGACTACAGAAAAATTAGATGAAATAAAAAATAATCAGCCCTGCTCCATCATGTACCAGGTACATATCTACGTGTATTTGTACAGACTGAGCTCCTGCTGGGCGTACTGAGTGTTTAACAAAATTACCGCAGTAGAAGCTCGCGGGTTCCAGAGGAGGGGTTTGATGACACAGCACGTCTGCTGTAGGCACTTTGTGCTTCTTAAGTTAATAACCAGACACACAAAACTTTGTGGAGCTAAAAATGAAATATTTTGAATCTATATTATAACCGGATCGGGGCAAGAGACAAATGATAGGAAGGAGGAAAAGGAAGAAGGAAGGAGAGACAAGGAAAGGACCCCCATGCAGGACACAGCAGTGAGGGAGGGAGTTAAATAAAGCACTGGGTCTGCAGTCCCGAATCCCCCTCCCCTCAGCTTATCACCCGAAAGAGGGATAATAATAGTACTGACCTCATGGATTAAATTAGCTGATATGTATAAGTGGGCACCCGGTAAGGGGGTGAGTGTAACCCAGTTTGTTTAATTGAATTATAGTTGATTTACAATGTTGTGTTAGTTTCGGGTAAACAGCAAAGTGATTCAGTTATACATACATATATATATATGTATGCATTCTTTTTCAGATTCTTTGCCATTATAGGTTATTACAAGATATTGAATATAGTTCCCTGTGCTATACAGTAGAACATTGTTGATTATCTATTCTATATATAGTAGTGTGTATATGTCAATCCCAATCTCCCAATTTATCGCTTGCCTGCCCCACTTCCCCCCTGGTAACCATAAGTTTGTTTTCTGTGTCTGTGGATCTATTTGTTGTGTATAAATTCATTTGTATCATTTTTTTCAATTCCACATATAAGTGATATATTGTATTTGTCTTTCTCTTTCTGATTTACTTCATTTAGTGTGATAATCTCTAGGTCCATCCATTTTGCTGCAAATGTCATTATTTTGTTTTTTTTTATGGCCGAGTAATATTACATTGTATATATATACACATATATATTACATTGTGTATCTATCTACCTATCTATCTATCTCACATGTTCTTTATCCATTCACCTGTGGATGGCCACTTAGGTTCCTTCCTTGTCTTGGCTTACATGTTTCTATTGCTATGTTAATTTGGGGGAGAATGTCCATTCTCTTAATTTAAAATATGGTTTTAAAAGGCTGGAATTTCTTTAAAATATTTTTATTCCCACCTAAAGTTTTGATGCTGAAGATGTTGTTAAAATCTTATTTTTCTTGTTCATATGTGGTGCTCTTCAAGATACAAATGTCAGACTTGAAACTAGCCTTAGCACTGGAGGAAACAACACAGATTTTCCTCTCTTGTAACAGGAGTGGCAGGAAGGTGGGGACACCAAGAACTGCTGGGAACAGACCCTGGGATACCATCAGCAACCCCCTCTCCTCTTTCCTGGCTTCCCTCTGCTCAGGACCCCTTTTTTCCTCTTACACAGCGTTCTCCCTGTGGCTATCATATTGGGAACATTGTCAGGGCTGGGCTCACATGACCTTGGTTCTCCGGCAGGTGAGGGAAAGAGCTTCTTACCTGCCTGGGGAAGGTTCCACTTTGGCCTGACCTAGACCATCACATGCACATCTGGTCATCTGTGACCAGGAGACAGGTGCTGCGAGGATGCCCAGATCCCCTGCCCCCATGGCCAGGGTGGGAGGTAGGATGCCTTGGGGCCCGCAGAAGCAGCTTATTGGCCGGGCCAAAGTAGTTCCCAAAGAAAGGAGGTCTCCAAAACTGCTTTCTGTTGCGGAAAGACGGGAACTTGGAAGCAGCTGAGGCCAGCAGGAACATGGGATGGAAGAGGGAGGAGAGGGAGGATGGATGCACAGAGCCTGGTTCACCTTGTAAAGGAGTAGCTGTCAGTGGATTTGATTCGTTCCAGGAGTAGATGCCCTACTTCTGGGCACGGCAGTTCTCACTTGGGAGTGTTGGTGCTGAAGGATGTTAAGGGATATTTTGTCACCTGAGACACACATGGATGAGACACTGGAACTTGCCCTGCGGACTGAGTAACATTTAGCCCAGGGTTTGTTTCCAGCTTTTGGACTCGGTTACCCTCCCTCTGCTCCAGATGTCAGCTCTGTCACTGAGATGCCAATGCAATCAAGGGAAATTCTTATGTAATTTAATTAATTTAATTATTTATTTTAGATTTAAATTTATTTTATATTGGAGTATAGTTGATTTACAATGTTGTGTTAGTCTCAGGTATACAGCAAAGTGATTTCAGTTATACATATACATATATCCATTCTTTTTCAGATTCTTTTCCCATATAGGTTATTACAGAATACTGAGTAGAGTTTCTGGTGCTATACAGTAGGACCTTGTTGATTATCTATTGTATATATAGTAGTGTGTATATGTTAATCCCAAACTTCTAATTTATCCCTCCCCTCACCTTCCCCCGTTGGTAACTAATTTTTAAAAGTGAAGAATGCAATGCATTATTTCTAACTACTTCATCTAACATTGGAAAGGAACAACCCCTCTGGTGAATTGTATCCATTTCTCTATGCTATACATTTCCCTTCTTTTCGTTGTTGCTGTCTTTTGCTGTCACCTGAAGACTGTAACATGTTCTAGACTTCACATTATAAATCTCATTTAAAAAGTGTTGAATCAAGGAAGTCTGCCAGCAACTTTTTTTTCTCTACTTTTCTCTCTGTGTTGGACTGCTCTGGCATGGGAGAATAATATTACTTTACCATGTAAAACATGGTGAATGGCTGTAAAAGAATTCCCCAGCAACTGAATAATGGGCTGTCAGAAATATTCTTGGTGCCAAAGGATCTGGATATGTCTGTTCCATTTATTGTGTTTCTCCTTTCCCCATGACTAAGTGCTCACAAAAGACACAAAAACCCAAACCTCTGGAGTATGTGGTATTCGAGGGCAGAAACCATATTTTAATATATTCAGTCTCATATCTAATGTATTAAGATGTTTAGTAGAGGATCACCAGCAAACAATGAGGAGCACCTATGGTATGTAAGATGCTCAAATGACTAATTAAATTGACTTCTAGTGACAGGAAGGAAGTTGTGTTCCCCCATCTCCACTGTGCTTGGTTGAGTGGGTTAATAATATTTATTTTAAGGAGTACTGGAAGTCTTGACCCCAAAACTTTTACCTTGTTCTGCCCTTTTGGAATAAGTTTATTTTTCTCAGAAATATGAAAATGGAACCTATTTCTTAATTAAAGTTCCGTGTTTTAAGAGCTTGAATGTGCAGTCTAGCAAAATCATTTATTTTTATTTTACCTTGATAATAAATGGAGTCTTTTAAAAAATCAATTTTAGAATGCGCTGAGAAGATCTGGGGAAAAAATGGAAATGTGGAAAAAGTTTAAAGGTGCTTTGTTTCTCAATGAAAGCAAGAGAAGTCAAGAAGAGTAGCATCTAAATGCCTCCCTACCCTGACCCTCCCCACTGGGTCCGAACACAGACTGTCTGCTTCTCACTTGGCGTGAGGCTCTTAATCTCTCCCACCTCTGACTTTGGGCTAGACTGTTGCCAGCTGTCCCGGAGTTCAGCGTGGTTTCTGATTCAGGTTATATATTCTTGGTCAGTGTCTTAATTGCTAGTATTCAGGGGCAGGATAACTGTCGTTCAAGAATTCCTGAGATGGGGATTCTCCATTGTTTTGCATGTGACTCACAGGACAGATGACATTCATATGGGGCCCACTCCCCTGGTTCAGGGGCCATCAGAAATTACTGGGCTGCTTAACTAAAATTCCAGGTCTTTTCCTCCTACTTAGCAAAGCCTATTGGAATTCAACTGGGCAAGAGTAACTTCGTCCGAGGAGATAAACCTGATCTGCTTTAAATTTATGTGTGTACGCATGTGTGTGTAATTCTGATCCCAAATTTAATCCTGCATTATTTATAGCAGTTATTTAAAATGCTCCATCATAACCGAGTAGTATGAACCCAAGTCCCTTAGTGAAATCACCACATTCATGCTCCCTTGGGACTAGCTTAGTCCTCAGAGAGGGCCCAGGAAACTATTTTTTTTTTTTTTTTTTTTTGCGGTACGCGGGCCTCTCACTGTTGTGGCCTCTCCCGTTGCGGAGCACAGGCTCCGGACGCGCAGGCTCAGCGGCCATGGCTCACGGGCCCAGCCGCTCCGCGGCACGTGGGATCTTCCCGGACCGGGGCACGAACCCGTGTCCCCTGCATCGGCAGGCGGACTCTCAACCACTGCGCCACCAGGGAAGCCCAAGGAAACTATTTTGTATAATCTCCTGTCTTTCCAGAAAGTCTGTCTAATGCCTAGGAGGCCCTGATTGTCCACCTGAGAATAAAGCACTGGAGGCAGAGTTCTCAAGAAAGAAACATAAGTGCCATCCTGGCTTACTGTGACTTGAGGAACAGAAGCAGGGTGGCTTTTAACTGCCTCTGGAGACCCAGTGCTGAATTCACCACTTCCTG
This sequence comes from Physeter macrocephalus, assembly GCF_002837175.3. Lineage (NCBI taxonomy): Eukaryota > Metazoa > Chordata > Mammalia > Artiodactyla > Physeteridae > Physeter > Physeter macrocephalus. The sequence goes on from NC_041232.1 coordinate 26,895,712, forward strand.
TTTGCAAGACTAAACTGTACAGAAAGGTAGTGATTATCTGCTGTGATTATTAACGCAACTAGTACATAACGCAGCTCATGGATTTAGGGCCGGGTGGTGGGGTGGGCGGGCAGTGGTGTCTACTTGAACAGTTACTGAAATCAAGATATTGTTGCCATTGACTGAGCATCTGGAAAATGTCAAAGTGTGGGTTAGCAGAACCCTTACCTCTTACGAATGCAGACTTCTTACTGACATGGTCTTTGATAAAAATGAGCACTTTTGGGTTTCCCTGGTGGCGCAGTGGTTGCGCGTCCGCCTGCCGTTGCAGGGGAACCGGGCTCA
>NC_041232.1:26896077-26918711 GCF_002837175.3 Physeter macrocephalus
GCGCGTCCGGAGCCTGTGCTCTGCAACGGGAGAGGCCACAACAGAGGGAGGCCCGCATACCACCAAAAAAAAAAAAAAAAAAAGCACTTTTCTTTATGTAAAGTACTCAGAAAATTGTTGTGCTTATAATGTAGGGAAGAATTATTTCATGGAACCATTGTAGAAAATCATTTTTATACCCAGCTATTCTTCTGTGGACTTGGATACACTTTTCGTCAAATTGTGTCACTGGAAACAGCGTTTCTACATTCAGGAGACTTCCGATTAAAATGTTCAGCTTAAAAAATACATGTAAATCCTGTGCTTCAACATTGAGGAGGTAAAGCCATGGTGTCTAGTGGACTGGAATGTCAAAGTGCCCTCTAGCTTTCCAAATGCCACATAAAGTTAAAAGTTGAATTTTGGAGAGTGCAACTTACAATGTGCTACTATTTCATTATTTTTAACAGGAGAGTATTACACATTTTTCTGCTTCGGACACATGTAGACTTTTAGAGAATGATTTATTGGTCTGCTCTTTTAACCAGGGGCGGGGGTGGTGGTGGTGTGCACTCACCTGGGCTGGTCTCTGAAAGGCCATTTGGGGAGGTGGGGAGGGATGCCTTTGAGGAAAGACAGTCATTCTGCTTGATGTACAAGCAAATCTCTACCAGGCTGTGCAGAATCAGGGCAAAACTGAATCCTTGTTGTGCATTAATTACATCCCTTCCTTCTGTTACAGGCTCAACCTGGGAAAAGACATTCCGACAGATCGGCTTTGAAAGGTAAGCAGGGCTTGGTTACTCATGGCGTATTTTATTCCAAACAGTTCATTGACTATAAATTGGTGGTCTTGCCACCATTACTTCAGTGACTGTGCCCTTGAGTAAGTTATCATTTTTGAGCCTCAATTTCCTTGTAAAGTAGACCTTTGCTTTATGACATTGTTGCCTGCACACAGAGTGAAAATGTAGATTAAATGGAGCAATTTATGTGAAAATGCTTCTTCAACTGTGAAATAGTGTGAAAGGTAAATTGTAGAATTAGAGCATCACAGAAAAGAGAGTAAACTCTTTCTGATGTCATGTGTTATATTTAGTTCTACAGGTTTAGTACAGATAAATTTATATTTATATTGATATCTTTGCAATAATTAAAATTGTCCAATCTTATTAGCTCAAAGTGGAAGGCTGAGATCGTGTCACTCTTCGCTAAAAGCATTTCTACACCAGAAGAGAAAAAGCATACTCATTATAGCATCAGAAAATGTGGAGGTAGGGTCAGTATAGGCCTAATGGCAGCATAAAGGGCATTTAGCATCTCATAGTGAACTTGCAATGTCGATACAGCTATTGAAAGAGAGAAAAGTGATCTTTTTTTTTTTTTTTTTTACTCTAAAGGTAGCTTTTGACTAGTTCTTTTCATCATATTGAAAATGTGTTTTTATGTGTATTGATCAAGCTGACAGAGTGCTTAGAGCATATAAAAGGGATAATAAAATACCTTAAAATGCATTATTTCTCCAGTAGCGAGTGAGTACAGCTAGCTCATCACCAGGCTGACTGTGATAGCATTTCTGGTACCATTTTTAATTGACTCAAAGGTTTATTTATTTCTCTCCATACACTTATATACTGTCAGCACTGTCACTGTTGATCTGCCAGTGAGTTCCCACAGGTAGTCCTTGAGGTTTTCAGATGAGGTTGGCTTGGGAAGGGCAGATCTCATGGATCAACTTAAAGGCTGGAATATCATGTGCAGCTTCACCGTGTGTGAAACCTTTCCCCAAAGCATCTTTCTCTTGATTCTTCTTTTGTGTTCCGAAAAATGTCAACAATAACCAAAGAGGAGAGAATAGCAAACTGAACATCAGTTATTTGTTGCCCAGCTTCAAGGACACTTTGCCATACTTGCTTTGTCCATTTTTAGGGGGTAGGGGGCTAAAATATCGTAAAGAAAATCTCAGGTATCATGTCAGTTCATCCCTACTTAAGTCAGTATACGTCTCTGAAAAAATGGATGTTTTCTTTCAGAAGCATGATGCCGCAGTGGTACCAAATACAAATACCAGTAAGTCCTTAGCACCATTTAATACCCAGTCAATGTTTACATTTCCTGATCATCTCAGAAATGTCATCTTACAGATACTGGTATGAATCAGCATGCTTCTAAAGCCCATACATTCCATTTTAATTTTTCAGTTTTAAAAAGTTAAAAAAAATTTTTTGACTGAGTTATAATTAACATACAATATATTAGTTTCAGGTGTACAACATAATGATTCGATAGTTTTATACATCATGAAATGGTCACCACCATAAGGCCAGTTACTGCGGTCACCGCACATTCTGTTCTGTTGTCACATCTCAAGCCTCTGTGTTGGGATCCTGTCCCCCGATTCCCTCCCATCTTCATTGGGTTTCTCTTCACTTTCCTGGCTTCCGAGGAAACCAGCTCAGCTGTCTTGTAGAACCGCTGTCTTGTCTGGATGTGTCTGTTTGTGGCATTGTTTACCTTGTCATTCTACCTTCTGTTTCATGTAAACTCAAATCGCTCCCTTTCTGCCATCGGGGGCAACTTCGTGTTCTTGTCCTTTGACGCAGGCCACCTGGTCCTTTATCGTTTCCGTCCTTCTAGCATAGCTGGAGTTATCAAGCCCACCCAGTACTCTGGACCTGGAGTCAGCCATTTATCCCAAGGGTGGACACTGAGGCAGCTCCCAGCCTTTGGCTCTTACCAGAATACCTTGAAATGAATAACCTTGTGCACACCTGTATTTTTGCCAGATATCCGAGGGATAGGTTCCCAAGTACAATCAAAGAATAAGTTTTTATGGAATTTTGCTAAACATTGCCAAATTTCTCACCTTAAAATTTCGGCAGTTTGCACCCCCCGCCAGCAATGGATGAGAGCAGTTGTTTCCCCAGAGCCTTGCCAACAGAGCATGCTGTCAAACTTGAGATTTTTTTGCCAATCTGTTAGGTGAGAAATGGTATCTCAGTGTCCTTTTAATCTGCATTTATCCTGATTCATTTTTCTGTAGAGCAAAGTGCAGGCTGAGATTCTTTGCTGTCTCCTGAGTGAAGCACTCAGGGCAAGAGCTTCTTCCAAGATGGTTAAGAATTCATCTATTTGCAGGATTTGGCAATTGAAACATATTCTTCCTAGTTTGCATGATCTTAACCTTTTGCTTACTTGAATAACGATTTAATGAAAACAACTGCCGTGTGCCAATCATTTCCAGTCCATACAACAACCCCACAGAACAGGGGTTGGCAAACTTTTACTCTACAGGGTGGATAAGCCACATTTCAGGTTCTTCTGTTGTAGCAGAAGGCAGCCACAGACAATGAGCATGGCTGTGTTCTGATAAAACTTTATTTACAGAAACAGGAAGCTGGCAGGATTGGCTACTAGCCGTCCTTTGTGACCCACACTGTAGACTGTGGGCCCCATCTCACAGGGAAAGAAACCAGAAGAAAATCAAGTAGCTACCCAGAGAGTCATAGCCACGTGGGTGTATTGACCTGCATTCAAGCAGAGGTCTACACCCAACCACACTGAATGCTTGAATTATAGCCTTCTTTGGTTTTGTGTTGTTTTATTTTTCTTATCCCTGTAGCTCTGGGGACATAATCTTTAGTCTCAAGTCTTATCGGCTGTTCTCATTTTATGAACATTTTGAAGAAAGCCAGACAGTAAAATTTCCATATTATAATGCCTCTCTAAAATATGTATGCTTCCAAATAGATGTACAAATAAAAATATTATTAAGGATATGCTGTAGTTTTGAACTGTAGTCTTAGTTTAGAGATCATCCCTGTTTTTAGATGTTATCTTAAAATGTCATCCTGTGTTTTCCCATGTTGTCCAGTGTTGCCTCATTTAAGGGCAGGGGAACCATCTGTGCATTGCATCAAGTGTCTTAAAATACAGAGCAGATATTGATCTATGAGGTTGTTGTGCATTTACAGTTGCAAAGACCATGTCAAGCAGTGCCGTTAAATATGGCCTTGCTTGATTTCTTCTCAAGTTTAACCTCGTCTTTCTCTTAAAGGGAATTCCAATTATATCCTAAATGAAGCTATCTGCTTCTTTAAAGCCACTGTAAGAGATATTGATCCTTTCAGCACTATGTCCTTTGAAGTTTGCCCATCAGTCTGTTGGCTAGCTGAGTATTTTACAGTGGTCACATCTAAAAAAAAAAGTGACTGAGTCAGCTAAACCTCAAAGCTTTCTCCAAGAAAAAGAAAGCAAAGATGTCCTCTGCTGTACATTTTGTAATCCAAGGGAAGATCTAGGGATTGAGCCTGCCTGTAACACGATGAGACAGTATGCAGCCCTTTCCTTCCCAGAAACCATGCCATTATATACACTGTCTCAGAATAAATACACATTGTCACAGTTTATATGGCTGAATTCATGACAATGTGTTATGTTCACCTTGCAAACAGTTGCTCTCTGTGGGCAATATCAGGAGTTTATTTTTCGATTTCATCAGAGGAGTGCTCGTGACATAGGAAGGATATAGGTTCCTGTAACTTTGGTTAGGGTTAGGGTTAGGGCTCGGGTTAAGGTATAGGATATAGGTTCCTGTAACTTTGGTGCCACTCCCAAGACCCCCTTCCACTCCTGGTCCTAGATATTGCTATCTGCATAACAAAAGAAGACTCAGTTGTTTTGTTTTTGTTCCTCATTCTGGAGAAAAATATCTGCGCCTAACATTTTTTATTTCATTCAGAAAGCTCACCTTACCCTGCAGGTTTTCTAAACTTCTGATTATAAATATTTCCAAAGCATAAGTCACTCACTCATCGAGGTAATGGTGATGCAGGCGGGCCTGGCTCTGGCCCTGCACTGATACTCTGCAAGTTCTAAGCAAGCATATCAGCCAAGGAGTGTCCCAGATTCCCCGTGGCTTCTTACAACGAATGCTTCTTTCTCGTTTGTGCAAAATCTGATGAGGAGGCAGACAACTTCGTGGGGAGGTTGCCTGTGTAAGGTGTGTCACTGTTTGGCTTCAGTCTGTGACACCTCTGTCTTGACATGATGTTTCTGAGTTTGCTTAAGCATGGAAGCAGAACTTGGGGAATTGCGCCCTGGATTTTAAGTGTTTCCACCTGGAAGTTGCATCTGTCACCACAAGTCACAGTTTATGACCCAAAGCAAGTCACTGTGCTGATTTAGGGGCCAGGAGCATATCCCTCTGCTATGTGTGCAGGAGGGGACAGGAAGTGGAGCCACCAGAAAGAGCTAGTGTCCTCACAGGAAGCTGTGAGCGAGGTCTGCACGGGGTCTTCTCTTTCTTAAGCTACACTTTTCGCTGGAGACAAAATATTTCAGCGAGTCAGTGGGCTTGTGCAGAGTAACCCGCCAACAGAAATAAGGTTCCTGCTCTCGGGGAAATCTTATCGATGCCTCTTTCAAAGTAACCATCTTCTACTGCATTCTCACCCCTATTTACTTAAAAAGCAAGGTAGTTATTCTTAATAAATCTCTATAATCAACACAGCACCTCAGATTACATTAGTATTCACCCTATTGTACATGATTTTATTTGATGCTCTGCTTGGATTGTGGAATGAAATATCTTGCCCCTTCAAAGACTATTTTAAAATATAGATCTCAAAAAAAATAATAATAAAATAAAATAAAATATAGAGCTCCCTGAAGGCAGCCTGCTCTTATGAAACACAATTATCCCTACGATTTTTTCCCTGGTGCAGAGATGATTCAAGAGGCGTGGCTGTGTCTTGGTGGTGCTTGCAGGGCAACTTCCCACTGCCTGTTTGTTATTGGCTCCCCTACTGCACTGTCTATTCCATGGGGAGCTCCCCGCCTCCATCAAGTTTTAGACATCATTGCTTTTGTGAAACCTTGCCTGACAGCTTGCTCTCACCTCTTCTTGTAACACTTTTCACGTGCCTCCTTGATGGTACTGGGTAAATATTACTGCAGCTGTTCTCCTGTGTTTCTCCCGCTCTGGGGCATGAAGGTTGGGTCTGTCTTGATATGCCTGACACATACTTACTGATCAGACGTTTGGTGAAGAGTTGACAGAGCCCTTGATGGGGAAGCACGTGGACAGAAGGCAGGAAACCAGGGCCCCAGCATCCTCTTATCAGTAATACTGCAGCTTGTAGGAGGACGGGGCAGCCTGCAGGTCGAGCTGGCTCAGGCCTCAGAGCAGAGGGGCTTTGAGTGTGTGTCCCTGTGAACAGTTATTAATTCCCTGACCTTCCCGAGTCTCTATCCTCTAACTGCTGAGTCTCCTGCCCTGAGTTTGACACCATGATGGGATCCCAGTACTAAGGTCAAGAGCTCCATGCAATCAGGGCCGTATCCGTCTTGTTCACTGAGGCATCTTGCACCTGACCCACCCAGGTGAGCAAAGTGAAAGATCGGATAAAGGGAGACACACTTGAGGACCCGATTCTGTGGCAGCAGAAGCAGGGAGGCTTAGCAGGTGTCTCTGCACCTGTTTCGTTGGTTTTCCCCCTTTTGTGTCTGTGGTCCCTTTAGGACACAGCAGCTACCGGTACTCTACCTCCACCTCCTCCTGGACCTTCCCCACCCGCTCAGCCACCGCCCTCAGGCTCCCTCCCTGTCTCCCGTCACCTCCTGTCACGAAGCCACCAGGTGTGTTCACGATCGTGTGTGTACCTATATGTCTTATCCTAGACCCTTGCTTCTGAGGGCAGGATGTGTGTCTTACTATTTTATAACCTCTAGTGCCAGCCCAGGGATTGTCAAATAATAGGCATTTAATAAATGTTTGATAAACAAATGGCCTTTTAAATAAATATTAGTGTGTCATTTCTCTGTTGGCCTTGCCCCTACTTTCAGGGATTCTGCCCTTCTTGATGCATTTTAATTTCTATTGGCCTTTTCTTTTGGAGCATGAATTAATTACTTGAGAAATTTAAGGCCAATTTTTAAATTCGTTTTTATCCTCCAGCTTTATGTATAATTCATTCACTGTGTAATTGAAATTACTGCTGTTTCTTTAGGTAATATTATGTGAAATATTGAGAAATAATGGAAAGGTAGACTCCAAGGATGGTTTTATGGTATGCTTTTCTAGTTGAAAACTCACATCCATGAAATGAGATGGTTAAGTGAAATCAATTGTGATAGAAACAAAGATATTAATTTCTATAGTTTCTGCTATATTTTTCTGAAATTTTTAAGTTCCTAAGTCTGTATGATAAAGTGGATAATATGAATACCTATTAATTTAAAGCAAGACAAGCATTTCTATATATTACTTCTCTGAGAAGCACATAGAAAGGAAAAAACCATTAAATTCAAATCATACCATTACTATAATCTTGTGGTCTACCGAGTTAAACCAGGGAGGTCCTAGTTGGGTTGTAGTTGTGTGTTGTCATACTTGTAGCTTTTAAAATAGCAGTACTTTTGCATATAAATGCACACAATGCATGTCTTGTGATTAAAAGATTTACCCTGTTGTTGTGCTAGCTTCCCACAAGATGAACTTCTAAATTATTTAATTTTTTCAGACTGTATATAAATATTTCTAGAAACTTTAGCAGGCTATTTGGAAATTATGATACAAAATTTTTGTCAAAATAATCTGTATTCAGAAAATGACTGGAAGTAAGGGATATTTCTGTGCTTTGGTGTTTAAAATTAAGCCCAACTTATTTATTTATTCATTTACTTGAATATTTTCAAACCTCTGCTTTGTGCCCATGCCTGGGCTAGATGCAAACGTCATGGGAAGGCACTTAGATTTGTTCAGATCTCTCATACGCTGGCCTCGCTCTCTGTTAAGTGCTCATCTGGTTTATGGAATTCTCACAACGTTTCTAGAGTTGGATTCTGCTGGTTTATTCTGGCTAACACCTTGTATCTCAGTGACTTAGGAGACCAGAGGTTTATTTCTTGCTCATATTAAACATCAGCTGCAAAAGCTGGATCGAGTGTGGATCTTCTCCAAGCGGCTTCTTCTTTTTGGGATCCAGGCTGAACCAGGGCCTTCATTTGGTGGACGCCTTGCTTGCGACCGGGGAGAAACTGCTACAGCCACCATGGCTTTTAGAGCCTGTGCCCAGGTGGGACACAGGCCACTTCTGCTACTTTCAGGTGCCTGAGCAGGTCACGTGGCCAACTCCAAGGTCATGGTCAGAGAAGCAGGCTCTTCCTACAGGGATGCCCTGCAGTCACATGGGAGTGGCCAGGATATACAGTCTTGTTACAGGAAAGGAGAGGGTCTAGTTGGAAGAAGTCATATAATCTATGTGTGTACCATCCCCATTTTACAAATGAGCGAAGTAAAACCAGAGTGGTTAAGTATTTTATTCAAGATCACACAGCTAGTGAGTGTCAGAGGCTTGATGAGAACTTAGGTTTATGTGACTCTGCTTCCCATTCATCTACAACCCGCCATGCCAGCACTAATGATGCTTTGGGTCCACACGTGTTTGCTGCGCCTGCATTATTATAACTATGCTGGGGGCTGGGGACGGGGGGATGGGGAGACATGGTCTTGGTCTGATAGAAAATACCAACATGTAAACGTTAAAGATGATATGGTGAGTTCATGCTTCCATTTAGTGCAATCATTTGAGGGTGTTTTTTGAGCACCTACTATGTACCAGATACCATATAATGATAGATGCACAGAAGTGGAGGAGAGCAAGGGTAGGTCAGTGTGTATGTGGGCGGTGAGATTGAGATGAAACCTGGCTACCTAGTTGGGGGAGGGGGGAGTTGTTTGTGAAAGCTTGACCTCAGGGGCTGCCAGGCAGGGTTTTGGAGGTTGGCTTCGTTGGAGTACGTCTGTCAGAGGTGGAGAATGAGGCACACATGAGCGTGGAAATTAAACTGAGAACGGTGAATACGCATCGGGAAGCACTTTGCGTACAAGACCAGAAGTGTGGCTCTTACCTGGTAGTGCTGGGGAGCCTTTGAAGGATGTAACGCCTGGGGAAGATGTTGGATGTGCTTCTAGAAACGTCCTGTGGGCAGCGACACAGACCAGAGGATGAGCCAGAAGACCCTGTAGAAAGCAATGGCAGGAGTTCAGAGGGTGATTACGAGTGTCTGAATGAGACAGTGACATTGAATATGAGAGAGAGGATGTGAACCAAGTGTGTTTCAGGAAATACAGTCTGAAATCACAGCTTGGTGAATATTTGGACATGGTGCGTGGGAGAAGATGGATTATGAAACGGGTCTCGTCCAGGTGGCTGAGCCCACCCCACAGCTGCTATCTCCCCAGCTAGTGCCTGCAGCTCTCTGCTTCTCACCCGGCGGCTTCCTCTTGCCCCTTGCAAATTCGCTCCAGCACGGGCAGTGCTGGAGGGGCCTGAGGCGAAAGGCCCAGAAGCGTCAGTGAGCAGCAGAAGTCACGGGCAAGGGCTGCCGCCTCCCTGCTCAGTCCTGCAGACAACCCAAGGGCATTGCATAGGCTTCTGCAAAAGCTTCCAGGAACCCCTTATGGCAGCGACCTGTAGACAGGACACCTGTCTGGGTGTCTCTCTTCTCCATCCCTCACTGGTCACAACCTCTTGTACTTACCAGAAGGGCTTCCCAAATAAACCTCCACCCCAGGTTTGCCTTCTGAACTAAGAAACCAGTACTAAACCATCTTAACTGATACTAAGCTAAAAAGCTTGGATTCCGATTTTCTCTCTGACATTGATTTATTCTATGAAAGCCCAAACTAGCACTATTATTATTCATAATATTATTACTTTAATCAACAATTATGATTCTTTAGAAATCCTTGGCTGACAGTTTTTCTGGGGGGAGAAGGGTTAGTGTCATGTCACAGATCCTTAGAAAATCTGATGAAAGTAATAGACTCGCTTTCCAGAAAAATGCACATACGCACATAAAGAAAAAAACCTTTACATGCAGGTTCAGGGGATTCAAAAGTACAACACAGTCCCTGAACCCCACTTTAAAAGCCTTGTTTAGATGAAGACATCGTAGTGTTTCTTTCTCAAATTGTAAAATCGGCACATGTTCATTCCCATCCCTCAATTACCCAGAAGCAGGTGGGCAGCAAGAGGTAAACTTAGGTCCCAGAATCACACATTCGTGTCTGAGTCACGGAGCTTCCGAGACCCAGAGATACCCTCTCCCTCCTTTTGCACATGGTTATGCGAGACACAGAGAAGTTAAGCAGAAGAACTGGAAATGGGAATTTTAAACTGGAATTTGTCAACATCCAGGTCTGAATGTACACCTAATAAGTTCAGTGAGATGGGAATTTATTACTACTGAATTTGTTTTGCCACCATTTGGTGAGAATTATTATAACAATAATGACAGGAAGAATATTCAAAAAGGCTCTGTAGACAGTGTTGTGTAGGCATCATCTCTGTTAAACTTTCCAATGCTCAGAGGTGGTTATCAGCTTTGTACCAGTGAGTGGAACTGGAAACCAAGGCTTGGTGCCCTGCCACCCAGGGATCATCTTCACATCCACAGCCTAGCCTAGTGGGATGTGACTATTCGGGATCAAAATTTGCAAGGACGTAGTGACTAGGTGTCCCCTTAGGCACCAGTAGAGAAAGCTGCTGTGTTATGAGTAAGACCAACTGCATGGTTTTATCTTTAGTCCAAATAAAGTTCTGGCTGCCAGCATACACCTGTAGGATGACCAGGATTCTGACTTAGATTCTATTTAAAGCCATTGTCAGGAGATGGCCATATTTCATTATAGGACAGTAGATGGAGGTCTCATTCATTTTTGCTAAAAATGTATTAAATACAGTCTTAGTCCTTTCAGGCTACAATAACAGCACATCACATACTGGGGGGCTAAACAACAAACATTTATTTCTCATAGTTCTGGAGACTGGGAGTCCAAGATCAAGGCTCTGGCAGACTCAGTGCCTGGTGAGGGATTGCTTCCTGGTTCACAGACACCGTCTGGTCATTGTGTCCTCATCTGGCAGAAAGAATGCAGGAGAGCTCTGTGGGGTCCCTTTTATAAGGGCACTAATCCCATTCATGGGGGCTCCACCCTCATGACCTAATCACCTCCCAAAGGCCCTCATCTTCTAATACTGTCACATTGGAGGGTTAGGATTTCAGCAGCTGAATTTTGAGAGGACACAAACATTCAGTCCATAACAAGTGTCTATAACTCCCACACAATCAAAAGAAAAGTTAGATCTTACATCTGAGGCTTTTACATCCATGTGATATCATATAATCTGTTTCATTAAACTTTACTCATGCAATTGATCAAATTTTCTGTTTTCTTTGATCTGCCAGAATATCTTGGGTATACTCGAAACTCAGAGTAAAAGCTATAGATTAATATATGCGTACATGTGTGTATGTGTCTGTGTATGTGTGTGTATGAGAGTATATGTGTGTGTATTGTGTGTGTGTATAACAAAAGTAGGTGATTTCCAGTTCTTAGTCTGTTGAGAGCTTTACCTAGGACTTTGACTTCCAACTTGGAAAGGAAACTTTTTTAATTCAAGCACAATGACATCATTTAATAAGTATTTGGTGAACAGATCTATTTTTCTTCTAGAAAAAAAAAGAGGTAATCCTTCATCCTTTTTCCTTCAAAATATTTCTGGAAGAAAAGATTTTCTGACTTGTAATCTCCATCTTCACTAAGTCAGGTCCCTAGGACTTAATATAAACAGTCTTTGACTGAATGAGTGGTAAAGATCAGGTCCTACAGAGAATTTATGAACTGAAACCCCGAATTCCCAGGTGGTAACCTTGGCACCTTGTTCTATACAAAATGCAAGGTACTGGTGGGAACGTTTTAGATTTCATTAATGACATGAGCAAACGAACTGTGTAATAGATCACTGAAAGCTTTCAAGTCTTGGTGCAGACAGCACAATGAATAATAGGAAATTCACGCTGTTTGATAGGGAGATAAAATTTGGATGTTGAGTCTACAGAATGGAATGTTTTGGAGAATCGTGCTAACAGATACTCCCAAACCTCGGTTCAGATTTCTCATTTGCTCTGCATCATGAGAGTCTGAAATTAGCTCTTATGTAGCTTTAGCTGCTATAAAATGTCTTTCCCGCAGCCCAGCCAGTCAAACACCTTAGCTAGGGACTGAGATATCCTAGCTTGGATAAAGCAACAGTTTGTATCAGGTATATTTCATAGGAACTGTTTGGGTTTCCCATCAGAATCCTTGGAAACCTGTCATCCACAGTGAACAAAGTGGAAACAATTCCTCCTGGCTCTTCTTATGCCCTGATCTATCTCTACAAACTCACAGCCACACAAACCTCTCTAAACGTACACAAAATACTGGAAGTCGCTAACAATGAACATTCAGAGGGTTAAGTGACTTCTTTACGCAGGACTAAGTGACAGTGAAGTCTTCCTGATTGTAGAGCCTGTGCCTCTTCTTGTTGCTAACCTCTGCGGACATTGTGAAGGTCTGATTACACACCAGGAGCAACCCTGTTGCCTCAGTTTATGCCATCCCTCGGTGCTGGGGGAGCTTGGGAAGCTGTGGTCAGGCAGGACACCCCCTCCCCACCAGACTCTCTCTTGTACCCGCTGACTTACCCAGACAGAGACTCCTTCTTACCTCTGAGAGGTTCTGATGTCTGCTTCCTCCTTCCACACCCTCCCTGTGGTCACTACTGAGGTTTAGGTCCATCTCACTCTTCCCGGGGATTGTGAGATGGCCCGGTGGCCTGTCATCCACAGAGCAAATGGAAATGCTGGTCAGTGAACAAGACAGCAGCCCGGGGACCATAATCACCAGATAAGAAAAGGCGGAGCAGCCTAGGGGACCCTCACACGGCTGTCGCCAACCCGCCTGCCGCAAAGAGAGGGAAGGTTGTTTCACTTGGTCCTCTCGGGAGATGGGTGGGTTTGAAATCTCTGCTCTAGGCTCTGACCGGCGAAATATATTGACTTAGGAATCCAGGCAGATCACTGGCTTCCATCCTGGGGTGAGCGTTGTTTCAGTGAATGTGCTGGTGTCTTGTGTTGGGATGCTGATGGACATACACTGCGTTCTGGGGGGTGCAGGACCCTGTCCTTAGAAATCTGAGCCGAGCGCTGGCTTTGCCCCAAGTGCGGGTGGACGCCAGCACGTTCCAGAAAACAGGTGTGTAAGTTCTGAAGGAAAATGGTGCTGAGATAGGGATGCTGTTCCGTTTGACTCTTCTCTGTCTCTGGGATTCCTGGGCTGAGTGGCTAAGTGGTTAGCGTTTGTCCCCTCACTGCCCCCCGTGCCCCAGAAAGGCTGTGTATCCTTATCCACACATTGCCTGAGTGACTTTTAGGGAAAAGAATAAAACCAAAACAAACAAAAGCAAAGCTTACTCCATTTTTTGCCAGGCACGGGCTCAGAGGGAGTGCTGTCCCCGCCGTGGGGACCTCCTAGGTCAGGCCCCATGGTCCCCAGTGCCACTCAGGCCTGGATGCTGCACACCATTTGACCAACAGCATCACCCTGACCTGATTCTGTGGCGGCTCCAGGAGGGATGGAGCCGCCTCCCAAGGTCATGGGCTCTCTCTGCCAGACAAGCCGGGGGAGCCCCAGGCTGCTGGACACACTTTCTCTCTGGACAGACAACAGTCGGCGGAGCCCTGGGTTGGGGAGGAGGAATCAGGTAGAAGCTTGGGCCAGACTCCTTCCTCTTTTAGGGAATTTCCTGTCCATAAGGAGGGGCCGGGATTGTGGAATCCACAGACACAGGACATTAAAACGCCCGTGTACCAGGAGGAAGCTCCAGGGCCCGGCACGTAGTAGGCATTTCATTGAAAGGCTTGTTTGTTCAACTGCCTGGGAGGATGACACCGTCATTCCAGCCTAAACATTAGCCCTTACGGAACATTCAGTCCCACCAAATTTATCAACTATAAAAAATGATGATTTTTTTTTGTACAAGTCAATAAAGGGGTATTTATTACATGAAGACCTGGTACCTAGCATTGAGGGGGGCATGAAGAGGGTGGAAAGGAAGTGTAAGAGACGGCCCCATCCTGAATTGCTGACCCACTCTCAGTAGACAACCAAAAGCTCAAGGTCAACAGGGACATCCTTTGTGTCCATCATTATCAGAGAACCAGACTGTAGTGACCCAGTGTGTGCGGTTGGCTTTGTGGTGGTGAATCAAAGGAAGTCAGTATTTGCACAGGAAGTGGGGAGAGTTTGTGAGGGGTCGTGACAGGGGCACGGAAGATGGTGAGCACGAACTTTGTGAGCATCCTTGAGAAATCCAGCCCGTCCAGAGCAGGAGGCTCGCCTCCCGAGAACAGGGCAGAAACACGCACTGCTCAGATTTGCAGGCATACAAACCTCAGTGGCCACGGCTCACTCTAGGAGGTTTATTTTTTTTGTTTATTTATAAAAATAACGAATCTGTGTTTAGAGGAAAGTCTCCCAATAACGTAGCTCTAAACCCATAAATCAGTGATTTTGTAATAGGTCTTGAACTGTTAAAACATAATTTCCTAGAATTTCAAGCAAAGGGATTTGCAAAAGAAACCGTTTCCTCTGCATCCCACATTGTTAATTTTATCCCTGCTGTAAATTGTTCTCATAGGGAAATCCCCTGGGGGGAGGCAGCTTCATGGAAATACTGTAGTGAGATGTTCAAGGACCTTTGGGACCACCTTCCTTTGGGGATGTTGATATGTCCCAGGACAATCTCTGCCATGCAGTACATTTTCAACAGTTACATATTTACAGATGCAGCTGGTTTAAAACATGACATTTGTATCAAGTGCTTGTTAGGTTTGCTTGCTGCTGTTTCTCCGTTTACATTGTCTCAGATTTGGGGTTTCCCCTCTATTGCCCTTGAGACTTCATACTGCTGTTACTCCAGTGCCTCCCCCATCGGGTTTACTAGGGTGTAATTTACAGCCAGTGAAATTCTCCCCTTTTTAAGTGTGTCGTTCTATGAGTTTGACACACATATGCAGTCATGTGATCACCACCATTTCAAGATTTATAATATTTTCATCATCCTAGAAAGCCTCCTTCTGTCCCTTTGTCATAAATCCCCTGCCTTTGGACTCATGGACTCACACAGTCTGTGGCCTTTTGTATCTGGCTTCTTTCACTTAACATAAAGCTTTTTAGGTTCATCCATTGAGTTGAAAGTATCCTTACTTTCATTGTTAATCGTATTACATTGTATGGATCACCACAATTATCCAGGAAACAGTTGGTAGATGTTTGGGTTGTTTTCAGCTATTGGTGATTATGAATAAAGCTGCTCTAAACCTTTGCCTACAGGTCTTTGTGTGGACATATATTTTGATATGTCTCTTGATTATGTCCTCTGCTTTTAGTCTGCCTTCAGTCAGTGAATCCTAAATTACTTGAAATGCTTTCTGAAAAAACTTTGAAAACTAAATCACATTTTAACTGCACGGGAAACTATATTTAGAGAGGTGCTTTGGCAATTCTATTTGCAGTGTGGGCCAACACGCTATAATTCATGCCTTACAAATTTATATTTTCATTTCTTGGATTTACTGAACATACGGTGCATCTTTTGACAGGTAAAAATTCAGAGATTTTTTTCACTCCAGGGTGTAATTTACAGCCAGTGAAATTCTCCCCTTTTTAAGTGTGTCGTTCTATGAGTTTGACACACATATGCAGTCATGTGATCACCACCATTTCAAGATTTATAATATTTTCATCATCCTAGAAAGCCTCCTTCTGTCCCTTTGTCATAAATCCCCTGCCTTTGGACTCATGGACTCACACAGTCTGTGGCCTTTTGTATCTGGCTTCTTTCACTTAACATAAAGCTTTTTAGGTTCATCCATTGAGTTGAAAGTATCCTTACTTTCATTGTTAATCGTATTACATTGTATGGATCACCACAATTATCCAGGAAACAGTTGGTAGATGTTTGGGTTGTTTTCAGCTATTGGTGATTATGAATAAAGCTGCTCTAAACCTTTGCCTACAGGTCTTTGTGTGGACATATATTTTGATATGTCTCTTGATTATGTCCTCTGCTTTTAGTCTGCCTTCAGTCAGTGAATCCTAAATTACTTGAAATGCTTTCTGAAAAAACTTTGAAAACTAAATCACATTTTAACTGCACGGGAAACTATATTTAGAGAGGTGCTTTGGCAATTCTATTTGCAGTGTGGGCCAACACGCTATAATTCATGCCTTACAAATTTATATTTTCATTTCTTGGATTTACTGAACATACGGTGCATCTTTTGACAGGTAAGAATTCAGAGATTTTTTCACTCCTTTTTTTTTTTTTTTTTTTTTGTGGTATGCGGGCCTCCCTCTGTTATGGCCTCTCCCGTTGCGGAGCACAGGCTCTGGACGCGCAGGCCCAGCGGCCATGGCTCACGGGCCCAGCCGCTCCGCGGCATGTGGGATCCTCCCAGACCGGGGCGCGAACCCCGTTCCCCTGCATCGGCAGGCGGACGCGCAACCACTGCGCCACCAGGGAAGCCCCCTTCACTCCTTTGATTAATATTTTATTCCTGGAACAATTTTGATTTGTTTTACAGCTTAGTATTTCTAGTTTTTTATGATGTGCTTGAGTACAGAACCTTATCCCTCATCTGCAATCTCAAAATCGAAAATGCTCTGAAAACTTGATGTTTTAGCCTAATTTCTTGTTGGCAAAACCTGACCTGAACTGACCTGGGGGCCAAGGCGAGACCATTGCATTGAGTGTGAAGGGTCACAGGTATGTGTGCTTGGGGCGGGATGGGGCAGGAGGGGGGCACTGCCCTCGTGCCTGCTGCCACCATTACATCATCTTGTAAGAGGCACCTTCCTGACATCTGGAAAAGTATGAATTTTGCAACACATTTGGCTCCGAGAGATTTGGAGAAAGGATTTATGTTATCTTCATCTGTCCTCAACACAACTGCCCTACCTGTTTGATAAAACAGAGCTGTGCTAGAGAGTGATTTTGAAGAATTTTTTTTTTTTTTTTTACTGTGACTACACCAGTACACTTTATGTCATGATCCAATACAACACAAATACATACAGTTTCAAAAAACAATAGCTGCTCTTACTGCATGCAGTGTACTCCTGTTTTATTCTACTGTGTTTCATGAAAAAGAAAACGCTGGTTTGTGCCACTGCCTTTATTTGATAATAAACTAGTTAGTCATGGCCTGAAGCTGGGAGAACCCTGAGCTTCAGGGTGACGCTCAGCACGGTGGCAGCAAGCGGGGCTGGGGTGGGCGGGGGGAGACTGGAAGTTGATACCAGCCTCACTGTGAGTGGATCGCGCAGTGATGACAAATGCTTACATCGCATGGCCTTTGCAGACGTCACGGTGACATGTGAGGGCTGCTTTGCAGCAGAAACATGCGTGCAGATTAGATTCATAATCCTCACACTTCAGATCCAGCAGAGGAGACCCCGAGACCGTGCGTCTTCCAATTATCTGGAGTAAATCACCCAGCTCCAGAGTTAGGGCTGCAGTTAACACAGGTTAGATTTTACTCGCTTCCCATGTTGCTATCATCTGCAAGGTCTGTGCAAGCTAATTAGAGGATCACCATCGGGGTGGGTCAGTCAGGGTTTGTGGGGAGTGGGTGTGAGGCAAAGAATGTATTTCAGGAGCTAGACTGTGCACAGTTGTGGGTGCTCCTGGGGAAGTGAAGGTCCTGGAGGAAAGAAGAGCTGAACCAGTCCATCTAGGAGTTGAAGTGGGACCCTGATGGGAGCTCGGGTACAGGCGCTGGGGCAGCCCTGTGCCTGTGCAGCTCCGCTTCTGTGGAGCCGCGGTCGAGCATCAGTGCCTGGGCTCCAGAGGCCACCGGAAAACCAGGTATAACCATCTCAGTAGTTCATATTCATTTAAATAATGCTCATTTGACATTTTAATTATTTTATTGGAATTCAATTGACGTTGACCTTCCTACCAACTCTGAACCAAAGGACTTGCTCCCAAAAGGAATGGCATAAATGAGGTTGTTCTTTTCTAGCTTCTGAAGGTGACGGCGGTTGTGTTTGTTCCTGAGTCTGCTTCTCAGCCATACCTGAAACTCCAATGCTCTTCTTTCTTTGCCCCATCTTCATTTCCCTGCCTGCTTGTTTTGAATTTTCTGAGTCAGAATGAAACTTGACAGTTGGGACGACCCCAAGAAGTCATTTTGTTGGTGAGAAACGGAAACTTACAAAAGCAAAGAGGTTTGCCCATGAATATCCACACCTGCCTCACTGCATCCCTGGACTTGAATAGGAGGATGGTAATTGAATTTGATTAATGAGTCAGTCAGACCAAATATAATCATGGCCATGACTGCATCAGTTGGTCATTATCTTTCCCAGGCAGATAATTGACTTTGTGTTTTCCAGATGTGTTCTACACAAAGAATTCTGGGCAGTATGTCTTTTCTGGCTTTTAAAAATAATATGAACTATTAAAGATATACTTTTATATGTACCAAGCAGCTTTCAAGGATCTTAAGAACCTGGGCACTACCAACACAGGTGATTGAGTCCCTGTCGCCTGACTTTCATGGAGCTCTTTATGGGTGAATCTCTAACTGGTCTATATTCTGTACGTTTGCTAGTTCTTTTTTTTTTTTTTTTGCTTAATATTATGTTTGTGAGATGCATCCATATTTATTGATGTAGATGGTCACATGTACATTTGCACCGATTTATTGATTCATAGTATTTTATGGCTATATTCTCTCTCCTCTTGATGGATATGTAGGTTTTTCCCAATTTCCAGCTTCCTTGACCCCCTTTCAAGAGGGATAATCACTCTGAACAAATAGGATCAATGTGACTCTAACCAGATTGGAAAGGAAATGTCTGCCTGTTGAAGAGAACATGATGTTTTAAGTAGTTTAGCATGTGCTTTTCTATGTGGAAAATGTAATTGAGCTGAGCCTGGAAAGTCAAGCTATGTAGGATAACATTTTATGGGGAAATGTATTCATTGATCTCGTTAATTTATTAGCATAGGGCTTCTACCCATAACCTGGTCAGCCTGGTTTCAAATGCAGAATTTATTTGAAATAAAATTTAATTTGTTGTTAAATGCTCTGTAATGCACACTGACGATCCATTTATGGAGGCTTCCACAAATATTTACTCTGTGCTGTGCGTGGTCCCTGGACCATCTAATTTACACTGTTGACTTTAGCCAACATATATGAGAAAACTCTCACCTCCACCCTGTCAGTCAAGACTTCTCTCTCAGGCACAAACCCCACGTGGCTTCCAGGGTGACCTGCCACCTCCACACAACACCTCACGCTCATGGAAACACCGCCTCTGGGCACCGCTTCTCGAGACCAGCTCATGATTTCCTCTGCAGTCTCGGTTCCGTGATGACGGTAGGACCTCATTTGCTCTGAACCCTTCAGCCGTTCTGGTTATGTGGATGCTTTGCCAGAAATCCGAGTCCAGTAGGGAGGACCTGGCCATAACCCCTCCTCCTGATTTATCTCTGTGTTTAAGACACTTTCATAACCAACACTCAGTGCCCAGGGACCGTGCCTGGCACGTGCTAGAGGCTCAGTAAATATCTGTGGAATGAATAAATTAAAAATCCCACCAAATCGAGCCACTCATTGTTCATTAGCTACAACATATATTTCTTTTTCTTGAAATGTTTTCTCCAGTATATGCATTTAATAAAACTGCATATGTATTCTGAATGGCTTATAATTTCCAATTTTGAAAATTAAATTGTGTCCAAATAATTAAGATGTTACTCATCAACCCCTCGATCTTCAGCTGTTCCCCAGACCACAGTGACGTGTCCTGCCCTTTGTACTTTACCTTCCCCGAGCTAAAGTACGGGGCTCTTTGTGGCAGACAGCGGATCTAATTCTGCCAGCCTGTACTCAGAGCACACACTGTACCACACACACACACACACACAAACGTAATATGTAAACATACACACACACACACACACACACACACACACATAGTCCTCCTGGATACAGAGATTCACAAACAAGTTAGCGACATAAAGTATTAAGTGTACATAGGCATTTAGTCATCTAAAGGTGGCAGGTGGCAGACGGGCTTCGAGGTGGAGGTGTGGGAGGTGAGTCTTGACTGATGAGGACACCCTGGAAGCATGTGTGAGAAGGGCGTGGTGGTCCAAGGGAGAAGATCGCACACTGACTCGGAGGAACAAACACCTGCCTGTCCTGGCGTACGCGGTCAGCATGGGTGGAATTTGAGGTCCAAGGAAGTCATAGCAAGAGACAAGGCAGACGGGCCTGCAATACCGAGGGCCTCGCGGGTGTGCTTGGGACTATGGACCTTTCTCGTCAGCAGGCCGGTGGGCATGCCCAACCTGTGCTTCTAAAAGTTAAGCTTGGGTGCTAATGCGGAGGCCTGCTTAGCAGAGGGGATGCCCTGAGGCAAAGTGACAAGGATGCTGTTCAATTATCCAGAAACCAAAAAAGAGGAGGGCGGGGAAGAGAAACAAAGGCATGGAGACAGAATCTCCAGGTTTCCTGTGACAGATGGCAGGGCCCAGGTTCTGTCCTGGTTGCTACACTGGTGACAGCACCGTCTTTCAAGGTGAGGAATAAGGGAGGAAGAGCAGATTTTGGAGTAAAGATAGCATTTAGTTGTAAAAAGCTGTCGAATACTGAATGGAGATGTCTAGTAGGAAAATGGGTCTTGGGGACATGCTTGGACTGGGTGTGCAGATTTGTGAGTCGTCGTGCAGATGCTGAGTGGAGCCTCGGCGGTGGGTGTGTCATTCGGGTCTGCCATGTGGAGTTAGAAAAAAATAAGTGAGGACCAGACCTTGCCAACTCATCAACATTTAAGCGGGAGGCAGAGAAGAGGAGCCTGGTGGGCACAGCCCAGCCCCTCACTCCCTTGGGGGATCTCCCAGCAAGGTGAGCCTTCGGGGGTGTCCAGAGGGAGGGAGGTGGAGAAGTAGACAGGAGAGGGAAGGAAAGCAGGGAGAGTGGATCTGGGAGCGGATTTGTCCAGCGCAGCACAGAGGTGGCATGGGATGGGGTTGGAATGGGCCATCGGGCCTTGCGGTGGGAGCAGTGATTGGGGGGAAGCTGCGGCACCAGGTAGAAGCGGGGGCAAGTGCAGTGAGTGGCAGCTCCCAACAAGGGCTCTGCCGCCAGCTGTGCATTTGGTCCAGGCTTCAACCTTCCCTGGGTTGGTTTCTTCTTTGCAAGATGAGGAAATGGACTAGATCGTTTCTGGTTTCTTCCAGCTCCGTGGCTGCAGTGACTTCCTGAGTGAGTGGGTGGATAGATGGGAGGAGGGCTGAGGGAGAGGAATGAGGTGTCACTGACTGCAATTATTAGGGGCTTATTCAAAACCAAATGTATAGGGCTTCCCTGGTGGTGCAGTGGTTGAGAGTCCGCCTGCCGATGCAGGGGACACGGGTTCGTGCCCCGGCCCGGGAAGATCCCACATGCCGCGGAGCGGCTGGACCCGTGAGCCATGGCCGCTGAGCCTGCGCGTCCGGAGCCTGTGCTCCGCAACGGGAGAGGCCACCACAGTGAGAGGCCCGCGTACCGCAAAAAAAAAAAAAACAAAAAAAATCCACCAAATGTATAAAGATTAGCTACACGTTAGTATAGGTTCCAAATTGTCCATTCATTGTGATCAAAACCACAGACCAGTGAGGAGACACTGAGTCAGCATTTTCTAAAGCTTACGCCGTGAGCACTAGCTCGGCAGAATGTAATAGGTGTTAGATAAAACTAAGAAATGGTTTGTGGTCAAATAAATTTGGGAAACGGAGGCTTAATTAAGCTCAAAGTTATTGTTTTACGACAGAACTTCTCAAGTTCTTTACTATAATAATATTCGTTGTGATTTTCTAACACTTATTTGACCAGCGACTGTTTTTTTTCTCCTTTCGTTTTGTCTTGTTTTGCTTTAATTGGCAGCATTTCTGAGGACTAGCACTCTGATTAATGTAACTCAGTAGACACTGGTCTAGACGGTGAAGAAGGAGACTTTAGTGATAAGATGGTCCCCACAGGACATATCGGTTGGACTTTGACCTGGTCATTGTCCACGGCCCGTGTTATCGTCTTCTGAAGGCTCATTGTGTCCTCTAGGCAGTGCCATGAATGTGCTGCTTTGTTAGCTCGGGACCTGAGAGCCGCAGTTAATAGGTTGGCACCTCTGTGGCTGAATGATTCCATTCTGAGTCGGATTGCAGCCCAGTCCTGGATCCAGGAGCTGAATTCTGTCACAGCAGGTGGAGGATTGCTTTTGCAAGCTGCGTTCATTTACTCCCTTAGTGTATGTGGGCTATCGAGTGTCTCTCTGGGGACCAAGAAGCACAAAGCTGGGGCTGTAGCCTCAAAGCCACTGTTTGCAAATTGGGAGGTGCCTGCAGAGAATAGGTGGGAAGAGCCCGGTGCTGCTGGCTTTCTGTAAGAACTCTTTCCCCTCCAGTCTGCTTGGTTGGTGCTTTTCATAAAATGCCATGGTCAATTCATTTTCCACAAAAGAGCTACAATAATTTATCCCCCCAAATCCACCCAGGAAGGACCCACCAACTCCTCTGACAGCCCCACACAGGAAACACCCCTACCCCGCCCCAGCCTGGCCTTTGTTTTCTGGCCTCTCTCCAAGTTCTCATTCTGGTGATATTAATTCTCCTTTGCTCTGTCTGATCACATTAGATGTACTTTAAAAGTAGACAGCAGGGCTTCCCTGGTGGCGCAGTGGTTGAGAGTCCGCCTGCCGATGCAGG
>NC_041232.1:26918795-26935478 GCF_002837175.3 Physeter macrocephalus
AAAAAAAAAAAAAAAAAAAAAAGTAGACAGCAAACCTCTACATTTTTATGATGAAATCAATCATCAGATTTCATTATTACAATTCTGGATTATAAGTTTCATAAGTAATTATAAAGCTTGGATGAAGTTTTCATAATTGACTTACTCTTAACCCATATGAAAGGAATTTGCCATTTTTAGAAACCTTTCACACAACCACGTGTGTTTTATTTATGGAAGTAAAGGGATGTCTCATCACTTTCATGTTTCTCTGTTCAGAAGAGTTTAGAGTCGTGTGGAAAATCTAATCTTCTACAGGGGATGCCCTCTTCCAGATCATTTTTATAAAAAGCCAGTTAGACTGGTCTAAGGAATTCTTCCTAGAAGATCTTGGATTAGAAGACGCTTTACTTAATGAAGATTTAAATTTTATTTATATTATAGTAACAAATGGATGGAAATATTCTAAATGTACAACAGTAGTGGACTAGTTAAGTAAATCGTATCTGACTGTGAGTGTGGTGAGGCTTAAAAATCTTCAGTGAGTTGTAAAAATGTGAGTGATGTATTAAATGAACAAATCATTGTCAAAAACCATAGGTAAAGTATGAGCCTAGTTTTGTTAACTCTAAGAACGCATGTCCATGCACAGAAGGAAGACTGGAAGGGAAGGCTGTGGGGATACGTACAGGAGGATGCAGTGGTTGACAGCATAAACTTTGCACTTACAGGGAGCTTGAGGATAATTCTGTTCTCTCTCTGACTATCCGTATGACTTTAGGGAAGTAAGTTTACCTTTTGGAGCCTTAGTTTTTTCATATGTAAAAGGAGAATAAGTAATAATGCCTAACTCTTTATGGTGATTGGTTGGACTAAATAATATGTACGAAGCTCTTAGCACAAAGCAATTGCTCAGTAAGTGGTAGATATTATTACTAATTTTTAAAAAATTGATTGAAATATAGTCGATTTACAATGTGTTAGTTTCAGGTATACAGCAAAGTGATTCAGTTATATATACATATATATGTATACATATATATTCTTTTTTAGATTCTTTTCCATTACAGGTTATTACAAAATATTGAGTACAGTTCCCTGTGCTATACAGTAGGTCCTTGTTGCTTATCTATTTTATGTACAGTAGTATGTGTATGTTAATCCCAAATTCCTAATCTGTCCCTTCCCCGCCTTTCCCCTTTGGTAACCACAAGTTTGTTTTCAATGTCTGTGAGTCTATTTCTGTTTTGTAAATAAGTTTATTTGTATCATGTTTTTAGAGTCCACACATAAGCGATATCATATGATTTTTTAGTTTACTAAAATGTTAACATGGTTATTTCTAGGTGACGGGGTCTTGCTATTTATTATGTTTTTACCAATGTATCACATATCCAATGTAAATGACTACAGTATGTATTTCATCACATGAAGTGTATACGGAAAACTATGTATCTTTACATGCATAATTTCCTATCTTCTGCTTCCTGTCCCTAAACAAGTTTTACCTCTGATACACATTGGGTCACTTTCATCTGAGTCCAGTGAGATAAAGAAGACAAACAGTGTTATCTCTTTGGGTCAGAGGAAGGACTCAGGATGTGGGGAAGGCCTCCAGTGAAAGGCAGCTATCAGGTCCTACTGACAGTGGAACTGAATCTTCTGAGTTCTCTGTTAACGATCTTTCTTGGAACAGGATGGAAAACAAAATCAACTCAGTATTCAAAATCATGAAGAGCTCCTGTTCAAGGATTGCTTTAACATCTTCTCTGTTTTTCCTTCTAACTTTGATTTACTTCCAAGGCCCAATATCTCGTAGCTGCTTGTGTTCATCTAGTATTTAACTGCTCCAGCTAGATTGCAAACACCTGTCTCTGTACTGGATACTTGGTTTATTTAATAACAAGTTAGTCCATTAGCACGTTTTTGGAGTGAGAATTGGTTTAGGGTTCTTTATACTATTTCTAAAACTCCCTGGAAGCTTCCTCAATCTTAGTAGATTACATAAGACCAGGGTTGGTGAAAAGCTTTCTGGGCAGAAACTGAGCATTCTTTATTTTAAATTACTAAGAAGATTTAAACATACTTTAAGATGGTTTAACCATAGCAACATAACAACAACTAAATTTCCTCCCCCCCCGCTTTTCTCCCCTCCATAGCTTAAAGGGAGCTGACGCTGGCAACGGGATCCGAGTGTTTGTGCCTGATGTCGGCATGTTCATAGCCAGCCTGACCATCTGGCTGGTCTGTAGGAACATCGTTCAGAAACCAGGGACTGAAGAAGCAGCGCAGTATAACCTGGAGTTTGAGAATGAAGAATCGGTAAATCTGACTTTGTGCCTCTTCCTTCTTTGATTTCTGGGGCCTTGACCTTGGTAGGTTGTGACAGTGTAATAGTGAGATATGCACTGTGCTTCATGCCCTCCCGTGCTGGGCAGTTACTTGGCACACCCTCGTGTGGTCCTCACGTGTGGACATTCTCACCCATGCCTGGGCCACGAGGAAGACAAGTTTGGAGACCGTGAGGGCTGCCCTACGAGAGGCGTCATCCCCTAAGGGCCTGGGCTTGACCCTGTGTCTCTTCACTGTCATCTGCCCTTAACTCAGATGGGGAACCTTTCAAATTTGTATCATAGCCTATGGTCTAGATACCTTCGTTACTGCAATGCTCTTAGAGAAGTAACACCTGGTAGTTGTAGGAGAAAAAAATTAATTCTACCTTGAAGGAAGCTTCCAGTCTGTGCACCTTGCTGTCCTGAGTCTGTGTGTTAACTCCACATGCTTCCATCGAGGTATTTTTAAAGCCCTCCAGAGAAAAAAATATATGCATTTGGAAAAGTGTAAGAATGAGTAAAATGTATGTGAATTTTTAGCTATGTTTTTAGCTGGACCAGGGGACACGTCAGATTTCACTCCGTGGTGAATGGGAGCACGTGAGACAGCTGTCACTCTGTCCCTGACCTGTTTGTTCTAATAACTGCACTTTGTTATGTGAGTCTAGGTGACATTGACTTAAAAAGTAATTGATTTGGTAATTGAAAGATGAAATTTACAGTGAAAAAAGTTCCTTAACAGAGTACATTTGGACATTTGACACAAGTACCAAATATTTCATTCATGAGCTTTGGCAAGAAATTAAATCTATGAAACTGAAGTTACTTGAAATTACTTATATTGAGAATGATAACCACGAAGCTATCAAAGGAAGAAAATTCTCAGTTACAGCAGATGATGTACACGCTTCACAAATAAGCAGCACTTTACCTTGTATACTTATCAGAAATACAACAATGAAGAAAGAGTGAATATGATTCAGTTAACCTCTGCAGACTAGAAATGATGTTATCGCCTAAAATCCTTATGGGTAAAAGATATACAATCACATTGCATATCCATATTCTACTACTTTTAAGAGAAATGTTAAAAAAGGTACACGGTGTAAAAATTATTTATAGCAAGGTAATAACTACCCATCTCTTGCATTCAAGTTTGCAAACTACACAACACTTTTTGGTGTCCTGAAAATAGATAAAACTATGAAGGTGCTTTTTCTTCTGGTTGGCTTTATAATTATACGACAATTTAAATTTTTTAATCTTCTTTTTTTTTTTTTTTTTGTGTGGTACGCGGGCCTCTCACTGTTGTGGCCTCCCCCGTTGCGGAGCACAGGCTCCGGACGCGCAGGCCCAGCGGCCATGGCTCACCGGCCCAGCCGCTCCGCGGCACGTGGGATCCTCCCGGACCGGGGCACGAACCCGTGTCCCCTGCATCGGCAGGTGGACCCTCAACCACTGCGCCACCAGGGAAGCCCTTAATCTCCATTTTTACATTTGAAATTTATTTTATAATATTTACAGTTTTGAAAATCAGCTGGCTTAAATAATTACCCCAAATATTCCAGATTCAGTGAAAATAAATCCATTAACTCAAGCTCTCCAGACTTAGGGTTTTTCATTATTATTATTTATAAAGTGAGGTTGATTTTCAGTTATCCTCATATTATAGATGGAGTGTAAAGGATATTTACTGGGAATTGAGTGGACTCTAAAGTCGGACTTGGAAGCCGCCTAAGGTGGCTGTGTGATGTTGGGAAAATTGTTTATTCTCTTTTTCTGCAAAGCAGAGATTGTTGTGAGGACTTAATAATAAAGGGCACCCACTCTCCCTCTGCTCTTCTCCAGTTTGAGAGGCAGTAGAACAATCTCAAAAATTTCAAAGTCAGGTTCTCGTAGAATGAAAGAATGCTAAGTTGGAGGGTGTGTTTGAGGCCATCCCACTTCGTAAAAGAATCCTCTCTGTGCCTTTAGTAACAACCATGACTGAATTACAAAGCTTCATATAAAAAGGACTTCTGTCTCCAAATTCAAACTCTCTTTTGCCATAAAACTAGGAAAACCTACACTGACCTACAGAAGATAAGGGATGTTAGGTTAAGGTCAAGATCCCACATCTGGTGAAGAAGAGACACGGTATCATTGACTAATTCTAAAATCATGTTTCCTTCCTGATTCCCCTCGGTTCTCCAAGACAGGCTTATGGTACCTCTCTCCCATTTGAAAGTTGTTTAAATATCTGTGCCCTATATATTATTGATGACATTATTTAACAATAAAGAAAAGAGGGGTAGATACTCTAAACATTATTTATTGGGGCTTTGAAAATACTAAATATCATTATTATGAGGTTGATTTCCCTCTCGGTTAAATTTGTTTGGGTCTAATTTAGATATTAAGTTCCATTCTCTTAGTACATTCCAGCCCCCAGATGGCCCAGGGGAGCAGGCTAGAGTGAATCTTCTGAGATGATTCCAGGAGGAAATACATCTTACCAGGGAACCATCTAGCTAGAGTCTGAAAAGAATAGAAATACATGGCCAGGAGAAATAAGCAAGAGAATTTGTTTTGTTTTGAAGTCCCTAGCATACTTCCTGCTACTTGTAAATCTTGGCGTTTGTGTTCTAGATTTCTTGGTTTTTGAGGATCCCTTGAATTTTTTTTTTTAATTCCTGGCTTTTTTTTTTTTTTTTTTTTTTTTGGCTGCGTTGGGTCTTTGTTGCTGTGCACGGGCTTTCTCTAGTTGCGGCCAACGGGGGCTACTCTTTGTTGTGGTGCGCCAGCTTCTCATTGCGTTGGCTTCTTGTTGCAGAGCAAGGGCTCTAGGGCACGTGGGTTTCAGTAGTTGTGGCTTGCGGGCTCTAGAGTGCAGGCTCAGTAGTTGCAGTACACGGGCTTAGTTGCTCTGCAGCATGTGGGATCTTCCCAGACCAGGGATCAAACCCGTGTCCCCTGCATTAGCAGGCGGATTCTTCACTGCGCCACCAGGGAAGTCCCAAAGATCCTTTGAAAGGATAGTGTTTGCTGGCGTTGCTTCTTTCATTTATCTCAGTGGAGAAATGGCAGATTAATCAATCCTCTGGTGCCTGGGAGAATTCCTTTTCAAATCTAGCATGGTTTCAAAGTAGCAACTAATCCTTGGAGAAGGCTCAGGAGTCTTCCCTAATCTTCATGGACTTGTTAATGAGGCTCAAGTTTGCTGTTTTAAAGGGCATCACAAACCCAAGGATTCCCCCTAAAAACCTCCAGGGGGCATGGGTGGGAGGCTTGTCTCTGTTCTTGAATTTTACAGAGAGCAGACCTCAGTCAAGAACCAACTCCCCAAGTGCCATAAAAGGTTCTTTTCCAGCTGACGTATCTGTGGTCTTGTTTATTCGTTCATTTAATTCAGAAGCAGATCGACAAATCATAACTGGGAAAAAGATTCTGATTCTTAAGCCTTTAAAAAAATGAATTGTGTTATGAAAATTAAATTGTGTAGAAAGGTTATCTGTGCAATAAAACACCAATTACATCAGTAATTTTACCAAGCTGATAGCATCTGTGTGTTTATATACTTCTAGGTTTTTCTAGCTATTTAATGAGATTTCAGGCCTTATTTTTTTAAAACCAATAATAGTTTAATATACTACTGAACTAAATTTATGATAAATTAAATCTTTATTCAAATAGGAATTTTAGTCCCAACTTAGTCTGCTTCAAGAGGCATCTTCTAAGTAGTCTGATAAATCAAACATGAAGGATATAAAGAATATTCCAGTATAAATCATTGCCCATCCATTAAAAATTCAGTGATGTAACATTTAAGTCCCGATAATGTTATTTGGAAATTCCTTCGGAACCTCAAATCTGCACCCTCCTTTCTAATACCTAATGTTCATTAGTCTACTGTAACATCTGGCACAGAAAATGGCCAGCTGGGCTGCACGTCAAACTTCAACTTTGAAGCTCAAGTTACTATTTTTTTTAAGAGCGAGAAACAAAGAATGGAAGAAATCAATCTCTTTATTGTCACCTTTTAATTAGGCATCTGCTCAGTTCCCACCTGAGATCTAGTCCAGACTCACCTGCTTTACATTTTCTAGATCCTGGCTTTCAAGCACAAAGACATGGTCATCCGTCTCTGTTTGTCTTTGGTTACAGAGATTATTACTGACCCTGAACCACCCGTTTTCTTTTATGAGAACCAGCTAAATTTAGCTCTTCTGACTGCTATGCTCCCTCTAGAAATGAAGAATTCAGGGAGTGATGACAAAAGCCAGAGTTCTAAGGGCGCACAGACCCTTCCTGTTGCCTAAAAGTGTCCTGAAAGGTTCAGGACCCAAATAATTACTTGTGATGAACTGAGATGCAAAGAAAATACATGTCTTTGTTATTAAAATGTCAAAAGGTTGAGCAGTGCTGTACCTACCCTGGAATCCACCACTTTCCTTTCCCATCCTCCCATCCATCTGTCTGTTCCTAACTCCAATCAGAACTTTTTTACGGAGCCTGATCTCTGCTTGGAGCACTGTGCCAGGTCTAGGGTGGGATGAGTCTTTAACTCATTTTGAATTTATTTTTGCATATTGTGTGAGAGTAGTCCAGTTTCATTCTTTTGCATGTAACTGTCCAGTTTTCTCAACACCACTTATTGAAGAGACTGTCTTTTCTCCATTGTATATTCTTGCCTCCCTTGTCATAGATTAATTGACCATAAATGGATGGGTTTATTTCTGGGCTCTCTATTGTGTTCCATTGATCTATGTGTATGTTTTTGTGCCAGTACCATACTGTTTTGATTTCTCTAGCTTTGTAATATAGTTTGAAATCAGGGAGCATGATACCTCTGGCTTTGTTCTTTCTCAAGATTATTTTGGCTATTTGGGGTCTTTTGTGGTTCCATAAAAATTTTAGCATTCTTTGTTCTAGTTCTGTAAAAAATGCCATTGCTACTTGGTAGGGATTGCATTGAATCTGTATATTGCTCTGGGTAGTATGGACATTTTAACAATACTAATTCTTCCAACCCTTGAGCACAGTATATCTTTCCATTTATTTGTGTCATCTTCAATTTCTTTCATCAGTGTCTTATAGTTTTCAGAGTACAAGTCTTTAACCTCCTTGGTTAAATTTATTCCTAGATATTTTATTTCTTTTTGATGCAGTTGTAAATGGGATTGCTTTCTTAATTTCTCTTTCTGATAGTTTGTTATTAGTGTATAGAAATGCAACCAATTTCTGTATATTAATTTTGTATACTGAAACTTTGCTTAATTTGTTTATTAGTACTAATAGTTTTTTGGTGGAGTCTTTAGGGTTTTCTATATATAGTATCATGCCATGGGCGAATAGTGCCAGTTTTACTTCTTTTTAATTTGGATGTCTTTTATTTTTTTCTTGCCTAATTGCTGTGGCTAGGACTTTCAACACTGTGTGTAAAAAAAGTGATGAGAGTGGGCATCCTTATCCTGTTCCTGATCTTAGAGGAAAAAGCTTTCAGCTTTTCACTGTTGAGTATGATGCTAGCTGTGGGTTTGTCATATGCAGCTTTTGTTATGTTGAGGTATGTTCCCTCTATACCCACTTTGTTGAGAGTTATCACTGTAAACAGACGTTGAGTTGTGTTGAGTGCTTTTTCTGTATCTATTGAGATGATCATATGATTTTTATTCTTTGTTGATTGATCTGTGGATGTTGAATCATCCTTGCATTTCTGCAATAAAACTTACTTGATCATGGTGTGTAATCCTTTTACTGTATTATTGGATTTGGTTTGCTAATATTTTATTGAATATTTTTGCATCTATGTTCATTGGAGATATTGGCCTCTAATTTTTTCTTGTGACCTCTTTGTCTGGTTTTGGTATCAGGGTAATGCTGGCCTTGTAAAATGAGTTTGGAAGCATTCACTCCTCATCAATGTTTTGGAATAGTTTGAGAAACATAGGTATTAACTCTTCTTCAAATGTTTGATAGATTTCCTCTGTGAAGCTCTTTGGTCCTGGACTTTTGTTTGTTGGAAGATTTTTAATTACTGATCCACTTTCATTACTATTATTTTGTCTTCTTAGATTGTCTATTTCTTCATGATTCAGTTTTGGAAGTTTATGTGTTTCTAAGAATTTATCCATTTCTTCTAAGTTGTCCAATTTGTTGGCATATAATTGTTGATAGTAGTCTCTTATGATCCTTTGTATTTCTTGGTAACATCTCCTCTTTCATTTATGATTTTATTTATTTAGGCCCGCTCTCTTTTTTTCTTGGTGAGACTGGCTAAAGATTTAGCTGTTGTCTTTATCTTGTCAAAGAACCAGCTCTTGGTTTCACTGATCGTTTCTGTTGTTTTTTACTTTCTATTTCGTTTATTTCCATTCTGATCTTTATTATTTTCTTCATTCTACTAATTTTGGGTTTTGTTTGTTCTTCTCTTTTTAGTTTCTTCAGGTGTGAGGTTAGTTTGTTTAATTGAGACTTTTCTTGTTTCCCAGGGTAGGCCTGTATCACTATGAACTTCCCTTTTAGAACGGCTTTTGTTGTGTCCCACAGATTTTGGAAAATTGTTTCCATTTTCATTTGCTTCAGGTATTTTTTTTAATCTCCTCTTCATTTCTTCATTGACCCAGTGATTGCTTAGTAATATGTTGTTTAGTCTCCATGCGTTTGTGTTTTTTCCAGTTTTCTTCTCATAATTGACTTCCAGTTTCTTACCTTTGTGGTTGGAAAAGATGCTTGATATGATTTCAGTCTTCTTAAATCTATTGAGACTTGTTTTTTGACCTAGCATGTGATCTATCCTGGGGAAAGTTCCATGTGCACTTGAAAAGAATGTGTTTTCTGCAGTTTGGGATGGAATGTTCTGTATATATCTGTTTTCCATCTGGCGTAATGTGTCATTGATTTTCTGTCTGGGTGATCTATCCATTGAGGCAAATGGGGTATTAAAGTCCCCTACTATTACTGTATTACTGTTCATTTCTTCCTTTATGTCAGTTAATATTTGCTTTATAAATTTACATGATCCTTTGTTGGGTGCATGTTTACAAATGTTATATCCTCTTGTTGTATTGATCCCTTTATCATTATGTAATGCCCTTGTTCGTCTTTTTTACAGTCTCTGTTTTAAAGTGTATTTTATCTAAATATTGCTACTCCAGCTTTCTAAAAAATTTCCATTTGCATGAAATATCTTTTTCTATCCCTTCACTTTCTGCCAATGCATGTCTTTAGATCTGAAGTGAGTCTCTTGTTTTTTTATCCATTCAGCCACCCTGTATCTTTTGATTGGAGAATTTAGATCATTCACATTTAAAGTAATTATTGATAGGTAGGTTCTGCCATTTTGTTCATTGTTTTCTCATATATTTTTTTTTCCTTTGGTAAGCTTTCTCTGTTCCTTTCTTCTCTTGTTCTCTTCCCTTGTGGTTTTATGATTTTCTTTAGTGTTATGTTTGGATTCCTTTCCCTTTATTTTTTGTCTATCTATTTAAAGGTTTGGGGTTTTGGTTTCCATGAGGCTCACATATAACAATCTGTATAAAAAAATCTATTTTAAGTGGATAGTCACTTAGGTTTGAATACATTCTGAAAGCACTACATTTTTACTCCCCTCTCCACATTTTATGCTTTTTATGTTATATTTTACATCTTTTTATTTTGTGTATTCCTTAAACACTTATTGTAGTTACAGTTGATTTTACTACTTTTGCCTTTTTTTTTTTTTTTTTTTTTTGCGGTACGCGGGCCTCTCACTGTTGTGGCCTCTCCCATTGCGGAGCACAGGCTCCGGACGCGCAGGCTCAGCGGCCATGGCTCACGGGCCCAGCCACTCCACTGCATGTGGGATCTTCCCGGACCTGGGCACGAACCTGCATTGGCAGGCGGACTCGCAACCACTGCGCCACCAGGGAAGCCCTACTTTTGCCTTTTAACCTTCATAATAGCTTTAGAAGTGTTTCATCCACTAACTTTACTATATGTTTGCCTTTACCAGAGAGACTTTTCTCTTTCACATGTTTTCTTATTTCTAGTTAAGGCCTTTACTTTTCAGGTTGAAAATCACCCCTTAACATACCTTGTAAGGTTGGTTTAGTGATGAACTCCTTTCTTTTTTGCTTGTCTGAGAAACCCTTTATGTCTCTTTCATTTCTGAGTGATAACCTTGCTGGATAGGGTAATCTTGGTTGTGTTTTTTATTTTCAGCACTTTGAATGTATTGTGCTGCTCCCTTCTGGTCTGCAAAGTTTCTGCTGAAATATTCACCAGTAGTCTTATGGGGGTTCCTTTATATATAACCAGTTGTTTTGCTGCTTTTAAAATTCTCTCTTTATCTTTAATTTTGACATTTTGATTATAATGTGTCTTAGTGTGGATCTTGTTGGGTTCATCTTGTTTGGGACTGTGCACTTTCTAGACCTGGGTGTCTGTTTCCTTTCCCAGGTTTGGGCAGTTTTCAGCCATTATTTCTTCAGATAAGTTCTCTGCCCCTTTTTCTCTCTCCTCTCCTTCTGGGACCCCTATAATGTAAATGTTAGTACACTTGATGTTGTCCCAGATGTCCCTTAAACTATCCTCATTAAAAAAATTTTCTTTCCTTTTTGTTCTTCTGATTGGATGATTTCCACTACCCTGTCTTCCAGATTGCCAATCTGTTTTTCTTCATCATCAAATCTGCTTTTGATTACTTCTCATGTATTTTTCATTTCAGTTATTGTATTCTTCAGCACAGACTGGTTCTTTTTTTTTATATATTCATACTCTTTGTTGAAGTTCTCACTGTATTCATCCATTCTTCTCCTGAGGTCAGAGAGCATCTTTATGACCGTTACTTTCAGTTCTTTATCAGGTAGATTACTTATCTCCATATCATTAAGGTCTTTTTCTGAGGTTTTCTCTTGCTTTTTTTTTTTTTTTTTTTTTTTTGGAACATATTTCCTCATTTTGCTGACTGTTTCTATGTAGTAGGCAAAACTGCTGCCTCTCAGTCTTGAAGGAGTGGCCTTGCGTAGGGATGATCCTTCTTGTTCAACCCTGCCTTAGCTCTTGGTGGTCTCTCAAATCTTTGTAGTTCTTGATATGGCCCCATTGTTGAGGGTGTGTCAGGACCTGTCAGTGTTCTGAGGGGAGGATTCTCATTTAGCACTTAGGCTGATTGGAAGCCAGTCTCTCAGGCAACAGCTTCTAAAGTATGCAGATATATACAGTCCCGTTGGGCCACAATTGTAATCCCTGCTCTTCTCCAGATGTGGAGATCTGGACATGTCCTCTGGGCGACAGTTGCAAAAATCGGGACTCTTGAGGAGTGCACAAGCTCCTTCCTAGGAAGTCTCATTGAGCTGTAGTGAGGCCAAGGGGGTATGAGGATGTTGTCATCCTGCTTACTTCCCTGGGAACCCTTCCTTAGCCTCTAGGTGTGAGAGAAACCTGAGGCTCAATGTTCCATGAACGGGCCTTTTTCAAAGGAAGCCAGGGGTTGTGTTTGCCTGCTATATGTGTGGTGCCCTGGGGGTGGTGGCCTGACAAGAGCTCTCTTTCCGATTGCTCCAGTGCCATGGAGCTCAGGGTCTCCAGCCCCATTGGCCACCAGGGCCAGGCAATCGAGTTGTGTCTCTATCTGGACTGTATGCTCCTGCTGGCTTCAGCTGGAGAGTGTGGGGGCCAGGCTTGGTCCTTTGCTTTGGGAAGGCAGTGGGAAAATGACTTGACTGTGTGCCCACAGCTTCAGCAATGCAGAGGAGAGTGCCCTGTGTGTGTGCGTGTGTCAGCTTTAGGGCAGGAGTGGGAGGATGCCAGGACCACTGATGCCCAGCCACCTCAGCCACTGGAGCTCTCCGGCTTCAGCAGGTCAGCAGGGTAGTGCTACAATTGCTCAACCCTGTGTCTGAGCTCACCTGCCTGCTCCAGCAGGTTAGGTGGGGAGCGCAATGGCACCTCTGTCTCTGGGGAGTGTTTCCACCATCCCCCACCCCTCCAGCTGATGCCTTTGGATTTACGAATGACTCTCCTTTACATACAGTCTCAGCATGTGTCACACTGCTGTCATTTCACTGGCTCTAGGGTGAGTGAGCCCACATGCCTCCCCTGCCTGTCTGGGTGTGGCCCTTTCTATCCTCTGTTGGGGACCAGGTGTTCAGCTAGTTCTCAGGTTCTTTTCAGGGGAAATTGATCCATGTGTAGCTGCATATTTGTCGTGTCCACGGGAGGAGGTGAGTTCAGGCTCCTCCTTCGCCACCACCTTGAACTGCCTTTGACCTGGGAATTTGTAAAGGTCCAGGTGCAGGGCCCATCCCAGACCCGTTCGGTCAGAATCTCTGGGAGGCCGGCAAACATATAGTGGTACCAGACCTGGTTTTATTAAAGCTCCCCAGGCCCGCGGTCCTGGCTCACCCAGCGGGTCACTGCCTGCTAATTCAGTGTGTCTTTGCCCGTCCCTTATTAAACTTTTATTACTCTGTAGGAGGTTGTTGAAAGCATACATCTCTATACTCACTTTTCCAAATGGAACAGGGAACGATTTAACTGCTCTTATACGTTTGGAAAAATAATCTTCCTAAAACAAGCGCAGAAACAGAATAAAATATTGGCTTTGTGCGACGCTGTCACGTTAGGCTGACATAACACACGTGACCCCACACCAGCACGGCTCCCGTGCTCTATCTGGCTGCTTGTGTCCACGAGGACGCTATGGATGAGACTTGTTCCTCTTCTGCAATGACTCACATCATGGCCTATTCCTTCCTTGGGCTCTTCTGTTGAGATGAACCCACTCTGTGAGATAAAGTGTTAACTAAACAATTCTGGCATCTCTTAGAAAAATGTTCCCTTTGCCTCCAGGATCTTTTGGTTCATTATCTGTGACTCTGATACCCTCCCATCAAAATGTTTTTAATAGCTTGGTTTTACCCAAGAGAAAGAGGAAAATGGATTCCATGGCATGAGACTCTCTGGTCTAACATCTAAAGGTTGGCTGAAATCAGAAAGAGGTTCCACAGATAAATTATTTCAATATATTTTCCAATTAAGGGAGTCTGCCTAGCATACGACTCAAACACGGTATTTTCAGGTAGGATGAGTTGGTCCAAGGTTGCAGATGTCAGCAAGGGCATGGATTCCAGGCTGGTTGCTTCCAAATCACCTTGTGCAGCTGTTTAAACAGACAGATTCCTGGGATTCACTCCCAGAATTTCTGATGTAGGAAGTTTGAGGTGGAGCTTGGTAATCGGTCCTCTTAAAGATTCCCAGGTGATTCCTGGGATTTAGTCCAATCCAGGTTGAATCGTCTAGTGCTTGGGGATAAGGAAACATGATGTTTGGGTTCTACTGAAAGTAATTGATGGTGTCTTCCTGGTCCAGAATTGAGTGGGAATAACAGCTAATGCTGTGACTGCTGGGGCGGGGCTGCAGGGTGGGACGCAGTGGTGGGGTGAGACTCGGAGGCCCTGTCCAGGCTCGGGGAACCATGGCCTCTCACACAGTTGACTCTGTAGCACTTGGAGCATCCTCATGTGAAATGAGATGCTACCTTAGTACGTTTGGTGTGTTTCGAAGTCAGGGGCTTTTAAAGAAGGTGCATTAAAGCACTTACAATTCTTCAGATAAGTTGTAGACTTTGACCTGGGCAACACTGATATGTAATATTTTATTTGGCTTTTTAAACTATAAAGGGCCTCTTTGTCTTTCATTACTAAGAGAGCTCAGGAACCAGGGGGAGAAATCTTTATTTACAGTTACTCCTTCTTAGCTCCAAGGCCAGAACCAAGTTGGGTTCCGACACGGGGACAGATTACAACTCCAGCAACTAAGGCTGTTCGTTGGTAAATATGGTAGGGTGAGCTGAGGCGCTTCCAGGGCGTCGGGGTTTACACTGCACATATGGATTGTTTTGGGGACAAAGCCAGCCTGTTACCAAGCCAGCCTGATGTGGCTAATGGCAGTTCTGGCACTGGCCTGGACGGTAGGGGCTCACTTTCGGCTCCCTGTCAGCTTGGCAGGTTTAAAAAGTGTTTTTTTTTTAACTGAAAGCCCCGGGGATTCCGGTACAAAAATGCTGGAAAACCTCAAGTACGCTGGTATGTTTATAAAAATCACAGGGGCCCCAGTCCCGCCCAAGAGAGGTCAGGGAAATGCATTTGTCTAAGCTCACGAAGGTTCTTGACCAGAGATTTCTATTTGATTTAATCTACATCCGCACCAATTCCATAACTGAGCGATAAGTCATTTATTATGAAAGTTAGGAGTGTGTTTCTGACTGGGACCAGGCGCCTCTACCTGTGTTCTCTCTCTCTGTCTCCTTGTTCAAGTATGGGAACTGAAGGTTTTGGACAAACTTCCTTCCTCAAGGCGGGATTTTTAGTGTGTCACCCACCTGTTGTGCGGGAGGTATTAAGCAACAGATGCCCCATGTGGAAGGCGATATGAGTGCTATAGCACACACAGCAACTCAGCTTTGGGAGATGAAGAAGCTGAAGGAAGGCTGGCCTGGGAGCCGGGGCCTTGGACACTGGGCAGGGGCCCCGATGGGGTGGGGACAGCACATCCCAAGGCAAAGAACCTGTGGATTCTGGGTTCTCCGTGTGGTTCCCTGCATGTGATGTTTCTGGGCCAAGAGATGAGGATAAGGTTGGAGAGACAGACTGGTCCCAGGTGTGGCAGCTCCGACAGGTGGGCACCTCTGTATTCTCTCCAGGTCACCTCATCAGATCCCTGACTTTGGCAGTGAACCTCAGGTAGACCTCTCCACACTCCAGAATCCTACACTAGCTGCCCCCACGACACCTTGATCTCAGAACTGGACTCCCCAACCTGCTCCACTCCTGGTTGTCCTGATCGCATCAGCAAAGACAACAACAGCACAGGAACTACCTCTGATTCTCCTCCACCCCTCCTCCCTCCACATGAAATTTACCAATCAGCTCTGCTGACTCGACCTCCAAGACATTCAGCCAAGACACAAACGCTCTTCAGCTCCATTCCCTGCCCCCTCCTCCATCAGAACAGCCTCCTGGCTGCAGGGTCCTCCTGCCCTCCCCCTGCAGCCACTGGAGTCACCCTACGAAACAGATCCTGTTGTTCCCCTCATTGCGGGGAGTGGTTGGTTATCAAAGTCCTGTTAGAGCGGGTTCAAGTGTTGGGGGCGTGCCGCCGTACATCCAGCCAACTCTTGGAGACTTTCACTTCGAAACTCCCAAACGTGGGTGATGTGGGACAGGGGAGGGTGGTGGGCTGTCCTTCTCCCAGGTGCCCCAGCACCTGCAGCTCATCCACTGTTCCAGGAGGGGGCCATGAGCACCTGCCCACAGGTGGGCTGCAGGGGGTGGGCTGATGCACTTGCTGGGGTTCAGCCCTCTTGTCTCTGTGAGGCGGGACATTGGGGTATCTGCTGACAACGAGGAGGAGGAGGAGGAGGAGGAAGTGGGTCTGGGGACACACCATGGAGGCTCAACCAGCCCTTCCCGCTGCCTGGAAGGCTCTGGCCTAGAATTTTCACATGGCTGGTGACTCTGTGACATTCAGATCTCAGCTTAAATGTCACCTCCTCAGAGAGGCTCTCCCTGACCTCAGAATCTAAAATAGCTGCCCTGACACTCGCAATCACACCACCCTATTTTAATTCTTAGAATAGCATTTATTGCTGTGAGATATTTAGTTGTTAATTTTTTTACTTGTTTACATGTGTGGGGCTCTATCTCTTACTAGTGACACTGGTACATACTGAGCTCTGAACAGAGAGAAAAATCTTAATGCATAAGCCTGAAACTTTCTTTTTCCTTCCAGAAAAAGTACAAATGTGCTGTGATAGAATACGGTAGGATGCAAAACCCATTTTGGGTATATGAACTTGAATTGCCTGGGATTAAATCCCTGTGGGTGTATGTGTGTGTCTGTGTTGTGTGTATGTATGTGTGTGTCTCTTTGTGTCTTCGTATATGTATGTGTGTGTTGTGTGTGTATTGTGTATGGGTGTGTATTGTGTGTGTACATATGTGTGTTGTGTGTGTCTCTGTGTGTATCTCTGTGTCTTTGTATATGTATGTGTGTGTTGTGTGTGTATTGTGTCTCTGTGTATATGTGTGTCTGTGTGGATTGTGTATGTGTGTGCATGTGTGTGTAGTGTGTGTACGTATGTGTGTTGGGGGTGTGTGTGTGTGTAGGGTAGGGGGTGCATCCTGTAGCCTTGGCTTCATCAACAGCCAACGTAAGTCCCGAGTGGTCTGTACCCACCTGGGCAAACAGCACTTACCGAGCTGTGTACCCATCTCCTGTGCCTGGCTTCCTCCAGTGAGCTGGGGCACAGATGGAGCTTCAGACACCAGCAGTGAATATTATGTAATATCTGAACTAAGTGTATTGAGAAAGTATATATGTGTGTGTATATATATATATATATATATAT
>NC_041232.1:26935499-26938273 GCF_002837175.3 Physeter macrocephalus
ACACACACACACACACACACACAATGGAATACTACTCAGCCATCAAAAAGAATGAAATAATGCCGTTTGCAGCACCATGGATGGACTTGAAGAGCATTATGCTAGGTGAAATAAGTTAGACAGAGAAAGATAAGTACTGTGTGTTATCATTTATATGTGGAATCTAAAAAATATGACAAACTAGTGAATAAAACAAAAAGAAGCAGACACACACATATAGAGAACAAACTAGTGGTTACCAGTGGGGAGAGGGAAGGGGGGGAGGGGCAATATAGGGGTGGGGGGAAAAGGCTTGTTATGGAATTATATGAAATCATGTGTGTGAAACTTTTGAAAGTTGTAAAGCACTATAGAATTTGAAGAATCTTTCATTCAATAAAAAAATTTTAAAAAGAAAGAACCTTTAAAATGGGAAAATGGAGCAGCCAGGCTCTACTCTCTAAGCTTTGACTCCAAGTCTGATCTGGGCTTAAGGATCCTTCTAGCTCTGCAGAGAGCTGCGGTCTTTTCAGGATGAAGCCTGTCAGCCTGGGGTGAATACAAACAAAGTTTCATGCATCTGAAACCGGCTCCTTTTGTCTTAAGGTGATGGTTTATATTTATAATTCCTTTAAAAAAATCTAATCCTTCCAGGATAAGATTGTAATTAGCCAAAAAATTCTTATGTATTCTTTAAAAACAAAACAAACAAAAAGACCCCACAGGATACCCAGTTTAAAATAATCCATGGGGATGGGGAAGGGTAAGCTGGGACAAAGTGAGAGAGTAGCATGGACATATATACACTACCAAACGTAAAATAGATAGCTAGGGGGAAGCAGCCGCATAGCACAGGGAGATCAGCTTGGTGCTTTGTGACCACCTAGAGTGGGGGGATAGGGAGGGTGGGAGGGAGGGAGATGCAGGAGGGAGGAGATATGGGGACATATGTATATGTATGACTGATTCACTTTGTTATAAAGCAGAAACTAGCACACCATTGTAAAGCAATTATACTCCAATAAAGATGTTAAAAAAAAAATAATCCATGGAAGTATGTGTATGTGCTGTACATGTGTTTCCTCCCTGAATCTCTAGTGATGGTCCTGAGGTCCTGAATGGCCTGGGATTGGACTGGTGCACGATTCTCTAAAAGGATAAGATAGGAAGCGACTGTTTATTTAGCCAAGTAGCTGGGACCACACATCCTCCCACCGGCAGGAAATACTAAAATAGTGAACAAAGATAAACTCCAGAAAGAAAAGGGATTTCCTAAGCGCTGATTTGGCCCATCCTTTCCGTTTAAGCCATGGACACATTCATCAAACTTCCCATCACCTTGGTGGCAAACTCAGTAAATTTGAGGAACCATAAGCAGCTAACATTATGAATAGACAGTTTCTTCTTCTGCCTGTAAAAAATGAGCTCATGTAGGTAAGATGAAATGCCGTTAGGGACCCTATGATTAGCGATGCTTCCTGTTTACTTTTTCAAGAAAGATCAAAGTTCCTTGGGCTTTACACAGGGACCACTGGAGACCTGGGGGCTTAACGTGGTTGAGTGGTTGTCTGCATTTTTTCCTGATTTGTGAAATTCACCTCATTGACTGGCCCATATATTGCAAACCATATAATCTGTTGGGTGGATAGGCAGAGTTCTAGACTGCAGTGTTTTCTGTTTTTCATTTATTTAGGCTGGAGGAGAAAAAATAGACCCAGAAGAGGCACTGATCTATGAAGAGGATTTAGAGGAAAGAGATGGTGTTGAAGGCGATTTGGAAGAAAGCACGAAATTAAAACTCTTCCGCAGGCTGGCCTCTGTGGCTTCCAAGCTTAAGGAGTTCATTGGCAACATGATAACCACCGCGGGGAAGGTTGTTGTGACGATTTTACTGGGTTCATCAGGTGAGGGTCTCCAACTCCTGGTGGAGCACGAGGGAGCTGGCGAGTAATGAAAGGAAGGGCTGAAGAGGAAACAAAGAAGGAAACAGTTCTGTTCCGTGGCACCAGAATCATAGCTGTAGCTTTTGTAAAATTGGCTACATGTACAAACCAAACACGCACATGTAGCTTTTCCCGTTCAGATCTAGGTTTTATGTTTTTAGATGGTTGCTATTAACCTCTGTAAAGCAGTCTTCTTCCATAGCTGTTAGGTGACATCATTTTCTACGTGACGATCCGGACAACTGTTATCCTCCCTCAGAGCCTGTGAATGGTGATCTGGGACAAGGGACAGTTTTCGTGGTCCCGTCCAGAGCTGCACATGTGCTTTCTGAAAGCTTTTCTGTTTACACTGAGTCATTAGCAATCTTAATGTAACTCTCCAGGATAGACTATTTTTCTTCCAGAGTTAGATCGTAATCTTCCAGCACAGACGCTCACTTCCTCTCGCTGTTGGCTGCGGGCTGCTTGTTCCATAAAAACGTTATCTCCATCTTCGCCCCCTTCCCCGTTGCCCCAGAGGTACTGTGAACTTTATTCCATCCTGCTTCGGTGAAATTTCATGAGATGAAACAATTTAACTGTTTTTCCATAGGAAAGTTAAAAAATGGAAAAGTGAATAGTATTTCTCAAGAAATGTAACTCAGGATTTTGATGGGAAGTCATTGCTCCCCTCAAAGTTTTAAAATACCTGTAAAGGAATTACCTTGTTTTACATTTCCCCTTTTAGTGATAGTGCAAATCAAATTTCATCAGGCAGGGCAAAGGTTGTTTTTTTTTTTTTTTTTTTTGCGGAACGCGGGCCTCTCACTGTTGTGGCCTCTCCCGTTGCGGAGCACAGGCTCCGGACGCGCG
>NC_041232.1:26938283-26940242 GCF_002837175.3 Physeter macrocephalus
CGCGCGGGCTCAGCGGCCATGGCTCACGGGCCCAGCCGCTCCGCGGCATGTGGGATCTTCCCGGACCCGGGCACGAACCCGCGTCCCCTGCATCGGCAGGCGGACCCTCAACCACTGCACCACCAGGGAAGCCCAGGGCAAAGGTTAAGTGAGACTTTAGTTGCCACAGAACGTAGTATTATGAATCCTAGTTAACAAACAAACAAAAGCAAATTATTATTTTAAAAAATTTATTGGGGAAATTTAGAGTGCACATACAGTATTCCTGAAGAATTGGGGGAGAGTAGATAGATGGAAACAGGCAAGTAAATAAGCTAAATTCTACTGGTATGAAAAGTGGATGTTTGCGGGGCCCAAACGCCACAGGTAGGGTTTCTTCATCATCTGGTATTTCCCCATATTTACAAATTTCACTTTACATGTGACTGTTTTTCACATTAAGAATAGCATTAATTCTGATTTTATCAAAGTGTGATGAATTGTACTAAAAGCATAGGAAGGAAATTCACGTCATCTCCAATAGTGACGTTTCCTACGAGGCTCACGGTTTCTGAGTCTACGCGGTGTCTCACTCTAGCCTTTCTCCCTCCTCAGGAATGATGCTGCCCTCTCTGACCTCGTCCGTGTACTTCTTTGTGTTTTTGGGTCTGTGCACCTGGTGGTCCTGGTGCCGGACCTTCGACCCCTTGCTGTTCAGCTGTCTCTGTGTCCTGCTGGCTATTTTCACTGCGGGACACTTGATTGGACT
The DNA here is from genome assembly GCF_002837175.3 of Physeter macrocephalus. Classification (NCBI taxonomy): domain Eukaryota; kingdom Metazoa; phylum Chordata; class Mammalia; order Artiodactyla; family Physeteridae; genus Physeter; species Physeter macrocephalus. Next base: position 26,939,032 of record NC_041232.1, read on the forward strand.
GTATTTGTACCAGTTCCAGTTCTTCCAAGAAGCAGTCCCTCCCAACGACTACTATGCCAGGTAAGAGGAATCAACTGCTAGACATTTCACAGTTCAGTAATATAATCTGCGAGCCCTCTGGAGGGCCCCCTTATGACCCCGCCGGGCACTGTGCATCTGCTGGGGTTCTCCTGGATGCCCACTGACGTGTCAAGCCAGGGTTTGGCGGGGATGGGGAAGCTGTCTCTGCCTTGAATGTATTGGCCGACACTGTTTAGAGTGAGGAGGTGTCGCTTCAGATGGAGGTGCTGCTGGGACATGGCGGGGGGGAGGGGAAGCTACTGTCGGTAGCAAAGGACAGACACATGGTCTCAGACGTGGAAAGAGACCCAGGAAGAACGTTTTACAGCAAAGGATAATAAGGACGCGTCAGAGCATCAGCTGTAAGGAGCTGTCAAGGGCAAACAGAGGACAAACTGAGCATTGAAAAGAACTAAATGATTATAAAAATGTAAAAGTACAAATGCATGAGTCCATGATGTGTGTGTGTGTGTGAGAGAGAGAGAGAGACAGGGAGACAGAGAGAGAAATATCTAGTTTGCTTCAGTTGTCAGTGATTACTATCCCAAATTCTTACTATGAAGTGGGAATTAAAGGTAAAGAACCCCACATTTACTTCGACTATTTAGAAGGAACTCCAGGCCGAGGGAAAACTCTTCTTGACAGGATGACACCAGCTAATGAAAGGGAAAGGAATACTAGAATTAGAAAATTACCATTTATCAATCAATTTTTAATGAAATACTTAGATCTATTCACAAACTGAAACCATGACTTAAAGAGATTGCTGGGATGAAGGCTGTTTGCAACAATGATAGAGTATAACCTCACTGATTATTACTTGCTTATTACAAAGGGAAAAGACCTTTCCAATGGTGGTCGACACCTTAACCAGTTGATCCAAACTAACATTACCAAGGTGGGATCCCTTGACATTTCAGACTTCTAGGCTTGATGCATTGTGGGGAATATGGCATCATATTGTTAAACCTTTAGACCTAACTTTCGCTTTACAGGAAATATAAAGGATAGAAATATGATTTAAATGACTCCACAGGGAGAAAAGGGAACCCTCATGCACTGTTGGTGGGAATGTAAATTGATACAGCCACTATGGAGAACAGTATAGAGGTTCCTTAAAAAACTAAAAATAGAACTACCATATGACCCAG
>NC_041232.1:26940351-27011792 GCF_002837175.3 Physeter macrocephalus
AAGAAAATATGGCACATATATACAATGGAATATTTCTCAGCCATAAAAAGAAACAAAATTGAGTTATTTGTAGTGAGGTGGATAGACCTAGAGTCTGTCATACAGAGTGAAGTAAGTCAGAAAGAGAAAAATACCGTATGCTAACACATATATATGGAATCTTAAAAAAAAAAAAAAGTCATAAAGAACCTAGGGGCAAGACCGGAATAAAGATGCAGACCTACTAGAGAATAGACTTGAGGACACGGGGAGGGGGAAGGGTAAGCTGAGACAAAGTGAGAGAGTGGTAGTGTATATATGGACATACATACACTACCAAATGTAAAATAGCTAGTGGGAAGCAGTCGCATAGCACAGGGAGATCAGCTCGGTGCTTTGTGACCACCTAGAGGGGTGGGATAGGGAGGGTGGGAGGGAGGGAGACGCAAGAGGGAAGAGATATGGGGATATATTTATATGTATTAACTGATTCGCTTCGTTATAAAGCAGAAACTAACACACCATTGTAAAGCAAATATACTCCAATAGAAACGTTTGAAAATAAATAAATAAATAAGTAAATAAGTGACTCCACAGGAAAGCGATCATCAAAGTCCAGAATGTACAACCTGTAAGGGAAACGATCTGGTCTCTTCAAAAATCAGCATCCTGAAAAAGAAATGTATGTGGAGGGAGTTGGGCAGGGACTGTTCTAGTTTAAAGGAGAAGTGAGGAAACCTCGCAGACAGATGGGAAGCCTGACCCTGGATTACAGCCTTGTTCAACGACAAATCTCTATGAGGCATTCTGAGGTTAAATTGGGAAATTTCAATAGTCACTGGTTATTAGCTGATAGTATAGAATTCCTGTTAATTCTTAGGTGTGTGGTTGTATGTGGATATCCAAGAAAATGTTGTTAATTTAGGAGATACATGGTGAATTCTTTAGGGATGTCTGCGACTCCCTACTGGTTTAGCAACCATTGTGGGAGAGACCCACAGACCCACAGAGGGAGATAGAAAGAGGAGAGAAAAATTAAAATGATCTAAACTAGGTGGTTGGCATGGGGTTATCCATTGTCCTATTTTAACTTTGATTTTTCTGTGGAAAAGTCCAGAATGGAAGTTCCAGAAAAAAAGAAAGGGGAATGGAAGTGGCAGGAGAGAATTGTGGGTTTGGTGAGAACAGTGTGAGGATTCTCTCCATGCGCCCAGCAAGGTGGTACAGGTGCTTTTCGTCTTCTTGTTGAAGTGAGATATCTGCATTTTAAAGGAACATGAATAATGTTATCATGCGGACAATATAGATTTCATCCTTCTTCCAGGAGATCCTAAGATGGTTTTCATGTGACAGTAAATGTGAAGAAGCGGGGAGTGTGTGTGCGTGTGTGTGTGTGACCCACTCTCCTTACTCACAGTACTTACAAGCTAGTTTGTGGCTATCTCTGTACAATGCTAAAAAAAAGTGAGTCAAGTCCTAAAACCACTTATAGTCAGATAAAAAAGATATACCCAACACACACACACACACACACACACACACACACACACACACACACACACACACAGAGTCTACCTAATTCTAAATCCAGTTGGCTTAACCTGGAGGTGTAACAAGCATAATTCCATCTAAAAAGAGAAGAATGTTACATAGACACAGAACACGGAGGAGACAAGACTTGGAAACAACCTAGGTGCTTATTGATGGACTGATGGATAAAGAAAGCTTGGTATAAACATAGAAGGAATATTACTCGGCCGTAAAAAAGAAGGAAGTTCTGCCATTTGCAACAATGTGGGTGGACCTGGAGGGCATTATGCTGAGTGAAATAAGTCAGACAGAGAAAGACAAATACTGTATGATCTCACCCTATATGTGGAATCTAAACAAAAGTCAAACTTATAGAAACAGAGAGTGGAGTGGTGGTTGCCAGGGGCTGGGGGGTGAGGGAAATAGGGAGGAGTGGGTAAAAGGTACAAACTTTCAGGTATAAGATTAGTAAATTCTGAGGATCTATGAACAGCAGGTTAATCACACTGTATTGTAATAACATTGTATTGAAATTTGCTGAGAGTAGATCTTAAGCAGTCTTACCAAGAAAAAAAAAAAAAGGAAAAAGTAACTATGTGAGGTGATTCATTGTTAGTTAACTTGACTGAGGTACTACATTTCACAATGTATACTTATATTAAATCATCATGCTGTCCACTTTAAAAATATTAGAATTTCACATGTCAGTTGTACCTCAGTAAAGCTGGGGGAAAACTGCAAAGCTCTTTTTGTGGCACAGATTTACATAATATTTATTTTAGGCAAGAGTGAATAAATGCAAAATTTCAGTACAGACATTAGTTCTAGATTAAATGAATATTTCAGTTTCTTCTAGACATTTAATTTTTGGTTTATTGAACACATGTAGAAAAAAGTTTTGTACTTTTGGAAGGGCTGACTTTTAAGGATGGTTTAATTGGAAATGTAAATATCTTCTGTGGGGCCTTAGTCTCCCCACACCCCTCCAATTTAAGAATCTTTTCTGCTATCTAGAGACTGATGATAGGAAATACAAAGAATATTCAGAACCACTTTGAAAACACTTTTTCTGTACAGGATCAGTTAGTACTGTAAATATTTTTGACTTTGCAGGCCTACGGTCTCTGCCGTAATTCTTCCAAGAAGCTGTTTTATTGCAAAAGCAGCACTGGATGAGATTTTAAAGAATGTGTGTGGCTGGGTTCCAGCAAAACTTCGTGGACACCGAACTTTGGATTTCAAAATATTTTCACATTTCATGAAATATTATTTTTCTTTTGATTTTTCCCAACCACTTAAAAATGTAAAAACCATTATTAGCTCACAAGTCCTATCCAAACAGGTGGTGAACCAGGCTTGCCAACATATGGTGTGGATAATAGTAGTCCTAATAGTGTAACAACTTACCATATTTATTTGCATTTGGATTGCCTCAAAATTATGACTGTAAGTTATTATAGACATTTTGAAGATAATTACCTTGAAAAAGGTTAAAAGCTTCATTGCTATAATCTCATAGAGTCATTAGAAGTTGGGTTGCTTATCCAAGTATAGATAGTTTGAGCTAAACAATGCAATATATACACATTTATATATATACATATATGCATGTATGTGCATGTATATATATATCATATATATGTATATACACTGCCTTATTGTAGAGTCTTCCGCCCATTTACTTGGTGACAATAGGACATTGCCTTTTAGCCCTTGAAAGCTTGAAAATTTATATATTTTAAACAATAGCTTTTTCTTAAGGCATAATTTCAATGCATTGCTTTCCACCAATGAATTCTGAGTTGGAAGAAAACAAACTGGAAACAAGCAGGAAAAAAAAGTCATCTTGCACAGGCGTTTGTCCCAAATTTCATAACCACAGAGACTCCAGCTCATGTGTCCAGGTTCGGATGTGGCTCTCCTCAAAACAATCCAAGTTGTTTTTATCTTCTTGTAAGCTTTCACATAGGCTTTCTGGTGAGAGCTATCTTTATTTTTAGAAATATTGAATTGATTTATCGTTAGTATAATACATGCTTGTTGGTGATTATTTGGAAAAATATAATAAAGAATCAGGAAAAACACTTGAAAAAAATATAATCCTAACTCCCCAAAATACTGTACATTTTTGGTCTGGATTCTTCCAGTATTTCTCGTATGCATATATGTGTTTTTTAAAAACAAACTTTGAATCGTGATACACATGCTGTTTTATAACTTGCTTTATGCAAGTTCTGTATCTCCCCATGTTATGAAATGTGCTTCTAAAGTGTGATTTTCATAGCCTGCAAAGTGTTTGATTGTGTAGCTGTGTTATAGTGTAGTCAGTCCCTGATTTCTGACCAGGGAGATTAAGATTACTCGTTTTTGCCCTCTTGAGTGACATTGTAATGAGCACCCAGGTTACTTGTAAATTTAGGTAAAACTCATGATGACCAAGAAGCAAACCCACAGTCCCTCAGTTGTAAAGGAACCTCCACGGGGCTGGTTAGTGCTCTGCCCTGAGGGAGGGTCTGGAGGTTTCCCTGGTCCTGGGCCCACACGATGCTACTCCACTGGTCTGCACGCAGGTGTTGTGACCTCAAATCCCGCACCTGCATGGGGCACACCTCTGTGGGCTCGTGGTTTTCTAGAGTGATGTCTTCTTTCAGCCCAAGGGCCCCAAGAGATCATATGCTTCCTTCCAACTCCACCCACACCTCGGGGGAGTTTCTCCATCATTCTAGCCAGGGGAGCACGCGGAGAAGGTGGGCAGGGACCAGCAATGGACGGGGTGAACTGGAGACCCAGGAGGACGTGGAGGAGGGGCAGGGAGGAGGGCTGCCTGGGGAAGAGAGTTAGTGATTCCCTCCCGTTTGTGCACAGACCTGGCATGACCATATTTTCCAAAACAAAATTCAGGGCTCTTTTTTGATAGTTATGAGCGTACCTATGGGAAGGTAAGGTGGAGTGAGAATAGGATTCTGAAATGCTGGAGCATATGGTTTTATATGGTTATAACCATAAAAAATGTAGTGCCCCTTCTTGTGAAGTTGATCCAGCAAAATAAAGCTTTAAAACGAATCCACATAACTTATATAAGACAGATAACATACCACTCAACACAGTTTGTTTAATGGAATAGAGCCCAATCCCAACTTACTCTGGCAGGTCTCCCTAAGAAAAATGGCAGACTAAACAAAATTTGGGCTTAGCTAGTCCCAAGGGTGGCCCCTTCCAAAGGTTTTGTGTTTCCTGGGGAATTTCTGTAGACAGGAAACACCTTATATTTTGAAGGCGAGAAGGCAAGGATCAAGGTGTTGGGCTGGTGTTCAGAGTCCTCACCTGCGTTCCTCCTTGTGAGGTTGGCCAGACTGATGAAGCCACAAGTCCCAGCCAGCTTGTGTCCTGTGGGTTTTCTGCACCGAAAGTGCGGAAGGTGCACTGGGTGGAGGGCGGGACAAAGGCAGGTGGACCTGACTTGCTCTGCAGTGTCCCTGAACTTGAGCAGAAATGCACTGAATGCTGTAAGCAAATGTCTACTCATCGATGACTTCACGAAAAGCCAGTTTTAACAGTTTGTCAGCTCACTGTTGACTGTTTCCTTGTGAAGATGACACCGCAAGCAATTCTGAGGTGAACTCATCTAAAAACAGTCCTGGACCAAAGGCAGGGTCTTTGTTTTCTCACCTTCAATTATCTGGACAATACAGGTGAAAGTTCTGACGTGGGCCAGGGTGGAGGGCTTGGCAGGAGAGTCAAACATCTACTGTTTTCTTATCATGACATAGAGAATGATGGAGCCCGTACATTTACTTCTCACCCCGAGTCGTGAATGTTTGTGCGCGGTGGGCCCTGAAATGGGTGTGTGACTGAATAACCTCTAAGTCGTGTCTTATTGCCTCTTACTGGCTTTCATTCCAACTCGGAACTTGCTCTACAACAGTCACTGGAGTCACGGGTTGGGTATCTTTGCTCAAATTCATTTTCTTGTTTTGCTGCTTTTTTCACCTTAAGTTGTGCAATTTGAAAATGAACGAGAATTGTGGGAAGGAATGGGAGAGATTCTCGGGTCATTCCCTATGGAGGCAGCATTTTCTATTAAATAAATACACAACGATTTGTCCGATGTTGCCCTTTCCACGTCCTATTTCAATAAATCACGATAAGAAAATGCATTATGTTTAGTGAAGGAAAAACCTATGTTGATTCCAGTGTTAAAACAATGTAAGAGAGAAAAAGCAAAGCCTCAAACTCCAGCATCACTGTTTAACTATTCTGTGACAAATGAGGAAAATGTGAAAAAACAAACATGAAAAGTATAGCAGTATTTATTATATTTATCCTATTTTTATACTAGTCATAAAAATGTCAATAATATGTCAGGAGTCATAACAGCCCCGATGCTGTATGTCTCTGGCTTCTAGTTTGGAGAAGCCCAGTGGGTCCTCTAGAAAGTGACACAAGGCAGTCAGCCCTTGGGTGACGTTGGCTGCAGTTGGCTTTGTAAGTGGCTGTCTAATCCAGGTTGTTTAAGCATGTTTGCAGCCTCACCCAGAATGGCCTCTCATTAGAGCCATCTGAGCTTTGGTAACACAGACAGCACAGAAAGACGAAACTGTTCTTAATGGAGGCCAGTTGGCAAGAACCTCATCTGAAAGTGGTCCAGTGTGGGGATAATTAATGTCAAGCAGGTCATCTTAATGCTGAAGTATGTAAATGGACCCACTGGTTAACACTTTCTCTTTTTGTTAACGATGGCACCCCAGGTAATCAATGTTGTTTAATTTATCCAGTTGGTAGGTGACGTAACAGTAACCAAACTTTTGGTTTCCTCTTGGAAAGATTCTTATGATTAAGTGACAGGTGTTAGACCCAGTTCATTTGTGCTCATCTAAAAGGCAAAAAATAGGAGCCAAGAGACATGAATTGACTTTCCACAGATAAATGGAAAATCAGTAGAAAGTAAATACTTGAACCCCTGAGTCTGTTCGGGCGATTCCCCACAACCTATGGTCACCTGGGGCCGTAAGTGGGTGTGGTGTTGACCCAGGATCCCAGGGTGACCCAGGATCCCAGGGTGACACCTGGCATTGTGTACAAAGCAGCAACTGCCTCTCACCAGGCAGACGACCCTTGGCACTGGACGTCTGTCCAACCAGAACCTGAAACCTCCCAACCTGGTCTTCCAGAATTCCAGCCTTGACTACCTGTGTCTCACCTTTGCTGTTGAGGGCGTCTACCAGGAAGGGTCTCTGTCTGGTTTTCAGGGAGGATCCGCCCTGTCCTCTGTGGGACCTGGGTGCCCTGGCTGACCTGACAGGTCAGGCTCATTCTGGAGCCTTCATTTCTGCAGAGCAGCTCACCTGCACAGGTCACCATAGGTCAGGACCTTCTGCCCAAGTGCTGTCCCTACTCTCAAGGGTAAAGTGGGGTCCAGTGAACCTTGCCAAGTAAAAAAATGACTCGTTTTACATTTAGTCTATCAAAATATGAAGAGGAATAGAGATTAGGCATAGTTGGCGGTTGTATTTTTTCTAAATTTGCTCCAAATGATTAGTATTAATGAGCATATTACAAACTATCTCTGGATGGTACATTTAGGTGCTTTCAACCTTAAAAATTAATAGCAAATTAAAGATGGTAGAATTTCTTGTGGTGGGAAGAAGGGCTATTCCTTCAACTTAAGATAACAGCTGATGAAAAATTAAAGTGATCTTTTGAGAAAGGGCATTTTGGAACAAAACAATTATTTTGCTATCAGATATTTATTGGAAAGTGTGATCATCGTGTTTATTAGAGCTAAGATTCTCATTCATGGTCTGGATTTTAATTCAATGCAGTAACACCTCATTAATTTTTTACACTGTAGATAAGCCAATTTGGCTGACTTGCAAAGTATTTTGAGGATAAATATACTGAACGATGTTACCTCATAACCGCTTGGCTTTCTGATGTTCAGAATGTTACTTATGCAGTAACTTCAGCTGTTGTTATCTTCATTTTAGTTCTAAGCAACTCTCACTCAAGGATAAGAGATTAGCTCTGGAAATGGGAACCAAGAGGTGTTGATTTTTCTCTTCAGAGTTTCTTCTAAAGGAGCTTTTTACTGAGAAAATTTGACAAAGGTTTTCATAAACTTGCTAGTTACTCATTTTTGGTAGAAGTAGTATAATTGTTTTTCTTAACAGCCTTCATGAGGTGTAATTGATATGAAATAAACTGCATATATTTAAAGGATACAATTTGATCAGTTTTGACTTAAGCATACCTGTGAAACCATCACCACGATCAAGGTAATGAACACACCTGTCCCTCCCAAGAGTTTCCTCATCACCCCCCCTTTTTTTATATATGTTAACTTTAAAGATTATTTATTTATTAAAAAGTAATTTTGGCCTCACCCCACGGCATGTGGGACATTAGTTCCCCAACCAGGGATTGAACCCGCACCCCTTGCATGGGAAGGTGGTGTCTTAACCACTGGACCACCAGGGAAATCCCTTCTCATCCCCTTTTAATCTCTCCTGCCCTCAGCCTCCTCCCATCCCATCCCCAGGTAACCAAGGATGGCTATCTCTAACTCGATTAGATTACATTTTCTAGGATTTTATATAAATGGAATCATATAGTATATACTTTTTAATGTTACTATTATTATTGTTATTGTTGTTGTTGATATTATTATTAGCCTGGGTTGGGGCGGGAGACAGGTCTGATTTCTTTCCCCATGCCTAGTTGTTTTGAGATTTAGCCATGTTGCAGTGTAAGAGTTCATTTCTTTTTCATCCTTAGTATAGTCAATCTTCTTAAATTTCAGGCATTCTAACTGTTGTGTAGAGGCAATTCATTGCAGTTTTAATTTAATGCATTTCCCTAATGACTAGTGAGGCTGAGAATTTTTTCATGAGCTGATTTTATGCTCATATATCTTTTTGATGAAGTGTCTGTTAAAATACTTTACCCATTTTAAAAAATCATCTTTGTTTTCTTACAATTGCGTTCTGAGAGTTGTTTAGAAAATCAGGATACAAATCATTTATCAGGTATATGTTTTTGCAAATATTTCCCCGGTCTATGGACTGTCATTCTCTTACTAGTGTCTTTGCAAGAGCTGAGTTTTTAGTTTTGATGAAGTACACTTCATAGTCGTTCTTTTGTGAATCACACTTCTGGTGTGGTAGTTAAGAAATATTTGCCAAGCCCAAATTCACAAAGGTTTCTTATTTGTTCTCTTCTAGAAGTTTTAGTTTGTTTTGTCTTTGATGTCAAATAGTTCAGAATCATTTTTTGAAATGACTTTCCTTTCTTTTGCACCTGTTAAAAATCAAGTGTCCATGTGCATGTGGTTGGGTTTATATATAGACTATTCTGTACCATTGATCTATTCATCTTTATGTCACTGTCTTGATTACTTGTAGCTTGATAATAAGTCTTGAACTTAAGTAATGTTAGTCTTTCTTTTTTTTACATTTGAAGTTGTTTAGGCTATTCTAAGCCCTTTATGTTTCCATATGAATTTTAAATCACTTTATCAATGTCTACAGCAAAGCCTGCTGGGATTTTGTTTGGGATTGTATTGAATCTGTGTGACGGTTTGGGTAGCATCAAGTCTTCTGATACATGAGTATGGTATATCTCTCCATTTATTTAGGTTTTCAAATTTCTCTCAGCAGTACTTTTAAATTTTTCATCACAGGTATTGCACATCTGTTGTCAGAGTTATCCCTTAAGTATTTAATAATTTTAATGCCTTTGTAAATGGTAGTTTTTATTTCTGATTTTTACTCATAGTACATAAAAATACAATTAGTTTTTGTATACTGGTCTTATATTCTGACAACATACCAAACACGTGTATTGATTCTACAAGATCTTTTATAGATTCCATCATGTTTTCTACATAGATGGCCATGTCATCTATGAATAAAAATAGTTTACCTTAATTCTTTTCTATCTGGATATCTTTTATTTCTTTTCCTTTTCTTATCACACTTGCTAAAACTCCAGTTCAGTGTTGAATTAATAAGTAAGAATTGTTATTCTGTCATGTTCTCCCCTTTGGGGAAAAGCCTTTGGTTTTTCATCATTAAATATGATATTGGTTGTAGGTTTTTCATAGGTATAGGTTTTTCATAGTTGTTTTTTATTAGGTTGACAAAAATCCCCATCTATTCTTAGTTTGCTGAGTTTTAATCTACAATTGATATTAAATTTTGTCAAATTCTTTTTCTGTATCTATTGAGATCGTTTTTATTCTTTTCTAGTCTGTTAATATGGTGAATTAATTTTTGATTATTAAACCACCCTGGTATTCCTAGGATAAATTTCATTTGGTCAAGGGATATTACCCTTTTTATATATTGTTAAGTTTGAATTGATAAAAAAATTTTGTTTAGAATTTTCTCATCTGTGTTCATAATAGATAATGGCTAATAGTTTTCTTTCATTGGGTTGTCATTGGTTTTGGTATGGAGTAATGATTCAGGTATTTCAAATATTTCCTGCTTTTCAGTGATCTGGAAGAGTTGTTTTAGAATTTGTATTATTTCTTCTTTAAGTTTTTGAAAGAATTCACTTGTGAAACTATATGAGCCTGAAGTTTTCTTTATGGGAAAGTTTTTAAGCACAAATTCAATTTCTTTAATAAATATAAGACTTCTCAGGTTATTTCTCCTTGAATGAGTTTTCGTAGTTTGTGTCTTTCAAGGAATTTGCCTTTGCATGGAAGATGTCAAATTTATTGGCATAATGTTGTCAATAATATTTACTTATTTCCTTTTGAATATCTGTAGAAGCAGTAATGATGTTATTTAATTTATTCCAGAGATTAATAATTTGTACCTTCTTTATTTTTTTCCTGTTCAGTCCAGCTAAAGGTTATCAATTTATCATCTTCTCAAAGAACTAGGCCTTGTTTTTCTCTGTTGATTGATTTCATCTCAGATGATTTTAATTTCCTTTCTCTTCTTTCTTTGTGTTTATTTGACTTAATTAAATTAAATTAAAATTTGGATTTAATTTACTCTTCTTTTTATGTCTGTTTCCTGTCATTATTCTAAAGGAGGAAATTGAAGTCATTGATTTGAGCTCTTCTTTTCTAATATAGGTGTTTAGAAACAATTAAAGTCTAAATTTCCACTTAAATACTACATTAGTAGCATCCTACAAATTTTGATATGGTATGTTAAATTTTTAATGCAGTTCAAAATATGTTTTAATTTCCATTTGAGTTTCCTCTTTGATCCATTGGCTATTTATATATGTATTTGGTTTCCAAACATTTGGGGATTTTTCAGAGATATTTCTCTTTGGATTTAATTTAATTCTGTTGTTGTCAGAGAATATCATTTATTCTGTAGTCCAGAATGTGGTCTATTTTGGTTAATGTTCCATGTGGTCTTGAAAGAATAAATTTTTTAATGAATTTGCCTTTTAAATCATGTAGAAAATTTAAAAAGTGGATTTAAAAACCAAAATTACAATACTACTAGCTTTTATAATTGCCCTTGTACTTACCTTTACTGAGGTCTTTATTTCTTCATGTTACTGTCTAGTGTCCTTTTATTTCACTTGCAGGACTCCCTACAGCATTTCTTGCAGGGCAGATCTTGTGGTCATAAACTCCCTCAACTTTTGTTTATCTGGGAATGTCTTAATTTCTCCTGCATTTTTGAAGGATGGTTTTGCCAGATATAGAATTCTTGGTTGACAGCTGTTTTCTTTTAGTACTTTGAATACATCAGGCCACTGCCTTCTGGACTCCAAAGTTTCTGATGAGAAATTAGCTGATAATCTGATTTAGGATTACATGTATGTGACAAATTGCTTCTCTGTTGCTGCTTTCAAGATTCTTTCTTTGACTTTCAATAGTTTGATTATAATTTGTCTCAGTGGGCATCTTTTTGAGTTTATAAGCTTCTGGAAGATTCATGCCTTTTGTCACTTTGGGGAAATTTTCAGCCATTTTTTCTTCAAATATTCTTTCTGCCTCTTTCCCTTTCTCTTCCCATTCTGGGACTCCTCACAATGCATTTGTTGGTCTACTGGGTGGTGTCCCACAGGTCTCTTAGGCTCTGTTCACTTTACTTCATTCTTTTTTGTAAATTTATTTATTTTATTTATTTTATTTTTGTCTGCATTGGGTCTTCGTTGCTGTGCACGGGCTTTCTCCAGTTGTAGCAAGCAGAGGCTACTCCTCGTTGCAGTGCATGGGCTTCTCATTGCGGTGGCTTCTCTTGTTGTGGAGCACGGGCTCTAGGTGCGTGGGCTTCACTGGTTGTGGCACATGGGCTCAGTAGTTGTGACTCATGGGCTCCAGAGTGCAGGCTCAGTAGTTGTGGCACATGGGCTTAGTTGCTCCACGGCATGTGGGATCTTCCCAGACCAGGGCTCGAACCCATGTCCCCTGCATTGGCAGGCAGATTCTTAACCAGTGCACCACCAGGGAAGCCCTCTTTTTTTCTTTTTGTTCCTCAGACTCGATAATTTTGATTGTCCTATCAAGTTCACCGATTCTTTCTTCTGCTTCCTCAAATCTACTTTCGAATCTCTCTAGTCTATTTTCATTTCAGTTATTGTACTTTGCAGCTCCAGAATTTATTTTTGGTTTCTTTTTTTATAATTTCTCTTCATTGATATTATCATTTTGTTCAAACATTTTCTTGCCTTTGTCCATATCTTTGTTTAGCTCTTTGAGCATCTTTAAGACAATTTTATAAAAGTCTTTGTCTGGTAAGTCCAGTGACTGCACATCTTCAAGTATGGTTTCTGTTTATAATTTCTTTTCCTTTGACTAGGTCATATTTACCTGATTTTTTTGTATACCTTATGATATTTTGTTGAAAACTGGACATTTGAATTTTATAATATATTAACTCTGGAAATCAGACCCAGGGTTTGCCTCAGTTTTTAAAAAATTGTTGTAGAGTCTTGACTGGGGATCAACCTGAGGAGAAAGCTTAAGGTCTTCCCTTTTCTTTTCTGAGTCCACATCTTTTCCTGGGCATTTATGACAGTTTTCTGAATTCTTCCATATACATGGTTGTTCTCGAATGTGCCCCCCACCAAAAAAAAAAAAAGATGTGGCTCCTTTAAATCCCCTGGAAGCTGTTTCAGTCAGTTGAAACAATGATGACCAGCTTTTGTACCTGCACTTCAGTCACCATAAGCAGCAATCTGCAATTCAAATACAAACCCCAGTATTTGGAGGACAAGGTGCTTATTGCCCACCCCAGCTCCACCAAGCCACACCATGAATGCAGGTTGTCATTCCCACTGCTGCCTCTCATGGGGCTGGAGCATGGGGAGTGGGGACCTGTTGCCACACTGAAGGCTGAATTTGACCAATATTAACTGTAATTTTCCAGCCAAGCTTTTCTCTGGAAACTTCAAGCCTTTAAGTAAACTCCAGAGTTCCAAAATAGTTACTTTAGATAGTTTCTGCAGGTACAATTGTTGTCTGGAACAGAAGACAGATCCTATTCCATCATCTTCCTTGTTGTCCAATCTCTGCCTTTTAATTGGAGATATTTAGATTGCTTACATTTAATATAACTATTAATATTTTTAAGTTGAGATCTCTCATCTCTCTATTTTCTTCTATTTTCCTATTTATTCTTTCTTCCTCTCTTTTTCTATATAAATTAAAATTTCTTATGATTCCATTTTACCTCTTTTGTTGACTTAGTAGTCAACTCTTTGTTTTGGTAAATTGGTGGTTGCTTTAGGGCATCAATAATTCAAATTTAAGTGATATTATACTACCTTTGTATAAGAACTGTTCAATGATAAAATGCAATCTCTCCCTTCCTTGAATTTGTACCATTGTTATCATACATTTTACTTTTATACTATACTATATTGTTATATTTGTTTAAAGGGGTCAATTATATTTTAAGAGTTTTCAATTAATAAAAAACACATATTTACTCAGGTATTATTATTCCTCATGTTCTTCCACATGTCCACATTTCCATCTTTATTATTTTTCTTCTGTGTAAAAGAATTTTTTTCACATTTTTTTTTTGTAGTGCAAGTCTACTGGTTATAGTTTTGCTGGATATAGAATTCTAGGGTAACAACTTTTATTTCACTACTTGAAAGATGTTGCCAAACTGTCTTCTCACTTGCATTGTGTCTGACAAGAAATCTGAAGTTTTTATTATTGTTATTTTGTATGTTAATATTAATGAAAAATTGTTGTGCTCACCTTCCTGATAACTGCTTCCCTGAATTAAAAAAAAAAGAAAAAGAAACAAACAAAAAAAACAGTTCTAACATCCATTCCATGATTCATCGGGTTTGGAACTGGTTAACGTGACCACTAAGCCAGTATTTCACTCTTCTAAACCTTTTAAACCCATCCACACTAACATGCGTGACATAAAAGAGTGAATTGTATATTAATTTTATTTCTATGACCGCAAACATAAATAAAAATTGTTTTAGGGCAAATAGACAATTTATTTATTAGACATTTATTGATGGAAGAGGATTTTTTTTCACAAAGATAACCTTTGTCTTTCTTTAAAATTACTTTGAGCTATATTTCCATGATACATGTTCATTAAAATATATTTATATTTCCCTAAAATAGAAAATTCCCATTCAGCTTATAATTTTTGTTGGACCACATTACAAGGACACTTTGTGGAAAGTTGCGACCATTTCCTATGACATGAACCTGAGAAACTTAGGACTTTATTCCAGAAAAACATAGAAACATTTTTACCTGGACTTACAGGGAGAAGATCTGGGTTTTAGCTAGTCTTCTGCCATTTGTTTCCTTTTCTAGATATGTTTGCTTCTTCCTTGAATAACTTTAGTTTAGTTACAACTTTTCTTACGGAAGATTTCTTGCTTTCCCCTGTTCAAGCATTTCTCCATAAATGGATTATCCAGTCTTTTTCCTTCTATTTCTCTGACCTTTCTGGCACTAAATGAGACTCCTTGGTCATTAGCTTGCAGGTTTCTCTTTAGTGCCCTTCATATAAATTAAAATGTAAGAGCAGACAATCAGCTATTCTCTTGGAGAGTGAGATACCCTCCTGTGGGGTCGGTGAGGTGCCCCTGTGCCCTTCAGAGGTAACTCCTGATGCTCTGATGCTCAGGAAGAGGTGCTGCAAGTCATCTCTCTGCACCCACCATCTAGGCAAAGCAGTTCTACAGGAGGAAAAGCTTGACAACCACTTTCCTGTGGGTGAACATGTCAGAGCACATTCCCTAAAAGCGTTCCACCATATTTGAGTAGTATTCCTGCTAGCATGGGTGCTCTGTGATGACAAGGTTAGTATCTTATTTACCTGCATATCCTCAGCACTAACTGTAGTGCCCAGAAGACTCAGGACTCAGCACATAAAAGGACAAATTTAATAAATGTGTCCTATAGTGGAACTTTCTGATGATTAATACCCCTTCCTTAGGGATTCCTGATACTGTTGGGGTGTTCTTATTTTACCACTTACTGCACCTGAGAAATGGGGTGGTGTGGTTTGATGCCAGCAGACCTGGATACATAAGCCCCACCACTTAACTACCTTTTCATTCATTTGTGCCTCAAATCTGCATGTATAACGGAACCAAAAGCAGATCCCCACCAGAGCTGGCCTAAGACATTCAACATAGTACCTAACTCATCGGAGGAACTGTGTGCTTGGCATGGCTCTCCTTCTCTCTGCTTTTGTAACTTCATTCGTTATTAACTATGTAGGGCTTTAAAATGAGGTATTTAAATCCAGGTTTACATTATAGCTACTTAGGGAAAGTTATATTCGTGGGTAATAGAAGTGCCCACGTTTGCTGTTTTATTTTTCTTATGCTCTCAGCATGGAAGGCTGCAGGGCTTAGGGGCTGAGCTTGGTTTTATCATAAGAAGAAGCTGTACAGGATGACCAACTGGTCCTGGGAGTCCTGGTTCTGACTCATTTCTCACAGTGCTCTCAGAGATGAAAATATGTTCAGGCACGGGAAGTAGACCATAAATCTACAACATTCAGAGAATATAAATGTTCTCTTATGAACTCAAGAGGTGACATCAGAGAAAGGTAGAGGGCCTTTAATAGTGAAATGAGAAGGACCTTCCACATGGCCTCAATGTTTCCATCAACTATCCCTGTTCTGAAGACAGCACACCTTGTACCTGGTGCAAAATTGTCCATGGACAGAATGCTTTTATTAGAAGGCAGCGTTCTGCACATGTAGGGTTAAGCCCAATTACAGCAAACTGGCAGACTGTTCAGACACACATGTGCCAAAAAGGACTTCAAAGCCGTGATACAGAGCCCAGGGGACTCAATGTAAAGTTTTTCCAAGCTTAAGAAAACAATGTTGTATGGAAATGGTCAGATTCCAATTTCTCAAAAGTGTCTATGAGTTTGGCATGGAAACGTGTTTAAAGCATAAGTAAGAAACTAATGAAAAAAGACGTTAAACATTGGCTGTGTTTTTCATATGATGCAATGCAGGGGGAAAGGGGGTTGGAAGCCAGAGTAGCAAGAACTCATGTGTAAAAGCAGTCTGTCCTCACCCGGATGGGACGCCGTATGGACAGGAGAGCATCTTGCTGGGAGGATCACTTAGAGGTAGATTCAGTCTCCTTCCAGCAAAGACATTTGTCTAAAGTTGAGGAAATTCCTTAAAAGGGCTGGAAACACAGACCTCGCTTTCTGTGGACATCTGACTTGCCTTGCCTTTTTCACAACTTGTCCTTGCTTTTATTCGTGTGTAAAGCTAATTCTGTTTCCCCCCTGCCAGCAGTTAGATTTTTGGCCTTTACTGGTACTCACTGCACCATGAGGTTTGGATCAGAAGGAGATTCTGACCCCCTCTGCTGGTGGCTCTCGAGCTGTCTTGCTGGCCCAACGTTCTCAAGGATGGTCCCACACACACACCAGCTCTGCCACCTTGACCCCGTAATGCAGGGCACTGGGGCATTCTGCGGGCAGATGTTTCAGAAGGTGGGGGTGGAGGATGAGAGCAGACAAGGTGGGTGCAGTTGAAAAGGTGACCCCAGGAGTTTCTGTTTTGCCTGCTTTGAGGGAACTTCTTTTTCTCCTTGAGGATCACTGAATCCACAGACTCCCCATTCTAGACTTGGAAAGTCATAAGAGTAAAGACAGTGAAGGCTGTTGAAATGAAACCCACCAGAAGCATCAAGTCTGTGTTCTATTACGTCCAGAACAAGACTGCAGCTCACCTCATTCACATTCTCCTTGACTTAGAAAGTAATTGTGGGCCATTCTTTGCTTGTGGGTGTGTAAGACTGCACATGTATGAAACAGCAGAAGAACCTATATTTTGCAGAAACCAGTCTACTATTGTCAGTATCCTCAGTGGCCTTCTTTTCTTTCCTTTGATCCCATTACCAGGATGAAGGAAAGAGATTTTTCTTGGTGAATAACCTAATATTAATAACACAATGTTGTGCATTTTGCACACCCTCTCTGCCACTCACCCAGACTCTCCCAAGCTGTGCCAAATATTCCCACCCTGGAAGAGCTTCGTTCCCTGAGGGGGACTGTGCTTCTACTTCATCTTAAGAAGGACATTATTTACTCTTATTTGCCAGCAATAACAATATAGTATTAATTAAAAAACTGTGACTCTGGCATAAACCACATTCAGGTCATAGTTCATAGTAATATCAACAATAGTCGTAGAAGCCAGAATTTATTGAGCAGCTGTTAAGTGCTGAATTCTGTGGTATTGCTTTATGTGCATTATATCATATACCTCCTTACCTCTGTCTTGTCATTAGCCACATAGATTTGCCATAATGAAACTGAAAAACAAGCCTGCTAGGATGAAGCTGATCTCCAGGTAACTTACCTGCCTGTCAGAACAAAATTCAACACCCTTTAAAGGAGAACATCACAATCTAGACACTTAATGTGAAAATTATTACAATGTCCAGCATCCAGTTGAAAGTTATTAGACATATGCAAAACAAGAAAAAAAATCAATCAATGAAAATTGACCTAGAAATGGCAAACTCTTTGAAGCAGCTCTTTTTTTTTAACATCTTTATTGGAGTATAAGTGCTTTACAATGTTGTGTTAGTTTCTGCTGTATAACAAAGTGAATCAGCTATATGTATACATATATTCCCATATCCCCTCCCTCTTCTGCCTCCCTCCCTCCTTCCCTATCCCACCCCTCTAGGTGGCCACAAAGCACCAAGCTGATTTCCCTGTAGTATGCAGCTGCTTCCCACTAGCTATCTATTTTACATTTGGTAGTGTATATATGTCAATGCTACTCTCTCACTTCGTCCCAGCTTACCCTTCCCCCTCCCCATGTCCTCAAGTCCATCTCTACATCTGCATCTTTATTCCTGTCCTGCCCTTTTAATTATTTTCAAGATTAAAGAATACGAACATCATGAAGACAAAAACAGAATCTATAAAAAAGAATTGATGGGGCTTCCCTGGTGGCGCAGTGGTTGCGCGTCCGCCTGCCGATGCAGGGGAACCGGGTTCGCGCCCCGGTCTGGGAGGATCCCACATGCCGCGGAGCGGAAAGAATTGATGGACCAAAAGAACAAATGGAAGTGAGAGCAGTGGGAAAAAAATACTGTAATTGAAATTTAAAATTCACTAAATGGGCTTAAGAGCAAATTAGACACCACAGAAGAAAAGACCAGTGAACTTAAATATAGGGTCTTAGAAGGTATCCAAATTGAAGCACAGAGAGAAAGGAGATTGAAAAAAAAATAATAATAAACAGAACCACAGTGACCTGTAGGATTTCAAAAGGTTTATCATAAGTGTAATTCGAGTCTTAGAAATGTGTGAATACAAAAAAAAATATTTTAAGAAATAATGGCCAAATGTTTACCTAATTTGATGAAAAATATAAACCCATAGATCCAAGAAATTCAATCTAAACAAACAACAAAGAAAACCACACCAAGTCACAATATAATTAAATTTTGAATAACAGTGGTAGAGAAAAATAGTAAAAGCATCACAATAAAAACTACATTATGTTCAAGGGAATGAGAATAAGAATTATCACAGACTTCTCACCAGAAATGATGCCAGTCAAAAGACAAGAGGACAACATCTTTCAGGTTCTGCTGAAAGAAAGAGAAAAAAAATCAAGGTATAATTTTATATCCAAGGGTATAGGTGGAAAAAATAAAGGTCAAATAAAGACGTTCTCAGACGAAAACAGGGTATGTGGGTATATGGCCAAAAATATTGAAAGTGGGGTCTTGAAAAGGTATTTGTGCATCCATGTTCATGGCAACATTATTGATAATAGCCAAAAGGTGAAAGTCTCCATCCTTGGAGAAATGGATAAACAAAATGTGGTCCATCCATACAATGGAATATTATTCAGCCTTAAAAAGGAAGGACATTCTGACACCTGTTACCACGTGGATGAACCTTGAGGACATTATGCTGTGTGAAATAAACTGGTCACTAAAGAACAAATACTGTGTGATTCCACTTATAGTCTATAAGATATGCAGAGTAATCGTCTTTATGGAGACATAAAGTAGGATGGTGGTGGCCTCGAGCTGAAGGAGAGAGAGGGGTGCGGGTTTAGTGTTTAATGGGGACGAGTTTTAGTTTTGCCAGATGACACGTTTGGGGATTGGTTGTACAGCAGTGTTAATGTAGTTAGTACCCCTTCACTGTACACTTAAAAATGTAAGATGTAAACTTTGTGTTATGTGTATTTTACCGCAATTAAATGTTTTAAAGTGGGGTGTTATTTTCAGTATTATGTATTTCTTGCAAATGGCTGGGTTTCTGTATTACTGGAGACTGAGCAGATGTGGTCTGGAGTGAACCTGAAAACAAGTGGAGGTTTTGTGAATCTGCCATGTGCAAGTAGAAACGAATACCCAACCAAGTCATAGCCACCATGTGCTGTCAAATGTTAGGAGTGCTTTGGAAGGAGAGAAAAATTGCAAAGCAAGTGCTCCACGGGAGGTGGAGAGACAGCTGTGCTCCCTGCCAGAGGAGGAGGAGGAGGAGTGGAAGTGATGTGACGAGAGACCCTTCCTGTAGCTGCGGTGCCCACTTTTATCAAAAAGCTTCGGAGTGAAGTGCAGTTGTAGGATCTTGAAGGGATCATTCAGGCTGCTCCATATTTTGTGCCTATTTGATGTTTAAATATTTTATTGTTTCCTAATTATAAACCTGGACTCTCAGGTTTTTTAGAAAAGTGTTTTTTCTGGGGACTTCCCTGGCGACCCAGTGGTTAAGACTCCATGCTTCCACTGCAGGGGGCGTGGGTTTGAGCCCTGGTCAGGGAACTGGGATCCCGCATGCTGAGCAGCACGGCCAAAAAAAAAAAAAGTGTTTTTTCTTAACCATTTACATGTATTGATTGATCCATCCTGAAGATAAAGTTCGAGATTCTTTTTGGCGGCCCGTACAGAACAGAAATGACTATCTGTAATACAGGGCCCAAGCAGACTTCAGTAAGTTACAGTGTTCTCTGGTGCCTTGTTCTACTCTTATTCTGTGTTCTTATTTCCCAGACCGAGCACACTGAAATCATGGATGTTGGGGTTCTTTATGGACAATGTCTTCCCGTCCATTCTTTTTCTTCCTCAAAAGCAAGAACTTGGCCACCCTTTAGTCTCTGTTCCTGCTAGGAGTGCAGTCACCTGCTCTCACTTCGTGGTATAACTTTATCCTAGTGTTTTAAATTCAATTAAATAAGCTCACCCCTTTAAAGCCTGCTCTATACTAGGCATGGCCATCAAGGCAAGATGACAGGACCCAAGTCCTTATTTTGAAGAAATTAGAATCAAACTGGACAGAGAAACAAGCACATAAACGTAATAGAATAAAACCTATGACTACAGATAACGATTGTCGTGGATGCACAGCACTGGATGAATTGATTTCAATCAGGAAAGATTGTAGGAGGCTTCCTGGAGATGGTGGCAAGGGAGCCAGGCCTTGATGCTGTCGAGAATGCCCAACACCAACGTACAGAGTAGGAACAGAGGGGTCAGGTTTAGACTCTCAGTTGACATTGACTGTAAAGAAAATCTGGACTCAGAGAGGATGAAGAGCTGGTGCCTGCGGCCATACCCAGTTGTCATAATCAACATCAGGGCCCCGACTGTAGTCCTGGCTGTAACCCAATCCCGCCTTCCTGGACCGCTGGTATCCTGGTGACCCCTGCAGTACTGGATGGTTGGGGTACCCAGAAGGGACCCACTGATACGCCTGTATTATGGGGTGTGGTTGTCCTGAGAGACAGCCTACTCTGTGCAGCCATGCCTGGCCTGCTGGACTGGATTTGCATTGCCAAGGAATCAGCAGGGCTCCCGGGGTCCTACCCGCCTCATCCGTGACCTCAGAAGAGTCACAGCTACCTCAAAGAACCAGACAGATCAATAAATAGCAAAACCAAAGGGCCTGAGATTTTATGGCAAATCCCAAATGGTCCAGTGAGGCTCAAGTCGCGGTGTCTGGGATCGGGGAGAGGAGGCTAGGGGACACTCGGCTGGGCCATGGGGTTATTCTCCAGGTGATGGAGGACAGGAAATAAGGAGACGAAGGTGACGTGCTGAACCCGAGCATTCTGATGGTAACTCTGGCGACGGTCCCAACGCGGAGGAGGGAGAAACGGAGACCGTCATTCGGATTGCCATTGTCCAGGAGGAGACATGGAGAGCTGCCCTGTGGATGAGGATGCTGGTCATGAGATAGAGAGCCGAGCACAGGCCAGGCGCCCACGCAGGAGCACGTGCCCGGCTCCGATGGGTCTCTGCTGGGAGTGGACCATGACTCGGGACCTGTCTCCAGCCGTCCTCTGAGAAGTGGAAGAGGTGTGAGGTCTTAAGATTCGTCCACATGCTTGCACCTGTCCCCACCCCCTCTCCTGTTAGGTGCCGTAAGGAACTGAAGGTCCAGAGACGGTGAGCCGCCCACCAGATGCACCTGTGTCCGTCACCGCTAGAACTGGGCCAAAGGGATCTTCCAAATGCATAGAAGAGGAGATCTTTATCTTTCTGCCTGTAAATAAGCAATAAATGGAATGCATTACTGCATAGTCGTGTCCCTGTAACTTCTCAGGCAAAGAGACATTTCTATGGAGAGATTTAAGATAGTTGTTTTTAAGTTCTTTTAGCGATGGATACATTTTAACAATGTAGATATCTTTATTCAATCAGTTTGGACCAGGACCACTGTGAAAACACTAATGGTTAGTGGGAATCATCATAGAAGGAAGTCTATAAATATCCGATGATGCGTCAATAATGAAATAGATTTTGCTGTCACCATGGCCACTCCCTGACTCTCCTCCCCAGCCCAGCAGCTCTCAGGATTTCTCTTTTCTCGCACCTACTTATCTACCCTTTTTGGACTGTCGGGACGTCCAACATTCTTCTGACGACCCCGCCCATCACGCATCCCAGACACCCACAGACAGAAAGGGTCTCTGGAACACCCTGCTCTCACCAGACTCACACATCACAGTGTTACCTTTAGACTGAGAGTGAGTCCTGGAGGGCGAGGGCTGTGATACCACTTTTCTGTGTGTTGTCAATATCGAGAAGCAGTCCTGGATCACGGGAGGTCTGCAGTAAGAAGATAAGGAAACGAAGTAATAGTTGGATATTGTCTGGCATCCTAGAATCGTAGTGCCAGAGAGGATGTACAGACTTCCTATCTGGTATAGGAATTCTCTCTGTAGTATCCAGACTCTTTAAAGAGAGAGAGAGAGACGGTAGGTCTGACAATATTTGCATAGCCCTGTTAGAAAAACTTCCTTGCAGGGCAAAACAGTCTTACATGCTATAGCTTCTACCCTTGTTTGTTAGTCTATACACTGCCAGTACAACACCTAAGCCTGATTGCTCAGTTGGAATGAGCTGTACTATCAACGGGAAGGTGTGGTGTTGATGTGATACAGGGTTTTTTTAAGAGACACATAATTCAGTGTACAAATAAGTGCAGAAATTACCACTAACTTTCTGATGGGGAAAATGGGTATTTTTAAACTGACGAATGGTGAGGTTATTTCTATCGTATGTAGCAGGTGTGGGGTGAGAAGAGAGAGGATTTAGTAGCTGAAATCTGTCCCTTAGGTTAATCCAAAGACTGTCCAGTTTGTCTGATCCTAAATCTAAAAGCTTTTCAGTTCTGTGTACTTCATACAAGAAATTTGCATTTTAGTGGAGGACTGCAAAACGATTTTTGGAATGTTCCATCGTTCTAAGTGGGGCATAACTCTTTTGTTATCAGGAAGTTTTTCTCTGTAATGCTAACTACAGAAAAAAATCTGCCTGGACCTGGGAGAAAAGATCTATGATAAGAGCAAGTTCTAGTATAACTCTTTTCTGATAAAATCAAAGAAAGTTACTTTCTATGTAGTTTTCTGTAAAATCTGTGTTCAGCAGTTCACTAATACTGCCCTGGCCTCATGATAATAACAGCAGTAGCTCTGAGAGGTTTTACAAGTGGAGAACCCGTAGTCCTGGAAAACCTTGTAACAGTAAAGAATGGGATGTAAAAGTTAAAGGAAGTTTGCATGTAAAAGCTACATACAGTAGAAAGATGTAAGACTCACTTAACATGTAAACATATCTTTCACTTTGTAGAGTCACTTTTAAGAAAAAATTCACATAAAATGAATTTCTGAATGAATCATATTTACACAATTCCCTATTATATAATCAGAACGTATCTGATTACATAGTAGAAATCAACATTAAAAAAACCTATTTCAGAATTTAACAATTAACAATATAATTTTAATGCTGTGAAAAAATCAAATTGCCCATAAATAAAATTTGACAGAAATGTGTCTTACAGAAACTCTAGTATACAATATCTGGCTTTTATGGGTGAATCATAGAACCGTGTCCAATTTTAATACTTGCCCAATAATATCAACACTAACTGAATAGCTGGTGCTAAATCCCACCAAAAACAAAGTATGTGCTCATTTAGCTGGACTTAGTAACATGTCACTACATACCTGACACTCCAATAGTGCAGGGTTTTAATAGGGCTGATTGCCAATTCAAACATACATTTCTAATAGGTGTGCAAGGATTTAGTGTTAGCTAGATTTTTGAACCAGGGTAAAAACCATCTGGGTAATGCTGGCATGAATTTTATACACCCACTAACACACAAGTGTATGATTTTAGGATGCGTATATTATGTGTATATTTTATATATATACACACAGATACTATTTAAAGATGTAGTTATATATACAGAAGAGTAATGTAGTATTTAGAGTGGGATGGATCCACCTAGGACTAGCTCATGAATGTGTTAAAACCAGCTGTTTGCATTCTGTTGACTGGACCCAGATCTTTGTTGCATCTGTTTAATATTTTTCTTTGTTTTGAAACAGGTTGTTTGGTATCAAATCAGTCATTCAAACAGACTGTTCCAGCACGTGGAAGATCATAGCAAACCCAGACCTGTCATGGTACCACCATGCCAACCCCATCGTCCTGCTGGTGATGTACTACACGCTGGCCACTCTAATCCGAATCTGGCTACAGGAGCCCCTTGTAAGGATCAAAGGTTTTCATGGTCTTGTCTGCAAAGTAGCCTGGAAACTCCAGGGGAAAGTGTTCATTCCTATCAACTGCTGGCTAATTAGTACTATATGCCAAAATAACTATAGTGTTCTTATTATAGTATTTTGCTTCTGCCAAGAGTTCTAACTGAATACAGATACTATCAGGACAAAGACCAGCTTCCCTATGTTAGCATCACCCCTGGCTGCTCAGATGGTCGGTGGTGAGGGGAGTGGAAGCGTCATTTTTATTGAGCACTTACTAAATGCCAGGCCACATGCTAGGTTGTTTACATACATTATTTCATTCAATCCCCTGCATAACTCTCAAGAACGGGTATTGTACCCGTCTTAGAGATGAGGAAAACGAGGTTCGAGAGGTAAATCACACATTTACCAAACAGTAAATATCAGATTCAAGCCCACGTTTGCCGATAAAGCTAGGGTCTCTATGACGACACACCCTGTTACCACGGCGACTGCAGTTTCCTAAATCTTCTCAGACCTCCAACCTCTGATGGTGCCCTGGGGAGGTCCCTGCTCTCGGTGGTGCCATAACCCCCGGGGGCCCCACCACGGGGCAGGGCTGAGGACTGGGTTGTTCCCTATGGGATTATTAGTAGAATATGGCACTTTGGGGACAGGACCAGGTGGCTTGTGGCCTCTCTCTTTTCCCTTTCTGTGACAGGAAACTCCAGTCTGCTTTTGCTTCCCCTAAATGACCCTGAGAAGCTCAGCTGTAAGGCAGCTGATCTGCACACAGGGAGGCAGGTGGTGTAGATGGGGCTGCTGCATTTCACCTCATGGCCACGTGCTGGGGAGCAGAGTTCACATTAGACACCAGCCTGGCACCTGCGATGCAGTCCCTCCAGCTCGGGGGCCCTGGTGCCCCGTCTCCCTCCCCTCTTTGCTCATCCAGGCTCCATCCACGCGGTCAGCCGGCCAGGCAACCAGTGTTTATCAAGAGCTAGTGTCTCAGATACTGGCCTGGGGCTGGGGGTAGAGCGTCGGCCCAGGTGCGAGGCCCCGCTCGGGGGGACTGTACATTGTGCAAGAGGAAAAGCAGCCCCCAAAGACGTGAGCAGGCCCAAGTCAGCACAGTGAAACCCTGAGAGGTGTGTTCCATCCATCCCAGCGGAAGTGCCTCCTGCAGGAAGGGGGTCTGCCCACCTCCCTCCTATGAGAGGACCACACAGGCGTCCTTGTTTGCAGGGGTCTCACGACTCACCTCTCCCTTGGACCCAGTGATGGCAGTGACGTAGTGACAGAATGCTCTAAGGGCTCCTGGAGAACCCCAATTACCTTCTGTTACCTTTTCCTCCAAGTCTCTTCTAAGATATGAGTGTGCCAGTAAAACCCCTTAAAGTGGTGCTGTGTTCGCTTCCACCACAAACACACAGATGTGGATATGTGTATATGCACACATAAAACTGTGCAAAAGAAATGAAAATATCTCACGGAAACTATTTCTGAACAATGTCTTAACCAACGATGGTAATGACTTTAAGGCCTTCGGGTTCACAAGAGTTCCAGGTGCCCTTGGCTTTCTCCGTGGTGTGTCAGGCAGGAGCTTGTGCACAGGTGCTGCTGGGCTGTTACAGCCCGTCAGGCCCAGGAGACACTTGGCCTCCTTAGCCACGGGCCCTCTGGGGCGGACAGTCCACGTTCCAGGCCACACAGTTCACAGCAGGTCACAAACCACAGCGTCTGCGGGGGTGTGTGGAGAACAGGGCCTAATTCACACCAGCATCGACCTTCAGGGGTCTGTATTTTAAGTGGGGCTGGGACACGGGACTTTCTCACTGAGGCGCTGATGGAGGGCAGGTGCCTGGTTCTATCATGGTTCCAGGTGGCCTGGCACGTTTCATGGAAAACGTGAGTTCTACGGTAAAAGTCTACAGTATATGTTTGAGAAAGAGAGAGAGCAGCAGGTGTCTGGAGGTGAGTGGAACACACAGGCTGCCCGGGGCATCTGGTGCTCCCCGTGGGTGCTCTGTGTGCACTGGGCCCCGGGAATTCCATATCAACATGTGTTAGTGCCCTTTTACGGGGCATCTTTTTTGGGAACCATCCTCAACCACCAAGTGCGTTCTGGTCCTTTTTTTCTCTCTTATCATCTCTCCTGGACCAACTGTCTGATTCGGGCCAAGGTCCCATTAGGCAAGGCAGCTGTGTTATGCATCAGCTCTGTTTTTGCTTAATATTGAGTGTAAGCTCTAGATGACTCTGCTTTTAGTAAATGTCTTCTTCCTGAAAGATTCCCATGGCTGGGTTCCACAGTCAGGTGTGACTTTTGTGAACCCAGCCCAGCCCCTTCCTCCTGCAGGTTAGAATACACACAGGAGGCTCGGTTACATAACGTGAGCGCCTGTTCCTGTATTTCATGGGACTTAGCAGGGATCAGGAACAAGCGATACTGCTGTGCTTCGCGTTTACAGGGTGGCGTTTTGGCCATTTTTGAAAGTGTCTGGATAAAAGCCCTTGTGGTGTATACGTTATTTTACAGAATCATCACGTGGGGGTAGAGATGGGCAGCTGTGTCTGGTCTCCCGGGCTGCTGAGGGGCTGCTCCGGGGAGCAGGGCTGTCCTGTGGGTTATTCTGTGTCTCAGGTGCAGGAAGAGAGGACCAAGGAAGAGGACAGAGCCCTGGCCTGCAGCCCCGTCCCCATCACAGCTGAGAGGAGGCGGAGCCTGTGGTACGCGACCCACTACCCCACGGATGAGAGAAAAGTAAGCCGCGAGGAAAGGGGTTTCTCATTTATTTTGCTGCTTTTTAGTATATTGCTGAATTCGGGTCATGTAAGTCCACCTGCAAACCCAGATTGCTCAGTTTACAGGAGCAGTTTGATGAGGAAGTCTTAGTGTCCAACATCTGTTCAGAGAAGGGAGCCCAGTGCTTTGAAAGGAAACCCCAGGCTCCATCAGACCCAGCCTCTTATAGTTCAGTGCTTCCCCCTGAAGTCTCTTAACCCTAGAAAGAGAGAGAGAGTGTTCTTAATTTTAAAAAATAATTTTGTATTTAAAACAAACAAAAAACAACAAAGCGACCCCTTGGCCCTGGGCGGTAACAGCTTGGGTGGTGGGATGTACTGCAGAGAGTAATTCCCTGTGTCGGGGTGGCCGCTGCAGTGACGATGACCGCGCACACCGCCACTCGGGACACCGGCCCCTCGGTGTGGACGTGAAGAGCCGCAGCGTCTCGCTGTGTCGGGGCCGCAGTGTGGATGCCGGGGACGGGAGCACAGCTGTGTGATTCTTCATCTTTTCACCATTCGTTCACTATTTTCAACACAACCTAGCCGCTGACTTGTTAAAATGGCCCATTTGCAATGTGGTAAAGACAGATACAATTCTCAGACGGGGTCAGCACTTTGCTTCCCAGCACGTTTGGGAATCGAGGAGCAGATTCTCTGATTGACTTGGTGGAAGAGTTTCTCTAAGACACGTGGTCCTAGCTGACGCCTGACTGTCATGGACTGAGAGATAGGGAAACAATGAATGAACTTCTCAGGGAGCTGGCAGCCACGTGGAACAGACGTGGTGTCCGGAGACCTCTGGGGTTTCCGGGGGCCCTTTCCTCCCATCACACGTGTCAGACTGTTCTGCCATGTCACTAAGCCAGAGAGACAGCACAGCAGTTTCCAAAATGAGGTCTGCGGACCATCTCTGGGGATTCCTGGGACCCTTGCCGGGATCCACAGGCTCGAAACTATTTTTGTAATAATACTTAAGACATTCGCCTTTGGACTATGTTGACAATTGCTCTGATGGTACAAAAGCACCCACCAAGGCAGCAGCGCGAACCCCCGCAGCCGTGGTCGTGTCCTTGGAAAACAAAGCAGAAAGGCCAGTTCCACTTAAGAATATTCTTGATGAGCCAGGAACAGTCATTGCTTTTCTTAAATCTCAACCTTGAGGCACATACCTTTTTAATATTCTGAGTGACACAAGGGGAGGTCCCCCTGAAGTGCTGACCCCTCGAGGAGGAGAAGCACTTGGCAGGTGAGCGGCCCAGGTCGACGTGCAAGAACAGCTGACAGGCAGTTTGGGGTGGTTCAACTGTGGACATTCAGCAGTTACTGGAAAGTGAGTGGAGTGGTCCATCGCTTCAAGGCAAACAACTGACAGCATTTGTTGCCAGTGATAAAATGAGAACTTTTAGTGAAAATTAGAATATTGGAAGACTCAGATTTTGTGCAGTACAGCGTGTCAGTATTCAGTGGAGCTGTCTAATCCCTGAAGCACATCACCAGCACGTGCGGTCACAACGTGTGTGTAGGTAAAGGACCCGGTCAAGGTGCAGGATCCTCCAGGGGCTTTACTGATTCCACACACAGCTCGCCTTCGGTTACTTCCCCATCTTGCGTTTGGGAGAGGGTCCAAGGAGAGGATCCACAGTTTGGATGGACTCCTGATATTTCTTTCTTTTCCAACTGCATCGCTGGGTGAAGCCAGAGTTCTTTAACTACTTCAACCAAAACAATACATCACAGCAGATTGAATGTGCAAACAGACATGAGAACCCAGCTGTCTTCTTTTGAGCCAGGCATTAAAGATACTCAAAAGCGTAAAACAACACCACTCTTTTCACTGTTTTTAAAAAAATACAGCTATTTGAATAAAATTATTTATGTGAACAAGTTTTTTTTCCAATTTTTAATGAATTAACAAGTGAATAGTTTTAATGCCTCAATTTTAATTTCTAGCACAATAGATACTGATGGATAGGACCCGCATAAATAAAAACTCTTTGGGACCTTCAGTGATTTTTAAGAAAGTGAATGAGTTCCGACCCAAAAAAGTGGGAGCATCTTTAGCTCAGCAGATGCTTGTTACTGGGGGGAGCCCCAAACCCCTAGCACTAATAGAGCTAAAAGGCATAATCGTGTCATAATTCTTTTGTTGCAAACAATACACAAATCTTAATCCCAGCCTGCACTGCACATCAAATTTTCTTTATTATGAAACTTCAATTTCTTGAAAAGTCAATACTTTCAGAATTCTGCAGACGTCTCAAAGGGTCCTAGGAGTATAAAACCAAGCAGCTAATTCTAGTAGAACAAAACACTTGAAAAAACGTAATCAGCTTTTGTAGTCATGTGGTTAACGAGTGCTTACTTACTGTCGTGATTAAAAGTTAACATCGGAAACTGGAAAGGGTTATAAAAACAGCACCCTCTAGCTGCATTATTCATGCCTTTGTATTTTGCATGGCAATTTTAACACACTAGCATCCAGCTAGTTGAAGGAATGGGTATGTGTGTAGTACAACTTTATAACTGTGTATAAACATCATGATGCTTTCTGCTCACATATTAACATGCTGTCCTGCATTGCTTTTTGCAGCTTTTATCCATGACTCAAGATGACTACAAACCATCTGATGTTAGTATATCCTTAGAATTCTCATTTTTGCGTGTGTCAGTAATGTCAAAGGGACATAAATGGAATGAGCCCCTCTGAGTGTATTTTAATGGTCTATAAATTTTCCATACGTTTTAAAATAATTTTTTTGCAGAAATCGTATCTGGTTTATTGCTGTTAAAACACTGACTCATAAAACATGAGCTCACGTATAAAAATATTAAATGTATTTAAACTTTTAAAAAGCCACAGTGGAGGGTTTGCCTGTTCCATGATTTGAATAAGAAGTCTTGCATGTCCATGGACACACATATGTATGTGTGCGTGTATATATTTACATGTATATGCATAAATGAAAAATTGTAAAGCTCAAGAGACAGAGAGAAAAATGCAGGAAATTGTATTTAGTGTACAGAGTGCTGCAACATGGGAATTGCAAGCTGCAGCATCAGGTAAAGACCTGTGGGGTTGCTGTCTAACCTGAGAATTTGGGAAGTCCTGAGAGCTGCGCGGGGTGTGGGGCAGGCACGGGGGCCCGGCAGTGCTCGGGCTGCAGGCCGGGACCCAGGCGAGTCTGGAGTTCCTGTAGCTGGAGGATGGCTGGGGGGCGGGGCCGTGAGCTGAGGCTGGAGAGGAGACAAGAGCAGGTCCTGAAGCCTCAGCAGCCTTTCCAGGCTTCACACTTCATACCGAGGACCGAGAGGGGGTCACGGCCTGGGGTGCAGCAGAGGTGGGCAAGGTCAGGTTTACCTTGTCCTGCGATGGCTCTGTGGGGTGTAGGTTTGGAGGGGGCGAGCAAGACTGTCTTGCTAGTGGGTATCACTGCCGACAATGCTCGGCCTCCCATCGGCTCTGCACCATCCCGTGTGCCCACCTACCAGAAGGGAAGGAGGTAGGTCCGCACTGGAAGCCAGAGCTGCCCTCACAACTGCTTTTGCCCCGCCCACCTGGCAGGGCCTGCTGGTGACTGTGAACGGCAACCCCGTGGATTACCACACCATCCACCCCAGCCTTCCTCTGGAGAACGGCCCCGCCAAGGCTGACCTCTACTCCACCCCACAGTACCGCTGGGAGCCCGCCGCCGACTCCCCGGGTAAGGAGCTGGGATCTGTCTTTGGTGTATCCTCCTGCAGGAGCTCTGAATCTGTCTTTGGTTTATCCTTCATTGGATTCGGTTCTTTTTCCTTTTTTTTTCTAGCAGAGGTTGCTTTCTTCCATGGTCAGTCTGATGAAGCTCATTTCCTTAACTTCTGCCTAGATTTTGCCCCTCCATCTTGCTCTGCGTGTTCTGTCCTTGGGTACAAAATAAGTGGCCTAATCGGGGTAAACTTTGAAAAGTAAAAGGTAAAAAAATTATTTTAAACAAGTCAACTTGTTTCTAGTATTAAACCTATGTGCATATGTATGTTTTAGTTTTTCTGTAATTTGATTGCATAATCACGGCCAATAGTTTTGCTGGTTAGTGGATGAAGGTCTTCAGAAAGAGCTCTTTTCGTCTAATAAAAAAACCAAGAGCCCCAAAACGTGGACGAGGCCTTTCTCCCTTTTCTCTCAGTTTACTGTGTTGAAAGAAAGCTGCCTGTTACTGGAGGTGACAAATACGTGCTCTGTACTGCTTGGAACATTTATGTGAAATTCACATATTTGCATAGATTTTTATATAAAATAATCTGCCCCTCTAGAAAAGAAGGAGGGAGAAGATGAGAACGAAGAATTTGAGGAGGAGAAGGCCCATGAGGAGAAAAGGAGTGTCAAAGTCCATGCCATGGTCTCTGTGTTCCAGTTCATCATGAAGCAGAGTTACATCTGTGCCCTTATCGCTATGATGGTGCGTGCCTACGAGAACCCTTAACTTCTGCCTGGATTCTGCCCCTATATCTTGCTCTGTGTCCTGTCCTTGGGCACAGAGTTAGTGCTGGAGGGATGGATGGTGCTTGCACCCCGCCGGCTCCAAGACCCACCACCTCCTCCCGCCAGCACCGATGTCTTCATCTTCCCAATGTCTTGGCAGAGAATGGTTGCTTATGGTAATTTCTCATGGGCCCCTTATATTATAGATTTCAAAACCATGTCCTCCTCTCTGCTAGCTAGCCTCCTTTTAAATATTAATATATTTCTCTCAAATTAGCCTAAGTCAGACTGTCCCCTATTTTGCCGATTTAAAAGGACCTATGGGTAGTTTTTCTAAGTGGCATTGAAGGTGTTCACGATTAACAAAGGCCACTTTTATTTCTTTCAGATAATGAGGGTTATAGTCACAGCTTGTCTTAGATTTGAGACTTTATTCCGTTTGAGCTGCAACAAATGTTTACCGATCTAAGCATCAAGCACCGAGTCCCCGAGCGCTTCTTCTGGTTGTGAGCTCTCAGTTTACCTGCATTTCTGCTCACCGCTGGGAACACGCTCCATCTCCAGCATCAGAGCTTCAGAAATCGTCCTTGGGACCAGAGACAGGATATAAAAGAAGGCCAATTTCTGCTCTTCCTAAAAACAAGTTTTACTGGGAAAGCTAATTTATTTTGAGAAACTTATTTAACACAAAAGTCTTCAAATTTTGAGGCCAGTAGTGAGATCCCATGGACACCATAAATGATAAAAAAAAGAAAATATTCTATAATTCGAGGGAA
This sequence comes from Physeter macrocephalus, assembly GCF_002837175.3. Taxonomy (NCBI): domain Eukaryota; kingdom Metazoa; phylum Chordata; class Mammalia; order Artiodactyla; family Physeteridae; genus Physeter; species Physeter macrocephalus. The sequence continues at coordinate 26,972,347 of NC_041232.1, forward strand.
AAAAAACACCTAAAGATAGTTTCCCTAGGCTCTCAGTCCAGATGTCTCCTGAGAAAACCTGTTTGCATGTTAGCCAGCTTCTGCAAGGACCATGGCCATGGCTGAGAGCGTTGGGAACAGAAAGCTCCTCGAAATTAAAGATGGCTCCTTTGGGGACTGCAGACTCTGTTCTCTAAATAATATGAATTCTGTGCTCTCTGGGTACTTTTTGACACTTTATAGGTCAATCCCTAATTTACAGCAAAACTCTATTTGAAAACATCAAATAATTTAGATTCTGAACTCAGAGTATACATTTCTTTTTCTGTCTCTAAAAAGAAGCCAGAGAAGTTGGTTTCTTTATGTAAAGAAATAGAGCTTAAAAAAAAAAACTTGAACTACACATTCAGTTCCTCAGTAGAAAAGAAATCTATTGTAAAAACAACACAGGAGAGCAGATCTCTCATTAAAGACGTGCTCTCGTCTGGTGCCATTTCAGTTGTTTTCACGGAGCCACAATATTAATGCTTTAAAAGTGCCTGTCTTCTGTGGAAGTTCCCCTGTGGCAGCAGACTTTTAATCACAGACAGAAAGGAGCAAGGTCTGTTAGAACGATAGATGTCTGTATTCAAAAACACAAAGAGTGAAATCCTCACAATTTCTTTTTATCCCTCTTTCACCCCAACAAGGATAGTGTACAGGGGGAAAAATACACTGGAATTATAATATCTGCGAAGATTACTTTCTTGGGTCCTCTACAAAAAAATGGCCAGGTCAGATCTGAATTTCATCCTGGGATAAAGGCATTAAATATTACTGACCTTTGATAACACTATTTCCAAGGAATACTATCTTCATGAAAATAATTCAGACTTGGTAATTATGTTTTAACCAACAGTTTTAAATAACTCTACATTTAAAAAGCTAGCTCTGCTTTAGGACAAATTTGCACATTGCTGCAAGGAAGTATTTGTTTGTTCTGTGCTGACTTTATTCATTTATCTTATTTATCTCAATACTTATCTGCTTTCCAGAAGCAAAACAGACTTGTAAAACATTTCAGACTTTACGAATAACTTGCTAACTCGTGATACTCAAGAATATGACTGATTTCAATTAGCTCCAAATAACAGCTAGAAAATATTTTTGAAGACCTTTTCACAGAAATTTGGTATCCAAGATTATGGTATGAGAGGATAGATTTACTGAAGTTAATGGTACTCATGAGCCTGACTTTCTAGAATGTTCCAGCAGCTGCCCTTTGAGATGTCTTCTGGATCTGTGGGAGTTTGGTGTGAGTGGAAGATGTCTTGCCCCTTGCAGGGCAGAAGGGGAGGCCGACCTCTCCACTAACCTGACTTTACTGTTTGCAGTGTGCGGACACCTAACACTCTACCTCCTCCTGGAGATTCCCTGGTTCCTATCATGTCTGTCTTCCCGGAGGGTCTGCTAAGGGTGACCCCTGAAGCCAGCTTGTGTGCTGACCCTGTGGTCCCCGCAGCTTCCGTTTCTGAGCCCAGCTTGGCCACACTCACCCAGCACCCTGAAAAAAATAGCCAACCCCAAGCTGGTTTGGAAGAATAAAGGAGAAAGCACTTACGGTTGCTTCTCATTCTGCAAAGCAGGGTGAAAAGGAAGACATTTGGGGCTGGAGGGCAAAAGACATGGAGTGAAGCCCCCTGCCTGACCCTCTTCCCTCCAGGAAGTCGAGGGCACGTGCTAGCTCACAGAGGCAGCCTTTCTCCTCGCTGTGTCCCCTGCCGCAGCTGGGATGTCCCTCCATGATTTCACCACAACACCCTCCCTCCATAGTGTGAATGTTACTGACCTTTTCCTGCTAGATAACGTCGAACTTAGCAGGGTGGGGCCTGTACGTTGTCTTGACCGTCACCGTTTTCTCCTCCTTCCTTCCTGGAGGCGTGGAGCATTACGTACCACAGCTGGCTGACGTTCGTGCTGCTGATCTGGTCCTGCACTCTTTGGATGATTCGCAACAGAAGGAAATATGCCATGATCAGCTCTCCATTCATGGTTGTCTACGGAAATCTACTGCTCATATTACAGTACATATGGAGTTTTGAACTCCCCGAAATTAAAAAGGTCCCAGGATTTTTAGAAAAGAAAGAGCCAGGGGAACTTGCCTCTAAGGTAAGTGAACAGCAAAGCAAGAAAACAAAGCATTCAAACAAAACCACGGTAATCAAAACACACACATCCAAGCAAAATAGTACAAAAATAGGTTCCAAATATTTGCTGCTGCTTGAAATCATAATGTTTTTCCTAGCCCTCAGGAAAATGTTAATATAAACGTTTGGGCACTTAGAACAATTCCCCCTTCAGCTTTGGGAGAAGAATGGGAATATTAAGGGGTTCTATTTGCTGGGAAGAAATTTTCTTCTTCCCCATCTGTGGAATTCTTCAAAATAAGGACCACTGCAAAAGCAGCAGGGATCATGGAAGAAATACATCTTCTTCTGATACTTGTGCTGATGTCAGGGAAGGACAGGAAATCAAGGACTAGCACCTTGAAGGGGACCACTGGTCCAAGTTGGTTTCCAGCCCAGATTGTCCTGTGTGTCTTCCCGGGGCATCCTAGGCATGAATGCACCCTGGCACTGGACGGCATGCCAGCATCCTCAGGAAAGGAGATTTTAAAAGCCAGTGACTTTCAGCTGAAATCAAGTGGGTGCCTGACTCGATCTCAAGTGGAAAGGTTTATGTAATGTGCTCCCACCAAAACGCAGAGAAGGCGTAGTAGTTGTTGAAATAGGCTTATGCTTCAAAGGCTTGATGCTCGTGTTCCTAATTCTCTCCTTTCAGATCCTTTTCACCATTACGTTTTGGCTGTTGCTGAGACAGCACCTCACAGAGCAAAAAGCTCTCCAAGAAAAGGAAGCTCTTCTGTCTGAGGTCAAAATCGGAAGTCAGGAAAATGAAGAAAAAGGTAATTAGCGCGTGAGGTGTGTGACAGGAGGAAGGGCCCCCGAGGACATCCAGGGGGCTCTGCTCCAGACCAGAGGGAGGCCAAGTGTAGACGTGAGCAGATAAATGACCGCGTCCCGGGGCTAAGTCCCTGTCCACAGGAGCTTCAGAGACCCTGTGTCATTTGATCCTCACGAAAGTGACTCCCACTTCAGGGAAGAGAAACTGAAGCTCAGGGAAGTGCACTGGGTTCCCCACAGTCACATTTACTGAGTGTTAGTACCAAGAAAGTGACTCAAATCTTCCAAATTCGAATCCTCTTCTTTTCAAAAACGAATAAACCACAAAGTCAAAAAAAGAATCTGATGTTTTGATGATCAGTTACCTCTGTAGTTTTAGACCTGCTATATGGGTAAAATGAGAGCCTCTCACTCCCTACCTGCCTGGATGTACCAATAAATACCATTTAATGTTAGTAGAACGGCTTGGAGACCACTAGTGATGTATGTAGCCTTGTCTGAAAAGGACGCCATAAAGGTTCACAGAGGCTGGGCTGGTAACCTTAAGACTAACCCGGTAAGGAGGAGAAAACCAACGCACACCAACTCATCCTTTTCTTATAGTTTCTCGTTTAGACCTAACCATGGAGTTACTTTTCAGCAACAAAAGTCTGTAAGATTTAAATCTTGACTTTTTGACTTTGGATATGTCTGTTAATAGAGTGATTAAATTCACCAGTTACTTTATGTAAAGAAGAGTTCATTTAAGATCAGCAGTTGCTCTGACCTCTCACCTCACTTGCATTCCCCTCACTCTGTGGATCTCCTGGTCATTTGAATAAATTATTTAAATGTATTCAATAGGTTGCCTTAGTAACACAAAAATGAGTCATATATTAGCATATTTTAAAGTAAGACCAAGTATAAGCTTTTCTTTGTGGTGCATAAAACTATTTTAAACTTAGGTAAATTACAATTATTCTTCAATTCTAATTAAAATTAAATTATATTTGGCTTTAACTCTTACTTTCTTAGTTCTCTAAAAGCATACTTTTGGTTAAGATTATTGCCATTAACCCAAATCCAGTAAAATACTGCTAGGATTGTCTGGAGTCATGTTAACAGTTGGAATTTGAAGTTGTCATAGTAGTTTTTATTTGTGTTATTGTTGCCTATGTATTTTTCCTCGTTCCTGCAGTAGTTACAGAGGATATTACAAGTGAAATAGGTGTTATAAAAAGATTAGTATAAAAGTATTACCAAATGTATTTCTTTAAAACTATATTTCAAGAAGTTTAGGAAAATGGACTATAATTAGTTCCATAAATTCTGCCTTGTTTATTAGAACCATCTAAAATTATTTAAATCATATGGTAATGCATGACATACGTGTGCTGTGTGGCACTCACATCACACTGGTCAGAGTGTGGTTCCGGTCCAGGGACCAGCTCCATTGAACAGCATGGGCTTCTCTTTTGAAGATGACGAACAGGACATACAGGTGGATGGGGAGGCCCAGGAGAAGAAGGAAGAAGAGGAGGCAAAGGAGGAGAAGCAGGAGCAGAAGAAGGAGGAGGAGGAGGAGGATGAGCAGGACATCATGAAGGTGCTGGGTAACCTGGTGGTGGCCTTGTTCATCAAGTACTGGATCTATGTCTGTGGAGGGATGTTCTTCTTCGTCAGCTTCGAGGGTAAAATCGTGATGTACAAGATCATCTACATGGTGCTCTTCCTGTTCTGTGTGGCCCTGTATCAGGTGGGTACACAGCTGTCCCTGTTTTTCAATCCTCACATCTGTCCAGGAACATATGTGAGCTTCTTTCGACAAGACTCTAAGTTACTATGACCTCGTGAAAACGTCGTGTAAAGGGGTCGATGAGATTCAGACCTTACACACTAGGAATCCTAAAATGAGAAGTAGCTCCCTTCAGCTTATTCACTGATTTTAAATGTTAGGTTCTTAAAATGGTGGAGAAGTGGTTAGAGTGGGCATCCTTGTCTTGTTCCTGGTCTTAGAAATGTCCATCAACAGAGGAATGGATAAAGAAGATGTGGTACATATACGCAATAGAATATTACTCAGCCATAAAAAAAGAACGAAATAATGCCATTTGCAGCAACACGGATGGACCTGGAGATTACCATACTAAGTGAAGTGAGTCAGACAGAGAAAGATAAGTACCATATGACATCACTTACATGTGGAATCTAAAATACCACACAAATGAACTTATTTACAAAACAGAAATAGACCCACAGACATAGAGGACAAACTTATGGTTACCAAAGGGGAGGGGGGGAGGGATAAATTAGGAGTTTGGTATTAACAGATACACACTGCTATATATAAAATAGATAAACAAGGACCTACGGTATAGTGCAGGGCACTATACCCAGTATTTTGTAATGACCTATAAAAGAAAAGAATCTGAAAAAAAAAAATGTATAGCTAAATCACTTTGCTGTACACCTGAAACCTATACAACATTGTGAATCAACTATACTTCAATAAATAAAAAACATGACAAAGCTGAAAAAACACAAATGCATGTGTAAAATAAAGTCAGAAAAAATTCATAAGTTTTTCAAAAATTATTAATTAAAAAAAGAAGTCTGTATCATTAGATTACACTTTTGAATAGTAATGTGAAAACCGTGGCTGGATAATCTAAAATACTGGATAATATTCGGTTCATTTGTATTTCAGAGTTTGGAATCAGAAAATCATGTGCGCGTGTGTGTGTGCCTGTGTGTGTATACAAATGTATGTATAATGCATTGAGTGCTTTAGTATTTCATTAATTAGAATATATGAAATGTTATATTGAAATGAGTTAGCCTCTCCACAAATTCCGTGTAACTGATGATGGGTGGGAACCCGATGATGTACACAAGTGCAGCAGTAAACGTTCCTGCTGGCAACGAAGTAAACAAGTAAAGCAACCTCGATTAACAAGAGTCGATTACCTGTGGAGATGAAAATGTCTCAGCTGAGGTCAATCACATTCTGAAATACCTTTTGAAATTCTGGGTAGATGTTCTCTAATGAAAACCCACAGGTTTTTGGTAAAGAAGGATGCCTCCCCTCTGTGGTGGTTTCACCTTTGTATTCATATGGCATCACTCTGAATTTCAAAATGGAGACAGTTTCCCCAGCCATGACCACAAGGACAGAATATACCTCCTTGAAAACCTCCCGTAGACCAGATATAGACCAGACGTCATGCCGAGATAAACATCATTATTAATGATGATTATATAAACATCATTATTTCATCCTCAGAACAACTGGAAAGTAAGTACTCTTGAGGAGGAAACAAGCTCAAGGTGGTCGAGCAGCTTTGCCCAAAGACACAGCTCACAACTTCTGGTGGAACTGGATTCCAATCCACAGCCACCCAACCCTATGAGGAACAGAGCCTCAAAAACTAAAAATGAACTTGACTTTGTTTTCAAACATTACAAACCAGGTATTTTTGTGAGTTTTCCTCTGACCACTTTTTTTTTCTTATTTTGTTGTTCAGGTGCACTATGAGTGGTGGAGACGGATCCTGAAATATTTCTGGATGTCGGTGGTTATCTACACGATGCTGGTGCTGATCTTTATATACACATATCAGTTTGAAAACTTCCCGGGCCTGTGGCAAAATATGACTGGATTGAAAAAAGAAAAGTAAGTAATTGTAGTGGACAGTGGGATGGAAAATGACAAACAGCGTGAAGTTGTGAATGTGTGTCGTTCAGAACATCTTTCTGGGAGGTTTTAGTAAAACATGACATCATCACTGGCTATAAGTTCCTCCAGAACTTATAGCCAGTGATGGCTATAAATTCTAGAAAAATGGTACAGATGAACCGGTTTGCAGGGCAGAAATTGAGACACAGATGTAGAGAACAAACGTATGGACACCAAGGGGGGAAAGTGACGGGGTGGTGGTGGTGGTGGGATGAATTGGGAGATTGGGATGGACATATATACACTAATATGTATAAAATGGATAACTAATAAGAACCTGCTGTATAAAAAAATAAATAAAATTAAATTAAAAAAAAAATAAAGTTTCCTCCAGAAGAGGACTCAGGTCTTGGTCATTTTGGGTTCTCATGACCTTGCCCTGAGCTTTTAGCACATAGTAGGTACTCAATAAATATCAACTGAAAAGTGAATTTTCCACCCATTATTAATGAAATGGCATTTTCTAGTGTCGGTTTCATGTGAAGCACACCTGCCCGGTTCCTCACTGTCATGCTTCCTCCTTTCTTAACTGGAGCCCAGTTCCTCATCAGTAGGTTCATAAGGTAACACATCAGCCTCTCCTCACTGATGGAGCCGGTGCTAAGATCTAAGGAGTAGTTGGTGCCACAGGAAAAGTGCTCAGAGACTAGTGGTGATGAAATCTTTCTTGTGCATGAAATAGATAGGAGTCTAGGCTTTTCTAATTTGCTTTTGTAAACTTCTGAAGTTCGTTTAGAAATCCCACCAGAACTGGGCATAGAGCTGAGTATCCTGAGGTGGCCAAGAGGAAAGTTTAAAAGGAGGGTTCACTGTATAGCTAGACTAATATATCTTTAAGTCAATTCAGCAAATATTTCTTGAGTGCCTCCCCTGGGCCAGACACTCTTCTGTACCTGAAGATGCAACAGGAAGCAAGAGAGACAGAGTCTGAGCCCTGTGGTGTTTATAGTCTAGGAGAGAAGACAAACCAAAAACCTACGTAATGTACAAACAAATCAACTGCGACACGTCTGTGAAGGAAACAGAAACAGGTTGAGGTACTGAAGAATGAGGGACAATAACTAGAGATGGAGTAGTCAGGGCAGGCTTCCCTGAGGCGGCGTCATTTTTTCTTTTGGCTGTGCCACACAGCATGTGGGATCTTAGTTCCCCGAGCAGGGACTGAACCCACACCCTCGGCAGTGAAAGCGCCGAATCTTAACCACTGGACAGCCAGGGAAGTCCCTGAGGAGGTGTCATTTAAACTCCTGAAGAATAGGAAAGAGCTTGTCTTTAGAAAAGTGTGTGAGTTGGGAGCTGGGAGGTGGACAAACATTCCAGAAAAAGAGAGCAGCAAATGCAAAGGGCCTGAGGCAGGGCAGACTTCGGCGCGTGCGTGTGTGTGTGTGTGTGTGTGTGTGTGGAAAGGCAGGAAGGCTGGCCTGTGCAGAGCAAGGGGAGAAATGGGAAAGGTCAGCTAGGCACCCAGAGGTGCAGGGCTTGTAGGTAGTGATGGTTCGCATCTCATTCATGGTGAAATTTCTAAGTCTTTAAAGCACCCTTGACTGGCTGAGGAAAAAGTGATGTGTGTGGAGGACAAGAATAGACACAGCAGTATGGTCAGCCAGCAGTTGGGGGGGGTCCTGCGAGTGAGGATGTGGCTCCACCTAGAATAGGAGGTGCTAGAAATGAAAACAAGGACAGATTCAAGGGATGAGGTTGAAGGAATGCAGATGGTGGAGACCGGAAGGCAAAGAAAGCGTCGGGGGGAACGCCCCGATTGGGGCGTTTTGCATGAGGTATAGACGATTGTGCCAGTGAAGAGCAGGGTGGGGAGAGAGGGGTGGAGAACAGCCCAGCTGCTTCAGGAAGTGGGGAAATCGAGAATGCTGTCTTGAAAACACTCAACATGAAATCACTGTGAAACAGCCAACTTCCAGTAGACGTTCGGGTAGGAGAGCCCACAGGGGAAAGCCGTTTTGTTTTGCAGGCTGGAGGACCTTGGCTTAAAGCAGTTCACGGTGGCTGAGCTGTTCACGCGCATATTCATCCCCACATCTTTCTTGCTGGTGTGCATCCTGCACCTGCACTACTTCCACGACCGCTTCCTGGAACTCACGGACCTGAAGTCCATTCCCAGCAAGGAAGACAGCGCCATCTACAGGTGAGCCCGTGCAGGAAGCTCCAGGAAGGCAGCCTGGACCCTCCCAACCATTTCACTTAGAATCTCAGCCCTGAACTTGCCCTGAGTATTAGCCTGTAAGTGGGAAAAAAAAGGAGAAAAAATGTGGAATGTTTGACGGCACTTTGTGAAACAGTTGGTAGTGATTTATGATGGTTCATGCAGTGATCTTGACAGGCATGTGAATTAGTTTAGAGTAGCTGTGTAGACTGAAATTCCTTAGCGGTGGTGATGTGTCCTGTGTTTGTGTCCAGGCTGGTGAGGTGTTTTTAGAACATTTACAGAATCTGGCTAATTCGGAGGATGAGTTTTCTGTCGCACTAACAGGCAGAGAAGGAGTCGCTGTGAGTGAGAGCGCAGTGCAGAATTCTCCCTTCCGTCTTGGAAGGGAAGAACCTTGGCTAAAAGGAGAGAATCTGCCATCTATGAGTAACCAGAATCAGATTTAAGGAAAGAAAGTGAAGGCAGTGTTTTCTTTCATCAGCTCCCTGTTGTGGTCTGCCCATCAATAAACATAAATTGTTTACAAGTATGCAGATGGGTCTGGCTCTCCCTGGCCATGTGTGCTGAAGCCACGGTGGGTCATCACACATGCCTAGATCTGCTCCATCAGGGGGAAATTACAAGCATTCGTCTAATGAACCTTGATACCGATTTTCCTCTCTGCTTCACATAATAGCCTGTGATTCAGTTCCTGGAAAAACAATTGTTAAGTAAATAAGGGAGCAAAGTGCTGTATTCAAAGGAGCACAGATGCCACAGTTGAAAATTCCCCTTAGCTCTTTTTCAAGGGAAACAACGTGTCCATCAAAAGAAGATGCAGCAGTAATCTCATCATGCACAGTTTATGAAATATCAAACTGTCTGCATTCTGCTGTGCTAAGGAGTGGAATTATGGAAAACTGAATTTGTTGCACAGAGTTCCTGTTAAGTATGTAGAACCTGATTTAATTATGTAGGTTCTGGAGAAGGACAGCAGCCGATGTCAAGATGTGTTCTCCCTGTTTTCTCTGGTGTCCTGCCAGCCCGTAACCCCCTCGCCTGGCAGGAAGGAGGCCGAGCGGTCTGTTCAGTCTGAGACTGGAGCTGGCCCTCCTCTGGCCGCAGCTCAGCCTGAGCACCCCCCTTAACTGTTGCTTTTCCAAGAAAATGTAAAGGGCGAGAGGCGAGAGTATATAATGGCAGCCACCTGAATGGTTTAGGAATGCAGGATTTCATTTTTGGTTCTGTGAAAAACAGTTTTCTAGAAACTTGAGGAGTTCAAAGGACCCACTCGGGTTTGGTGTTTTGGGATTTCATGCAAGAGTTTCATATAAAAGCCCCCCAAATTTCAACTTGGAACATAAGCTACGTATCCCATCTTTTTCGCAGCTCTTTTCCATTGTAGTATTTTCCTTACTAGCAATTTTCACCCCACTGTAGTTTTTTTAGTCCCTAGAACGCTAGTAAATGGCTACATTAAAATCAAAATGATGAAGAAAAACATATTTTCAGAGTTGAGATTGACTGTCCTGCTTTGCCGTCTCTGTTCCTGCCCACTTAGTAGATGCTTGGCGGGGGTGGGAAACCTCCCAAATTGGGAATAATCGATGCATTTTATCCCTTATCCCTTATTCCAGTCCTGTTGTTTCTGTGAATAGCCAACTGTCCTTTTCCTGTTTTGTCTGTTGTTTTTGTGGTTTGTGTAGGCCCTGTAGGCGAATGTCACTTGTGTCTGAAGCAGAATTCATTGTGTTTAGCCTTCCAGAATTTATAAAGTTAGCATTATGAAAATGTTTTATGATATACCTTATGTGAAACTATTATTAGTTCTAGGTAGGCATTCTCAGGAATATCATTTCCCTTATATACTGATAAAATATATAATATAACATAATCACAATGTAATTATTATATAATACATACTTAATAAGGTCCTAAATATCCACTCCTTATTTAAATATCCGTCACCGCAATTTGTCCATAATTTGTTTTAGAAAGTACTGTGATGCATATAGAAATAGAATGACATTTTCTGACTTCAGCTTTAGAACACCTCAGAAAACAGTATGTTGAATATGGATATTTAGGAGGATTTTCTTTTTTTAATTCTGGGGAAGGAGCAAGAATTAATGTTTTCCGTGGTATTTTATCTGATAAATGCATTCTGGACATGTAAACCTTACAGATTCCTGACAAGGTGTGTGACTGGGGGGTAGGGAGGGAGAGACTGTTACCAGTCCGGCGATTTCCCGACTCTGATTTCTCTGCTGCCGAATCTCGCTGTCTGGACCCTCTTCCGGTGCATGAAGCATGTCGGTGACACACGTGGTGGTGCAGAGCTTACGGGACATCAGCTCCTCCTCTCTGGCTAACACTCTCCTCTTTCTCTCTCCAACTGTCCCCCGCTGCCACCGCCTGCTTCCTTGTGCCCCCGCGTAGCCATGCCAAGGTCAATGGGCGCGTGTATCTGATAATAAATAGGTGGGTACCTCAACGTTTTCTCTCTCGGTTTCCTTTTTGTTAATGGTCTCTGGGGGTGTTAAACTCTTCATTAGCTTGTAAGTGAAAAATGGCATCAGGAGACAGTGGGCGTGGCCTGCAGGTGCGGTGCGCTGGATGTCTTTTGCAAACCCAGCCATTCGGCGTTTGGACCGAACGGTGCTGCCGAGCGGACTCAGAGGTGGCCGCGGGTCTTCAGCTGGCTCTCGGCGTTGGCCTGGCTCAGCCGCGAGCCCCGCTGACGTCACCCTTGGTAGCGTTGGTTCCCGGCTAGCCTGTGAGCCCACCTCCCTCTTGAACACGTAATGGAGAGCTCAGCTCAAGAGTCAGCTCCTCCACAGACCTGCCCATCACTGCCGGCTCCCCGCTGAGCAGAACTGCCCTTGCTCTGAATTCCTGGAGCACTTTCTCATCACTGCCCCGCTGACACTGGCCTTCAGCCCCTATCTGCCTGGCTGTCTTGTCTCCCCTGCCCGAGGCCTCCACCCCGCAGGCCCGGAGTCCCTGTAAAATCCATCTCACTTACCGTGGAGCCTTAACCATTAGTGGACCCTCAGTAGATATTCCTGAATGAAGTGACAATGGTCACAACAATCTATGGTTAAGAGAAAATTAAAACATCAATTTCTTCAAATATACGTCTACTTGAAAGAGCAACATATTGAAGGACGGTATTTTACATGACCCAACTTCACAATATATTTGCTTTCTGCCAAAAAGGCAAAGCTGGGCAGTACCTTAGAAGCATATCACCCAGCTGGGGAGACAAACCATGCAGGTAACCACACATAATAAAGAGTGAGCTTTGACATGTGCTGTGTGTAGAGTTATCCTCAAGTGCCCTAAGAGTTCAGAGAAAAGAGCCTTTGGGGTCTAATTTACCAAAACTCTTCTTATTTTATTAAGTAGGTGAATTAAAATACCCGCTCCCGTAGCTTCATGTCATTAGTAGTCAAGTCAGTAATTTAGGTAATAGAAACATGTATTTTGCAAGAAATCCACTTAGCAGAATAACCCTGGGAAAGATTTGTTGGTTTTCTAGTCATTATCTTAAGTAAAATCCCAAGGCTGACAACCAAATAGCAAACCCTAGGAGGCAGAGCTTCTAGAAGGAGGTGTAAAAACTTAGCGCATCGTGTGCAGATCTCTCTGCGGAAGAGGAAGGAGGCCGGGCTTGCTCCCTTTGGGGCCAGTTTTGTGGACAGTCTGAGAGAGAAAAGTCAACCTCAGGTTTTTAGCTGCCAGGCAGAGAAGTAAGACAGAGACTCGAACCAGAAATCTCAAGCAGCTGCATCAACCTTATCCCTCTAAACATAAGGAAGCACAATCTCTGTCTCTCTCCCTCAGTGCTTCTCATAAAGTATTGACCATTTGCTTTAAGAGGAGGTGGCTGGAGCACCCAAGAGGTCAGGAATTGGTTTGATGGGCTCTGATGGCTGATACACTTGGCCTTCCGTATCCGCGGGTTCTGCATCCATGGATTCAACCAACTACAGATCAAAAATGCGTGAAAAGAAAAAAAATTCCAGAAAGTTCCCCAAAGCAAAACTTGAATTTACTGTGTGCAAGCTACTATTTACATGGCATTCACATAGTATTAGGTATTGTAAGTCATCTAGAGATGATTTAAAGTGTACAGGAGGATGTGCATAGGTTATATGAAAATACTACACCATTTTATATAAGGGACTTGAGCATCCGTAGATTTTGGTCTCTTTGGGGGTCCTGGAACCACTCCACCATGGATACCGAGGGACCACTGTACAAGTTTTGGTGCCCATTGTCCCCGACTTTTCTCTTGAGAGAAAGCCTATGCCCATTAACCCAAGTCACAAGGCCAGTGAATTCACTCAGGAGTTCTTAGAATGATCTAGATGCAGAGTCATCTAAAATAATTTAAAACTTGAAGCATTCCACCATTAGCTCAGTCTTCTTTCCAGTGGAATCTCTCATTTTTGTCTGCATGCTAACATTTTAAGAAAGGCCAGAGCTCTGCCTTAAGGGACACGTGACCTAACAAACCCTTCCCTCTCTGGACAATGTGTGCCTCTGAAAGGCTGCACGTGAAGTGTGTCCAATGATAGGGTGAACCTTTTATTTAAGTAAATAAGCTTTCTATCTCCCAAAATTTATTTCTGTACGCTCAATGCTGTTTTATAAGGAGAATAATGTGTTTGTAAACGTGAGTTCCAATGAAAGAGGGGACCTACCTACATTCGACTTCTGCGTCGATTACAATTTAGACTTGACCTTACGAGGTGTGAGGTGGGGGGGTGTGTTTAGGACAGTGGGGGACTGATAAAATTTTGATGATGTGAAAAATTGCAGGAAGTTCCAGCTGAATCTGTAAACAGACTGATTTAGAAGATTTTAACAGGAGTAATGATTATTTCTCCCACATATACACAAACCAGAGCCATTATACCCAACCTTGTCTAGTAGATTTTTTTTGGAGGAATTACTACAACACAGAGTTAAGATGTGAAATTAAATTGAATTAAATTAAATCAACTGCTCATCTGTGAATACAGTTTTCTCAAAGTGCTTAGGAGTTCCAGAATATAATCTTAAAAGAGTTTTAAAACTTTAAAACCTCTACTTATAAATACTACACATTTGCAAGAAAGTTCCTTTTCTTAATAGTCTAATGAATGGGGTGAGTGCAGTTTACCTTGGAGTAGTTACAAATAAATGGAATTTAGGCCTTAGGGGATTTTACCATAGTAGAATTTCCATTTTCTTTATTGGAAAGTAGCTTAATATGTGGCTTTTCAAAGTCAACTTGTAGTACAGACTTAAACCTCTTCAACTCTCCATAATTTGGTTTCAAATTAGAATGCCTCTCCAGTGTATAGAATTCACTCACAAAACACTCAGGGAATGATAGTGTACACCAAGCAAAGGGAGGTGAACAGAGTGAGACTGGATTTCTGTCCTCAAGGAGAGAATAAAATGATGTGGACACAAATTGAGAAATGCACACATTGACTGACAGAGCTGCGGAAGTATGAAAGAGAGAGGGTGGGTGAATAAACAGACAAAAGTCACCTGCTCTGTTGGAATGCAAGAGGAGAGAACCACCGTGGTTAAGAAATAGGCAGAGGATTAAGCTCAGAGCTTGGATCATCATAAAAGCAAGACCAGAGTTGCAAAGAGAAGGAAATGGGCTCCCTGAGGGGAAAGACAGGCAAAACGGTGGGATTTAAGGAAGCTGGGGCGGGGTCCGGGAGAATCTGGTTCATCAGCTGGTCGGTTTGGATCCCAAAGTGGAAGTCATCCACCAGTGATGGGATAGTCCACACGTGAGGGTCAGCGGAAAATTGCAAGCATCCTAAGTTCCTTTGCTGGAAGTTTCAGGGAATGTTTTTTTTCACTAGAGGGTGGTTTTTAATTTAGTCTTTGAAAAATCAGGATCCCTTTTTAAAATTAGTTAGGGGGGTGGACATATCAAGGTTAAGGTACACAGGCTTTCTTGGGGAATCGATACAGCCGTCCATGACAGCAAAGGGGTAGCCAGTTCTGCCTCGACCCTGCCTTGGGCAGTCGGACCCCAGCCCTGCAGCAACCCACCCGGTCTGGCCACATGGTGGAGGGAGGTGACGGTGGCCGTAAGAGGCCCTGGGCATTGAGACTATCGGAGCCAGATTCTCGAGGGAGAAACGTTTGCACTGTTCTCTGAATGGCCATTTTAACGCACAAGCCATTAAGGAATATGCTGATGACAGAATTAGAGTCCAAATTGAGCGCCCACCCCAGCATCCTGTGCTATGTGGTCCCACACGAAGGTGTGTCCTGATTCTGCCTCTTCCTTAGCATGAATTGATGATGCGGATTATGAAAAAGTATATGCAAATCTGTCATTAGCAGATGGTTCTTTACTCTAAAAATGTTCCTGTGTACTAAGCACCGTGTTAAGCACTTAATGGAAATCACCTCCATTTTCACAACATCCCAGGAAGTAGGCACTGTTATTCCATTTCACAGATCAGCAAACTGAGATTTAAAAGACACGGCAAATATATACTGGGTTGGCCAAACAGTTCGTTCGGGTTTTTCCGTAACATTGGAAAAACCCCAATGAACTGTTTGGCCAACCCAATGTGTATATATATATATATATATATATATATATATATATACACACATGTATAACTGAATCACTTTGTTGTACACCTGAATCTAACGCAACATTGTAAATCAACTATATTTCAATAAAAAAATTTTAAAACTAAAATAAAATAAAAGACATGGTAAGGAACTTTTCCAAGTCCTCTCGCTAGTAAGATGTCTAGTTGAGGCTGGAATCTAAGTCGTTCTGATTCCAAAGAGCATGCTTTTAACATTGTTCTGGATTGCCTCAAAAAAAATGCTATAAGAAAAAAATGAAAGAAAGTCGAAAGGATTCACACAAGTGTCTTTTTAAAATAGAAACTCCAACCATGCATTGAAAATACTTTCATCTGTACTCATTTTATGCACGCAAATTTTCTCGGTGAAATTTCAGATGGCAAACGTCTAGGCTGGTAAATGATAGCCTGATACATGCTTTCCCTTTTGTCTTTTCTTACTTTCTTTCTTTCTTTTTTTTTTTTGTTGCCCCTGTGTTACAAGCTTGGAGGTCAGGCTGCTCCAGAGGGCATTAGTGTCACTGTTTCCTCACGAGGATGGTGTCAGAGGGGAGGTAGCAGCATTTAGACACAGGAACTCTCTCCCCTCTCCCCGACACCCCCAGCTCCATCAAGTCCCAGGTCTCCTGTAACTGACAAGTTTCCAGAAGTAGATCTTCCGTACTTACTTTCAGAAGGTTTAGTCTGATGTTCTTCTGTGATTCCTTCATTCAATAATCTCCCCTCAATCTGCACAGCACTTTGGGGGGTCTCGTGGCTGGAGGACTTTTTGTTACGTAGCCGTAGTGGCAACTGCAGAAACAGCCGCATCTCTGGGAGTTTCCCTCCATAAATAGCACTGATTACTGGAAGGTTGTTTTCAGTATCAAGTCATGGCAGTGCCGAGGTAGATGTTAGAAGTGGTCATACTTCCACAGTAAAATCCACAAATTTCTGTCATTGTGAAAGTGTCTTCTCACTTGTAAAATGCAATCCCCTGCTTGCCCTGAAGAGGACATAGAAACATTGACATTTGTGTAGCACCTGACTTTCACCTTAATACCCTTTAATACGTAGAGTCCTGATGAAGCAGGGACAGAAAAGAAGTACCCTGAGAGTTGATGCACGGAGCTGGTGTAGGAGATGTGGAACTACAGTTTCAAGAATGGGGAACTTCCCCAAAGGTGGAGGGTGAATTGTCTACCTTAAGAAAATAAGCAAGTGTATATCTGCACAATTTCTTCCACCATCCTCAGAACGTTCTTTGTTCATTAAATTAACAGTTCGTTTCTGACACTCTGTAATTTACCTGCTTGACACCCTGTTAAAAAGAATTACTTTTGAAGGAGAACCTCTCTAACAGTCTAACGACAATGCAGATTCAGGACCACAGTTATCCAATATCACAGGTGTTTTAAATGTAAAACCAACAAGTTGCATGTGAGCTTGGATTTTTATGTAGCCAAACTTCCTCATTTTGTAAAAAAACAAAAAACAAGTAAATTCCGGAGAGGTGAAATAATTGACTCAGAGCCCACAACGGTACAGATAGAATAACATTATTAAGTGTCCATCCTGTTACAGCCGGGCTGAAATGTATAGATTAATTATTGCAAATGGAGAGGACTATGTGTAATTCCAATAGACCTTTTCCTAATATCTATTGCCCACAAATGTTCCTTCAGACATTCATTTGAATATGAATAAAAAGATATACTTTTTTTAAAAATTGAGGAGAAAGGTCGTACTTGTTTTTATCCACCACAAAATAAGCTGGACCGCCCGAGAGTCTGCTGGGCTCAGTGAGGCTGCAGCTCCCACGGGCTCAGTGAGGCTCGGCTCCCTCATCCAGGCTCATGCATGTCTTCTCAGGAGAGCTGGTCTAGCAGCTCACCTGGTGCCCAAGGATGGGGCGTGATGCAGGCTTCTTACCCCCAAAAGCATTAGCACCTGCTGCGTATGCTTCAGATGATGGCAGAATGGGATTGGTCTATGCAAAGGTTGACTGACGTTACACGTTATTTAAGAATTAAAAAAATCCCTACTTAAAATGTGAATGACTTGATTCCTGGGGGATAGTTTGCTGTGTTACTAAAAAAGCATGATCTGACTTGCCTCAGCAGTCTCTGCATTCTGTCCTTTACCACTGCAGTCCGGTACACTCTCAGATCAGTTGCCAGGCACAGGGTTCCCAGTCAAAGCCCGCTGCTGCTGCCATCCTGGAATGCACTTGGCGTTAGGACCCCCTGCACCCGGCGTACAGGAATGCAATAGTGGATGATGTATAGCATGATGTGTGATCTCTGACTTTCCTTATAATTCTTCTGTTCTCATCTCCTTTTTTCCCTTTCTATTTCAATTACTTTGAGCAGCATCAAGAAAAAAATACCAATCTACCAAAATGAGTAAGTCCCCCTGTGAAGCCATGAAATGCTTGCTCTACACAATGCCATTTCATGCTTCCCCATCCTAAACTCTGACCATTTTCTCCTGTGGGAAAAATGTCAAGTTTAGGTGTCGATAGCTCTCATGACCAACTCATCACTAGAACCTGAATTGGAAGAGCTAACCAAACCTGAGTTTACAGTTCGTTTTTAGAAAGAGCTTTAAAAAATAAAAAGCGACCAGATGCTAACAAGCCCACATGCCAGGCTGTGTAGTGACTTCCGTTTTGTTTATCCTACTTCACGGGCCCCTCACTCGCATCCCCCAGAACCCTTCCCTCCCCTGATTCGGCTGCTCTCTGCCCACAGACTGGCCCACCCCGAGGGAAGCCTTCCGGACCTCGCCATGATGAAGCCAGCCGCCAGCTTGGAGGTGGTGGAAGCCAAGCAGCTGGCTGGACCTGGGGAGGAGAAGCCGGGGGGATGCCCTGCAAAGGCCAAGAAGGGCGAGCTCGGCAAGGACAGGGAGGAGGAGGACGAGGAGGACGAGGAGGAGGACGAGGAGGAGGAAGAGACGTCAGGTAAGCCGCCCGCCCACCCCAGGCGCTGCTCAGAGGATGCCGGCTGCCAGACGGAGGGAATGAAACACCGACTTGCTCCAAGTGCATAAAATGAGTCTACACTCGACCCAGGCAGTGAACTAGAGACCAGGGTGTGGTCTTTTGGTTGCTGTAGTCATAGCTTTCCTGTTCCAGTTGCTCCAGTGATGTCCCTGTAATTCTGACTTAGAGGAGGATGACAGATGGCTGGTGGTCTGGGTCCTGCAGGGTCCTGCCCAGTTGCGTTTAGTCTGTCAGTTCCCAGGAAGCGTGGAGGAACCAGAGAGCATAGCCTTTGGCGGGGTGACATTCTGAGGCTGTGATGCTGAGATGCTTCCCTTGTCTTTCCTGGTGCTCTGTGCTTTACAAAGTAGAAAATAAAAGGCAGCACCAGCAGGAAGATCCCTCCCAAAGACAAGCTCCCCACAAACTGGCCCCTTCGCCCACTCGTCGCAGAAACCCTAGGAGAGGCCCAGAAATGCTCCCTCCGTATCTGAGGGTTGTGCCTTCCTCAGGTGAAGGAAACCAAGCTCTGGGGACCAAGGGCTCAGGACTAGGTTCTATTTTATACTTAAAGGCAGGTTTGAGCTTTACAGTGACGTCTCACCAAAAACTGGGCTGCAGCTGTTCACCTGCTTCCTCTTTACTTTCCCCTGAAACCTCGAAACTGTGCCCAAGTGTGACCTGAATCTTGTAGTGACTGTCACCTGAGTCGCTCTGTAAATAAACATTTTCACAATAACTAAAACCTTCCTTAAACTTTCAGAACCAAGTACATTACCTGTTGCAAACACCCCGGCAAGGTCAGGAAGCTACATACAGAGACCCTGGGTCTTATCTGCCTGGGCCCGTGAGCTTCTGTCTGCAAAGGCGGGGACAGGCTGATTGCATGAAACAGTCCTGTGAGGACTTTGTTCTGATTAACCGGGACAGACCTTCTAGGCAGAAGCATGACCCCAGTCTGCAAAATGTTATTCCCTAGCACAAGGTGGAAGGTAGAAAATGACCAATTTGATTAAAAATTATGACTGGAATGAGTCTGAGCACCGCACTTGGGGAACTGTGACTCAGTCGTTCAGCCTCTCAGGTCCATCCTCTGCTGTGACAGGGGTGGGCTCGTTGTCCAGGGCGGCCGGTGGGCTTTGCCCGCCCCCTAGTTAAGCCCCGGCAAGGAGACTGGCGCTTAAGGAACCACTGTTTTAGCAAGAAAAATGTCATGAAGAGGGAGCTCAGCTACTTAATATTCAGGGGAAATCAAGGAATCATAGCTCAGCCCTAAGAGTAAACAAGGTCAAAATTCTTTTTTTGCACAAAATTAATGAAAAGGTGGGTGAAAACAGCCTGTCCTTCACTCATTCTCGGCGTGTGACATCGAAGTCATCACCGGATGTGGGATTCTTGGGCCACCTTCCTCCAGATCGGGGTGTCTTAGATAGAATTCATCCACTGTTCTGGTTTTGCAGCTTCCCGTTCCCAGGGGAATGATACAAGGTAGGCTTTCAACCGTAATCGCACACACAAGCCCTTTTCGTGCCCTCGGGCACATTCCCTGCCCTGCAGATCTGAGGAACAAGTGGCACTTGGTGATTGACCGCCTCACGGTGCTGTTCCTGAAGTTCCTGGAGTGTTTCCACCAGCTGCAGACGTTCCTGTGGTGGATCCTGGAGCTTCACATCATCAAGATCGTCTCCTCCTACATCATCTGGGTGTCCGTGAAAGAGGCAAGTGACACCTGTTTATCCTCAGGCCAAACTGAACCAGGGCCCGTCGCCACTTTCCTTTGTCAACTGTCCCTGATTTTTTAAGGCTGATTTCCCACGACGTCAGGACACCAAGGTCTGAGACAGGCACATACACTTGACACACAGAACACCACAGGACAGCTATTCTGAGAAGAGGGAGCAATCTCAGGGCAGAAAGGGCCCCCAGCTTAGTCCCTCATCAGTGTGGTCCTATCACAGAGGTTCCTGATTTTCATCTAGTCTTTGGTGAAGGGTATGAGACAGGATGCTTTTCTGCACTAAGCGCGTGGGAATCTACCTCCATAAATTCTCTTTGGGGAAAACAATGACATTCCGGTGCATGCTACCAAGGAAAGGCAGGTTCCAAAATTTGATAGAATCTTTCTTAGAGCTCACCCTGTTCATGACTGGAGTTTCTGAGATGAAGCACAAAGTCTCTCAACTTTGTGCTTCAACTTACAACTTCCATTGTAATGGCACTTCTGTTTTCTTACCCGAAAAGAGAAGAGTCATCATTCAGCCAACGATGATTTGGTGTTTACTGTGAGAAGTTAGCTTTCTTTCAATTTCTTCAACAGATAATTTTCATGTATTTCTAATTTCCCTGGACTCTTTTTGAGTTAGTGACAACTCAAAGAGTCTTTGCCCTCTAAAAATTCGGTCAAGAAAGACTGCCTGTAATTTTTAAAAAGTTAAGTAATAATATAATATTACAACTACAGTACTATGAACCCCATGGATGGGTAATCAGGGCCAGGTGGGAACAAAACAGAAACCACTGTCCCCGTGCGATTTGTGGCAGAAAATGACACATGCGCCATCGTTAAGTAACCAAGTCTATACATTGATTAGAACTAAAATTTAGCCTAATATGTATATTAATTGAGAATTAAAAAGTTAAAGCATTTTAACTTTACAGGTGAATTGACCGATTCAGACAGAATTTGAGGGTCGGAATATTAAAGAACAATGAAAAAGGATCAGAGGAAGCCTGTGGCTAAAAATGAACAAAGTCCATTTCTGAATTAACTGAGTCTGGTGTGCAGATGATTTCTGATGTGTGGCAGAGTTGGTGTGGGGGTGTAAGACAATTGAATGATGGGAGTAGGCATTCAATGAAAGAGAAATTAGTGTGAGTAGGGCATGGAAGACCCACTCTCTGAATCCATCCTGGCGAGTCCAGAAGGAGAAAGAAAGAGAGGGTTAAATGACACCACTTTCTCATAAATCCTAAATGAAAAGCAGATATATATACGTATAATTTTAAATCATCCTCATGAGTCTTGAGAATGCGTTATTAATAGGCTGTCAAGTAAATAAAGGATTACGGTCTCTTCACCCTGTTGCACCGTTAGGAAAACGGTCTTTGGTGGCATGCGACCAGTTCCTCCCCTCCAACTCACATATTGCACAGACTTGTAAAATTTCCATTCCTGATCCCATCTCTCTCACCTATAACTTTAAAACATGTTAAGAGACTCATGAATCGGAGACATTCTTCTCCTCCCACTGCTGACACTGCTGGAATCCTGGTGCTGTAGGATGGTTTGACCCCCAAGTGTGTCTGGGGAGGTCACCCCACCTGAAGGGTGAGTCACCACATGGTCCTGGGGGTCAGTGACTCTGAGGCCTCCCCTCTCTGCCCTAACTTGGTCCCTGGGCACCATCACCGTGTTCACAGCTGAGTCTTATTAATGTCATGGGAGCACTGAGCCATCAGAACACGAGGCATAATTATAAGAACAACTGAACTTTTCTCCGTGCCCCGGATGCAAGACACATTCTGATCATCCTCAGGCAATGCAAAGCCCTGTAGTTACCTTGAATAGCAAGCAAGATCTCAGTTCGTTAATCAGAGTTGTCTAGCCACGGAGAAGAAGCAAACTCTGGTCTCTCACCCAGTGGAAACATGTCCTCTTCCAGCTGCTTCTTTCTTTCTCACGCTCACCTCCCTCACCGCCTCCCTGCTCCAATGAATTGACTGGTGTTATGGACTTGGGCAGGGGTGGTGGGGATGCGGGATATTCTGATTTGACTTGTACTGTCCTAGGATGGCCTCACACTGGGCTGAGGATGATCAGATCTACCCTTTTCCTCCCGGAGGCTCCTCTGCGATGGCTCCAGCTGCAGCTCTGGGGCCGTCACCCAGCCCGTGGTTTCCGGCACCCACTCCTCCTGGACCCACAGCCTTGTGGGCGCCCCCCTGAGCTGTGCTCGAACAGCCCCACGTGCATGTCCACAACAGCCCTGGGGCAGTAGGCACGAGGTCCCCGCTCTGCCTCTGGACATGGGTCCCAGCGAAGCAATGACCCTGCACTGTCACCAAAGCATCCTCTCTCTCCTTGCTGCTGGATTTTCCGGGTGACATTGGACATCAGTGCCCCAACCCTGTCGCCAACCCCAAGGTGCACACGCTGAGACTGCTGAGGGGTCCTGCTTGGAGCGCCTCCCTCGGGACTTTGGTAGAGAATTGGCATCTCCTCCTCACCTTCATCATCTCAGGGTCGAGGGACAGACAGAAGCACTGCCCTACAGAGAATCCCCTTCGTGCTCCCTCCTCTTCACCGTCTTGGCCCATTTGTGTCCTCCTGGACCCACTGGCAGATCTCTACATGGTTTCACATCGATTGTTTGGAAATTTGTACACGTTTGGCCAGAACCTCATTTTGCAATGTCACACTGACCTGCTCCAACTTGGTGCCTCATGACACTTGGATTTAACATCTCTCTCCACTGACTACAAGTGGGAGGAGAGATAGACGCTGCCTCTTGCACGTGGTTCTCATGAGGAGCCATGTGCCAACCCGGCGTGGATGTGGCTGAATTTTGCACCACGTGGGGGCACCGCTCACCTGAGAACGGCCTCTCCGGGCTTGTGCGTTCTGAGGTGCTCACCTCCGCCCGCAGGGGCCTCTTCTGCTTTGAAGGCTCCACTCATCCCCACGGGAGCAGTCCATCAGCAATGACATTTGCTGCGTATATTTGCTGTCCGTAGCTTATTAATTTTGATTAATACCAAAAAATCCTTTCTCAAGAACAGCCCATCAGTAAATGGCAAGATGAGAACAAAGTCCACATCCCCAGTTAAATCTTCAAGAGATGTGACCACACATGTGCTTTGCATTCAAACCATCTTTATCCAAGGCCACCAGCAAGGGTGCTGGTTTTCACAAGCTTTCGGGGGCCATTTCCCCCGCAAATATTAAACTTTCCCGAGGTTATCTTCATGGACGTCTGAGGAGGAAGAGACCATGGGAAAGAATTCATTACAGAAACCCTCTGCATCTCTTACTCAGAGTGACACCATTTTGGAAAGACCTAGATTTTTAAAATACATATACCATTGTCTTCTCCTTGTTTTATACGCAGCTGTGCTAATTTCAAAAGGTTCCTAGTGAGCTCTGTGAGATCAAGTTATTCTTGGAGGAGGGGCCAGTCCTCATTTCTTCAAGTATCTTTAGCGTGTCCCACAGGGCCTGGCCAGTGTAGAAGCTCCATAAATGTTTACTGACTGAAGGAAGTAAATACAATAACTTTGCAAGTTTGAGATTTTCCCCAGATATCAGTTGATGCTTCATTATTATTATTATTATTTTTACTCTCACTAAGGCATTTAGCCTTTATTATGTACTTACAGTAAATTACAATAAATTGAATGGTTATATGGTGCTAGATGCTGACACAAAAGCATGGCAGACGTGTTTCCTCCCTCAGCTTGCAGTCTGACGGTAGTGGCTGGTAAATAACACAAAAGTCACCGCCACTGCTGATGGGGGAGGAGCCTCTGGGTGCTCAGGAGGGGGATGTCATGCCGAGGTGGCCCCATGGAGGTGACATTGAGGCGGGGGGGGCTCTGAGGGAGGGGGACTGGGGATGGGGCAAGCATAATAAGAATTGTCTGACTGCTTGTTGTATACATGGATGACCAGCTATTTCCCTAGAAATTCTGACTCGTTGGATATTGGTGGGGGCCTAGATATCTGTCATTTTAAAAAAATGTATGTTCCATGAGATTCTTATCATCGGGGACATGAGGAGACCTTTGTCAACCATGATTGCATTGAATGAAGCACCATACTTCTCTGAGTCCCCGGTTTCCTGTTTGTAAAATGATAAGAAACAAAAACACCCACATGACAGAGCTTTTCAGTCCTTGTTTAACTTGATTCTCCAGGTCATTGGATCCTGGTGACCATTTCCTTATCCTTGAAGCTCTCCCCACTCAGTTCGTTAATCAGAGTTGTCTAGCCACGGAGAAGAAGCAAACTCTGGTCTCTCACCCAGTGGAAACATGTCCTCTTCCAGCTGCTTCTTTCTTTCTCACGCTCACCTCCCTCACCGCCTCCCTGCTCCAATGAATTGACTGGTGTTATGGACTTGGGCAGGGGTGGTGGGGATGCGGGATATTCTGATTTGACTTGTACTGTCCTAGGATGGCCTCACACTGGGCTGAGGATGATCAGATCTACCCTTTTCCTCCCGGAGGCTCCTCTGCGATGGCTCCAGCTGCAGCTCTGGGGCCGTCACCCAGCCCGTGGTTTCCGGCACCCACTCCTCCTGGACCCACAGCCTTGTGGGCGCCCCCCTGAGCTGTGCTCGAACAGCCCCACGTGCATGTCCACAACAGCCCTGGGGCAGTAGGCACGAGGTCCCCGCTCTGCCTCTGGACATGGGTCCCAGCGAAGCAATGACCCTGCACTGTCACCAAAGCATCCTCTCTCTCCTTGCTGCTGGATTTTCCGGGTGACATTGGACATCAGTGCCCCAACCCTGTCGCCAACCCCAAGGTGCACACGCTGAGACTGCTGAGGGGTCCTGCTTGGAGCGCCTCCCTCGGGACTTTGGTAGAGAATTGGCATCTCCTCCTCACCTTCATCATCTCAGGGTCGAGGGACAGACAGAAGCACTGCCCTACAGAGAATCCCCTTCGTGCTCCCTCCTCTTCACCGTCTTGGCCCATTTGTGTCCTCCTGGACCCACTGGCAGATCTCTACATGGTTTCACATCGATTGTTTGGAAATTTGTACACGTTTGGCCAGAACCTCATTTTGCAATGTCACACTGACCTGCTCCAACTTGGTGCCTCATGACACTTGGATTTAACATCTCTCTCCACTGACTACAAGTGGGAGGAGAGATAGACGCTGCCTCTTGCACGTGGTTCTCATGAGGAGCCATGTGCCAACCCGGCGTGGATGTGGCTGAATTTTGCACCACGTGGGGGCACCGCTCACCTGAGAACGGCCTCTCCGGGCTTGTGCGTTCTGAGGTGCTCACCTCCGCCCGCAGGGGCCTCTTCTGCTTTGAAGGCTCCACTCATCCCCACGGGAGCAGTCCATCAGCAATGACATTTGCTGCGTATATTTGCTGTCCGTAGCTTATTAATTTTGATTAATACCAAAAAATCCTTTCTCAAAAACAGCCCATCAGTAAATGGCAAGATGAGAACAAAGTCCACATCCCCAGTTAAATCTTCAAGAGATGTGGCCACACATGTGCTTTGCATTCAAACCATCTTTATCCAAGGCCACCAGCAAGGGTGCTGGTTTTCACAAGCTTTCGGGGGCCATTTCCCCCGCAAATATTAAACTTTCCCGAGGTTATCTTCATGGACGTCTGAGGAGGAAGAGACCATGGGAAAGAATTCATTACAGAAACCCTCTGCATCTCTTACTCAGAGTGACACCATTTTGGAAAGACCTAGATTTTTAAAATACATATACCATTGTCTTCTCCTTGTTTTATACGCAGCTGTGCTAATTTCAAAAGGTTCCTAGTGAGCTCTGTGAGATCAAGTTATTCTTGGAGGAGGGGCCAGTCCTCATTTCTTCAAGTATCTTTAGCGTGTCCCACAGGGCCTGGCCAGTGTAGAAGCTCCATAAATGTTTACTGACTGAAGGAAGTAAATACAATAACTTTGCAAGTTTGAGATTTTCCCCAGATATCAGTTGATGCTTCATTATTATTATTATTTTCACTCTCACTAAGCATGCATTTAGCCTTTATTATGTACTTACAGTAAATTACAATAAATTGAATGGTTATATGGTGCTAGATGCTGACACAAAAGCATGGCAGACGTGTTTCCTCCCTCAGCTTGCAGTCTGACGGTAGTGGCTGGTAAATAACACAAAAGTCACCGCCACTGCTGATGGGGGAGGAGCCTCTGGGTGCTCAGGAGGGGGATGTCATGCCGAGGTGGCCCCATGGAGGTGACATTGAAGCAGTGGGGGCTCTGAGGGAGGGGGACTGGGGATGGGGCAAGCATAATAAGAATTGTCTGACTGCTTGTTGTATACATGGATGACCAGCTATTTCCCTAGAAATTCTGACTCGTTGGATATTGGTGGGGGCCTAGATATCTGTCATTTTAAAAAAATGTATGTTCCATGAGATTCTTATCATCGGGGACATGAGGAGACCTTTGTCAACCATGATTGCATTGAATGAAGCACCACACTTCTCTGAGTCCCCGGTTTCCTGTTTGTAAAATGATAAGAAACAAAAACACCCACATGACAGAGCTTTTCAGTCCTTGTTTAACTTGATTCTCCAGGTCATTGGATCCTGGTGACCATTTCCTTATCCTTGAAGCTCTCCCCACCGTTGTTTTCCAAATCCGAACACTTTCCTGGCCTTTCCTCTGTCTCACTCATGGTCCCCTTCCCCTCTCCCCACCGGCTTCTCTCAGGGGCCTGCAGGCTCCATCCGCAGCCCCCTCTACTGACTCCAGACTTCCAGCAGCTGTGTCAGGAGCTCCTTTGCTCCATGTGTCATCTCCATACAATGAGCTGACATCTGTACCTTCAAACCCGTCCTCTCTTTAAACTCCAGACCCGTATCTCCAAGGGACAACTGGACGGGACCTCATTCTTGAGTGTCCCAAAGCCCCTTCCATGAAATATCTCTACAGCTGAGCCCACCACCTCTCCCTCAGCCCCCTTTGAGATTACAGCTGGCCCTCTGTACCCCAGGATGGGGAGCCCGTGGATAATGAAAGGCAACTATCCTCTGACCAGTTCCCAAAATTGCTCTAATCCTTTCTCCTTCCAATACGTATTCCATCGTGTGGCCAGGGTCTTCTTTCCAGCCTGTAACTAGGATCGTGTTCATCCTCTTCTCGAAAACTTTCAAAGCTCTCTCTCCTCCTCACAGTCACGTGATCTGGCCCTGTACCACTTCACCATTTACTGTCCTAGACACTTGAACCCGCCGGGTGGGCTGCCGAGTCCTCTGAATGGACTCAGAGCCCACTGCTCTCAGGATGGACCACTTGCGGCTCCGAGGATGGTCACCCCACGTTCCCCTCGCCTGTGTGGCCTGACACCTGCAATTCCTCTGCCTGGCCAGCTCCTGTTTGTACCCCCGGCCTCAGTTTAGATCTAACGCCCTCTGGGCCATCTTCTCTAACCCTGGATTATATGTTCAGCAGTGTGATCAACACCCACAACCCGGCTCAGCGCGCCCCCGCCGTCACGGTGTCGTGGCTGTGTGTTGCAGTTCTCACCTGCACTACCTGGGTGTTTCTTGAGGGCAGCGAGCCGCACGGGATGTATGACCGTGACCCTAATTCATTAATTAACCTAATTAACCTAATTAATAAAAGGTATCATCTTTTCTTATCTTTTTCTATCACTCAAAAGATTAAAAGTCCTATGTCAATTCATCGTACTGTTTTTGTACTCAATGCCTTAAATACATAATAAAAGAGATAACAAAGAGACTTCATTTTATGGGAGCTTTAATAGGATTTGCTTTTTAGCACCTCAATTAGCAGGACACTCGCTGATGACGGAGGAGGAGCAGTCGGCCGAGTCGGCCGGCCAGTCAGAATATCTTGCTAAAATGTAACTTTTGTTCTTTGTTATGTTTGTGACTGTAGTTTACAGGGCACTTCCTTGAACAATATTTCTTTCATCCTCAATTCTGTAAGCAGCTCCTACTGCTGTGCTATTTCAGCACTTAACTCTCAGAGAGGTTCCATGCCTTGGACAGTGACAAGTAGTTAAGTAGAAGAGTCGTAGGTAACAAACTGCAGAGTTAATACTGTCTTGGTGTCTCCACACTTCTTGTTTTATAGCTTTGTAAGCCCAACAGGTAACCATACCTCTCTGAGTGCTTGGCACTTGGTACCTGTTCAGTTTTATCTGTTGCATGCTTGTGGTTATTTCTACCCGATCATACTAAACGTTTCTATGATATCAGTTTAACAATAGTCGGATATTATTTTAACGATATTCAGAATAAGTGAGGATTTTCCATGACTGAATAAGATGGCGGTGCTTCTGTACTGTTCAATGAACTGCAAGCTCTGAAGAAAGGTTAGAAATGAGTGGGCATCTTACCTGATGGAAAAACACACTCATGGTCTCAAAGCAAGTTGAAGTCATTGCCTTCCTGCTTTACACCTGCCCCCAGCCCAGATCCTGTCTCTGTTGGGGACTGCCATCCTCTCAGGGCTCTGGTTCCCAAGCCTGAAGCTGGGAGGCATCTCCCACACTTCCTCCCTCGCCCCCCAAACCACTCTAAGCTAATCAGTCTTCAAATCCTGCTAATTTACTTCCCGCCTCAGACCCCCGACTCCTCCGCCTCTCTGCCCCACTACCCCAGTTTGGGCCCTTGTCATTGTTCTCCTGGACAACTGCAGTGGGTGTGAGCTGGTCCCCTGACCTCTGGCCCAACCCCACTGATGCACCTGCATTCCTCAGCTACACTATCTAAATAAAATGTAATATTTTCCTAGGGTTTCCCAGTGGAAAGCCCTTCAGCACACTCTGCTTTCTGCAGGAGGGGTTCATGTACATGGTTGTAAAGGGTCCATCAAAATGTGGCTCCCAGATGCATGTCCAGCCTCCCTTTCTGCTGCTGTTCACTGCTGTTGAGTCCAAAATCTCCAGCTCTTTGGGGTCACCTGCTCCTGTCGTGCTACTTCATGCTTTGCTGCCTTTGCTTGTATGTCCTTTACCTGGAATGCACTTCTCACCTTTCCTGGCCTGGCTGACTCCCTGCATCCTTCAACGCACAGCTCAGGAGTCATCTCTGCCAGGAGATGTTCCTGAAGCTCCAGATTGGGCCAAGGACCACCTGTGGGTGTTCTCACAGGAGCCTGTTTACCCGTGTAGTTTCCCGCTGCTACATTATTTGACATCACCTGGTTATACACCTGTCTGCCTACAAGACATGTGTCTTAACACTCAGGGCCATGCCTTGCCCGTGCAGGGAACTCAATCAGCCTTTGCTGAACTCGGTGGAACAGGATCAATCAGGTTGCCAGGTTTTGTAGATGTTGTGCCATGTTATGTATTTTTGTCCCCATTTCTGATTTTCTGTTTTCAGGTGTCTCTGTTCAACTATGTATTTTTGATTTCTTGGGCTTTTGCTCTGCCGTACGCCAAGCTCCGCCGACTGGCTTCAAGCGTCTGTACTGTCTGGACATGTGTGATCATTGTCTGCAAAATGTTATACCAGCTGCAGACCATTAAGCCTGAGAACTTTTCTGTCAACTGTTCCTTGGTGAGCCTCAGACATGGGGTTGGTGGGGCGGTGGCGGGGGGGGGCGTCTCTTTGCCTGGCCTTCAGGGAAGGGAGGCAGATACTGGGGGACACACATCCCCAGCACATCCTGTCTGGCCTTCAGCAGCTCAGCAGGTTGGAGGCATTCTGGCCCCCCGTCTCTTCTGATGCTGAGATTTCCCCCGTGAAGTGGGTCTTCTCTCCCCCCAACCATAGCTGAGGGAGACTACTATGAACTCTCCTAATCCATGGGGCCATTTCTTACTCCCCTTTCTCTTCTTTTCAGCCAAATGAAAACCAAACGAATATACCCCTGCAGCAGCTGAACAAGTCTCTGCTCTACAGCGCCCCCATTGACCCAGCGGAGTGGGTCGGCCTGAGGAAGTCCTCTCCTTTGCTTGTCTACCTGAGGGTAAAGCCTTTGTCACCCTAAGTTTGTGCGTCTGCCAAGTTAATGTCTGGAGCCCTTTCCCAGGAGACGCTAACTTCAGCTTTGATAGGGGTCTCATCCTCTTACATGGTGTTTGCAGTCACCTTCGAAACAGACAACTTAACATTAAAATCAGTATTGCATTATGCTGAAAAGAAATCGATCGAGTAGTTTGGGATCCATTGAATAACATATGACAAGTATATTCACTGGAACATTATAAAACCACTCAAAGACAGAGATAGATTGACACTATCAGACACTGAGAGATGTCCAAAATATACTGTAACGTTGAAAAAAAAAGCAAACTTCAAAACACCGTACATAGGATGAAGTCTTTTAGACACAAAGAAAAAATACTGAGTAAATTATACCAAATGATCAGCAGTGATCGTTTCTGAGAAGTAGGTGTCACGTTATAAGACATGTTTGCTATCTAAATTCTACAGATTTAACCAAGGGCATGTATTATGTTTAGAGGTAGCCAAATAAAAAGAGCATATCTCTGAAAAGGGAATTTTGATTGCAAGTAGTTGTAACAAACATAAGGAAAGCGATATAGTTCAGATTATTCACATTTTATTCTGATGGATAATCTGATCATTTTACTTTGATGGATTATGCTGACAATGCACTTAAAACCTTTGTACTCAACTCCCAGAATTTGAAAGTGTACTAAGCATCTCATTTTTCTTGGTGTAGCTTTCTAGTTTTTTGCTCATATGGCAGATATCATTTGTAAGGTATGAATGATGTCTACCATTAAGAGCTGTTGTAAAAAAACAAACTTATATGTTTGAAAAGGGGGATTAGAATAGTGTCTGGCACATAAATGTTAACTATTTTATTATCATTGTTATCATCACTATTATTATTTTGGGGAATAATCAGCGTATTTTTCCACTTACTGCTCTCTCTAGCCAACTTTCAGAGGTGTTCAAAAATCCCCCCTCTAATGCGAGTCCCACACGGCAGTTCAGTCTGTTTCCTGGGGTCCTTGTAGGACACTGTACAAGGGTTTCTCACTTCTAGTTGCAAAGAAGGTTGGATGACCCTCGCAAGGTAACTGGACAAGGCTTCCAGGTTCAGTGTGTACTTTTTCAGGAACAGGCATGACCATCACCTGTCTTTGGTGTAGAGGTTCCAGATCCTGTTATCATGGAAATTAGCCTGATTTGAATATTGGAGATAACTCCACGCTTGTTTCCATAAAACAGGGAAAATGAGCATTGAATTCAAGACTGTATTTTATAGAGGTGGGATTTGATCATACACTGTTCTTTTAGACACCCAGAATGGAATGAGATGGTATCTCGTGGGGATTGTTTAAATGACCACGTGGCATCACATGCAGTTTCCTTGCTTTCCAGAACAACCTCCTGATGCTGGCCATTCTGGCCTTTGAGGTCACCATCTACCGCCATCAGGAGTATTATCGCGGTCGGAACAACCTCACGGCCCCCGTGTCTAAAACCATCTTTCACGACATTACAAGACTCCACCTGGATGATGGACTTGTCAATTGTGCCAAGTATTTCATCAATTACTTCTTCTACAAGTTTGGTCTGGAGGTGTGTTTCCTTGCTGACCTGTTTTCTTTCTTTCCTGTGAAAATTCCAGTGGCTGCTTTTGGCCAGGTGGCCACTGGGGCTTTGTGGCCCGTCTCTGTCTCCTCAGGATCCGGGAGGAGCCTAACTGAAGGGTTAGCCTGGCCTGGTTGAAAGTCTCCAGGACACGGTGCCTGTCCCCTGCTCTGTGGCAGTGGACATGGCCTCTCGGGATCTCTGGCCTTACAGATGTGTGGATGTCTGTTTTGTGCCTTCTGGATATGTAACCTTAGCCAAAGTGCACTGTTTTGACCTGAATGGTGTGGTAGGCCTGCCCTCGATAGAATGTACTTGGAACAGTGATGTTTCATGGAGAGATCATAGCGGTAATTCCCTCCACCATTTGAAGTGGTTCTTATGGACAGTGACCTGGTCAGTTTTTCTGTCTTCATGATGCAAACACCCCAAAGAGGCAGCGCAGGTGAACACCTGCAGGGACCCGGCCCCGGGAATGCAGGTCTCCACCGCCCGCTCGGGGTGGGCCTCTGACACCACTCCCCTTCCCCGTGAAGCCGACTCTCTGCTTCTTTTCATCCTTACACAGACCTGTTTCCTCATGTCAGTTAACGTGATCGGTCAGCGGATGGATTTCTACGCCATGATTCACGCCTGCTGGCTGATTGCCGTCTTGTACCGGCGCCGAAGGAAAGCCATCGCGGAGATCTGGCCCAAGTACTGTTGCTTCCTGGCCTGCATCATCACCTTCCAGTACTTCATCTGCATCGGCATCCCTCCCGCCCCGTGCCGAGGTGAATGCCCCCCCACCGGGAGCCTGCTCAGGGACAGTGGGGACAAGGGCACGGAGGGGCGCCCTGACCCGGCTCCTCCCGCCTCCACCCTGCAGATTACCCCTGGAGGTTCGAGGGCGCCAGCTTCAACGACAACATCGTCAAGTGGCTGTACTTCCCAGACTTCATCGTGCGGCCCAACCCCGTGTTCCTCGTGTGTAAGTGGGGCCGTTGGGATTCCCACTTGCTCGTCCTTCTCCTGGTGGTGCGTTTGTGGGCCCCCCTACCCCACGTACAGTCACAGGCTGCTCTCCATGCGTCAGCATCCCAGGCTGCTAGTGGCTCTGCTGGCCCTGTTACATCTGCAGAGTTAATACGTAGCATAGGAAACACCATGTTCACTTTCGCGATTTCACTTCCCAACGCACAACCCCGCTCTCCGCCACCACACACCTGTACACGCCCACCTTCTAGAAGGTGGACCGCAGGGGGAGACCTTGTCCTGGGCAAATCGCTTGCTTCTTGCCGCCACCGCAGACATACACCTCTAGGTGGGCTGGGGTAGCCAGAAGGACGCAGCCGGACCACAGATGCTCCTGAGTGGGGCTGCAGCCCGAGCCCTTCCAAGGGCGGGTGACCATCCAAAGGTTAAGGTCTGGGCACCCACCGTAGGGGGTGGAGATTTGGTGCTGCCCACCCACATGCGGGTGTAGATTAAAGACGACGCCTCTGGGAGGGGGAACTGTTCTGGGCGGCCGACCGCGAAGGCAGCTCTGTCCTCTCTACCCACCCCCGTCGGCCGCCGTCTTCACCTGCTCTCACCAGCCTCCACGCCCTGTATGTTCTGGTAAGTCTGGCTACCAGTGCAGAGGGGGCCGGAGAGGACAAAGAAAGCCAGCACGCCTGCATCTACAGCTTGTAAAGAGATAAAGATGACAGAAAGTGCTCAGTGCCCCCTCAAAGCTTCAGGGGAGATCAGTGCAGGCAAACGTTGTCGTGTAAGAGAGTCATGAAGCCTAGTCATTGCCCGTTGCTTTCACTCACCGACGAGCAGACAGCGTCCAGGCACTCTCCCCCGGGAGCCCCGGAGCGTCTGTGGTCCCTCCTGCATCCCTGTGGTGGGCGGGGGAGGTTGGCATCCAGAAGGAAGTGAACTCTCAGGACGTAACTCAGGTAGCAGATGAGGAGCCGCTGGTACCCCGTGGGGACCCCTCCTCGCATCCCTGGATGCAGAGGGGGAGCAGGGGGTTTCAGTCTCCACGTCTGTCTTGCCAGATGACTTCATGCTGCTTCTGTGCGCCTCCCTACAACGGCAGATTTTCGAGGATGAAAACAAGGCCGCCGTGCGGATCATGGCAGGTGACAATGTGGAGATCTGCATGAACCTGGACGCGGCCTCGTTCAGCCAGCACAACCCCGTCCCCGACTTCATCCACTGCAGGTAACGCGGCCGCCCGAGCGCACAGCCCCTGGGAAGGTGCATTCCCGGAATCCGTGCCTCCAGCTTCCCCTGTCTTTCCCGGGGAGCTGACCCGCTGATGGCACCCCCAAAGGCAAGAATCATGGGACAGGATGGCCCAGTGGTCTGGAAGCCGAGCCTCCCACTTTTCCTCCGTCCTCCGTGGACAGCCCTCAGCAGCCCTCAAAGCAGCTGCCCCTGAACCCCAGGACAGCCCCGGGCCTCACTTGCTGCCCGGGAGCCCCGGAGGCTCCTCCGCAGAGCGTGTTGGCTGGTGTTTCCGTGTCCTTCTCACAAGCTTAGTTTTATGATTTCTGAAACTGAAGCAAGTCAGGGCTGAGGAGCGGAGGCCGGGCCTCCTGCAGGAGGAATTAACAGCTGCAGGCAGGGGAGGGAAATGTGTGGAAAACATACGGTGCGCTAACACGCACGTGTTGCACGCGCGCGCACACACTCACTCAAACACGCCAGCAGCCCAGTTCTACCGACTTCAAGCCACACACATCAGGAGGCCCTGTGGGCGTTCAGATCTCACCCCTGGACTGAGTCACCAACATTACCAGTGTGATCCTGGGACGCTGAGAAATATCAACATCTTATTCATTCTCCTGTGTGTTAAATCAAGGATGAGTGTAATATATTTTAGGAAAAAATCATAGAAACATTTAAAAGTGTTGAATGGTTTAGTCTATCGAGAGTAAAGTTCAAAAGTTCACTTATGTGACAGTGTTCCTCTAAGGCACAACTTATTCCCTAACGATGCTGGACAGTGTGGCACGTATTTTTCAGAGATGACTTGTTAACTCCCACAAAATAACAACTCTTTTATCAAATATCTGACCCACAATTGGTTCTTCTGTGCTTCTTTCCAAATCTGGGAAGAGAAACAACCAAAGCAAAACCTCCAAAACTGAGAGGCTGTAATTAAGTGAATACAGATGGGCCGATGGCCCAGGCCAGGGAAGCTGCGGCAACTGCTTTCATTGCGGGAGGATGGCGGCCCGAGTACCTGCCTCCTTCAGGGAGTTATAGTGGAAGAATGGCTCCCACATGTCAGCTGAGGGAGGTGCAGAGAAACTGTTGGACAGAGCCTGGAAGCTCTGGGTCTGCTTGGGCAGAACTACTTCTCATCTGGAGGAGAGATTTTCACCTCTAGCAAAATCTTTGTATTTGTTTTAATCCATTAATTTCCAGTTCATGGACAGGAATCCATTTTTAACTGTTCTCTTGCTCCAAGAGGCATCTGTATCTTAGAGTTTCCTCGGCCTCCTATAGAAAGACAGAGAGGGTTTTGAGTACTCAGGTAGTAGGCAGAAAACGTTGCCACTTGTGGGAAGTTTGGCCCAAATTCGATGAAAATAAACATGCACATGGTGTTTTCACAAGGTACCACTCTGTCCATCACTAACTGGGTGAGGGTTTCCTGTGGACCGGGCAGTGATCAGTGAGAGATGAGCACAGAGCTCCCAGGCTGGCCTGGACAGAGCCTCCAGACAGAGTCAGGAGGAGAGTGTGAATTTGTTCCTTCCTCAACCTAGAATCTCCCGACTTGATTTCTGTTGTCGTTTGTGTCGTCTTTCGGTTCTGTTTTGCAGATCGTACCTGGACATGTCCAAAGTGATCATCTTCAGCTACCTCTTCTGGTTCGTGCTCACGATCATCTTCATTACCGGAACGACCAGGATCAGCATCTTCTGCATGGGTTACCTGGTGGCCTGCTTCTACTTCCTGCTCTTTGGGGGCGATTTGCTGCTGAAGCCCATCAGGAGCATCCTGCGATATTGGGACTGGCTGATCGCATACAACATCTTTGTGATCACGATGAAAAACATACTGTCGGTAAGTGGCTCCACTGTATAACACACTTGTGGTTTCAGCGTCAGAGTAAACGATCCATTCAGTGGTTATTAAAAGCCCGTGGCCCGTCACACTGCTCTCTTAAAAGCCCCAAGTAAGATGCTTGCAAACTCAGAATCCAAATGACCATTTATTACTCGTTGTTTTACCATATTAAGCAGAATCCTTTTTGCTCATTTCCACCCTCTCAAGGACAAGAGGGTATGTATTCGTAGGAATAAACTCGAAAATGTATTTTATGAATTAAAATCCATCTCTTCTGAGGAACGATCGGTGATCATTCCTACGATGAACTACAGTGTGGCCCTTTTATGAGTTGAATCAGTCATGGGATGTCTTCAAAAATTGTATCATATTGGCTAAAAGCAACTCTTTTACCTAGAAAGAGCCGTGGAAGTGTAAATAGAATGGGCGCGGTTCTCCATGACACCGCTGGGGGTGGGGATGAGGAGGGATGGACCCCCTGAAGGCACAGATGTTTTATGAAGCCCTGAGATGAGGGGTGGATCCAGGGGAAGCTTTATGGCTGATCCGAGCATCAGTGTCTGGGCTAGAAAACAGCTAAGGCAGTGGAAGGTTGAGACAAACATCTCCCGTCCACAGAACGTGGCTGCTTCTCTATTAAATATCCACGTTCCAGGGCACATCGTGGCCACTGCCCTGGTAGATAAACTGCCCACGGGTCATGCCAGAATCACGTGGATTCTTTTAGGCCACAGAGACACCTTTTAAACTATTTATTGTGTCAGGAAATTAAACAACGACCTTTCATGAGCTGAAGGAGTTAATCCACCTCTAGCTCCAGCTTAAAGTGAATCCCAGGGCCTGCTACTCACCGGCTGTAACCGACAGTGCATTAGAAGGACAGTGATGTACGATTTCCTGCTTCTCCCCTTCCTGGTACTTACAGATGAGCTCACCAGGCAATTCTACTGGAAAGCATTTGACTTTTTTATTTTGGCACGTGCGCTGCTGTGTTTAGAGGTCTGGGGAAGCCAAGTCTGTGTAACCAGGAGTATGTATTTGAAGAATTTATTTTGTGTCCTGTCCATCAGAATGCTAAGTTTCTAGCTGATAGTAAAAATGATTTTTATTCATCAGTTCAACCCCAGCAGTGTGTGTTTGCCTGTGGGGCGGTGTTGAGAGTTCTTGGAAAGGGGATGAGCTAGGACAGGAGGTCACCCTTTCATCCTAAAGCCTGTCTGATGGGCAGAGATCTGCGGCTGGAGGCTGACCCCTATGACTGTTCCTGGAAAGTGTGTGGCTGCAGAATCCACTCATTCATTCATTTGTTCTCTAAACCCGTGTTGCAGACCTGATCTTTGCTAGGCACTGTTTTATATCTTGAAGAACTAGAGGTGAATAGTACTCAGATTTTACCCCTAAGGAGCTCACATTCTAAAAGAGAAGATAGACTTTCTTATAAATAATTACAGTACACTCTGTTAATGCTCATTATCACAATATTTTAGGAAAGCAATACAAAACAGAACGCCTAATTTCTGGCCTCGATAAGTTGGGGAGAGGCTTCCTGGAGGCGTTGCCATGTGAACCCATCAGAAACTTGAATTCAGGGGTGTCCAGGGAGACAGAGTGGGGGGGATATTCCCTGAGGAGGAGGCTATTTTCCCCCCTTGGCATGTGAACTTAACTGTGACAGGAAATCACTGTTATGAGACAACAACGTGACGGTCAACAAAGAAGTCTCCTTTACTCGGAGAATTGGCTGAAAAAGAGTTGGCTCAAAGCACATACTCTCTTCCTGCTCTAAGAACTACACCAGGCAGCTTATGTTTGTGATCATCTCCTGGCAAATAGCGTAGGTTTACTATGTCTGACTCTGTCTGACTCGTGAGAAAATAACTGCCAAAATCCCAGTCCTGGATCCGCGCTCACCCGTTTGCCATCACAGAGTTGGGCTTGTTCCTACGATGGTCTAAGATTTCCTCTTTGGAAAGAGAGGAGCTTCCAAGTTCAGAAAGCATCACGCTCAGGGTTCTCCCCTTGCTCCTTGAGTTTAACTCCCTCAGGAAGTGAAGCATCAAACGCTCTACCCGGTGGAGACTGGATTTGGGGCCCCGTCCACCACCAGACCGGGACTTTGGGAATTCTTGCACGTGTTGGGATTGCAAGACATCAACCTTTTCTCTGGGTGCGGAGCTTCAGGATACGCCTTTCCCCTTCGTTTTTCAGATAGGAGCATGCGGCTATATTGAAAAATTGGTTCAAAATAGTTGCTGGTTGATCCAAGCTTTCAGCCTGGCCTGCACAGTCAAGGGCT
The DNA here is from genome assembly GCF_002837175.3 of Physeter macrocephalus. NCBI lineage: Eukaryota > Metazoa > Chordata > Mammalia > Artiodactyla > Physeteridae > Physeter > Physeter macrocephalus. The sequence goes on from NC_041232.1 coordinate 27,010,331, forward strand.
ACAAAATGCGTAAGTATGAAAAGCAAATTTGGGAACCAAAGGACAAAGAGGGAAGGGCAGTTGTATTGTTCTAATTTAAAAACTGGGCCGAAGCCCCTGAAGGGAAGAGGTGAAGAGACGTGAGTCAGCGTCTGCACGGAGCTGTGGGCTTGTGCCACGCTGGCGATCTGTGCTCAGGACACACCCCCCCCACCGCATCGCTCATCCTCTTCTACAACCGTCCCTGTCCCCCTCCCCAAGCAGGTCTAGGGGGCAGGTGTGGCCTTTAGCAACTCCTTGAACTTCCTTGAGTTACCATGGGAAGGGTCACAGATGCCCACACACACCCGTGGCTGCTGCGGTTGGAATCTCGGTCATCAAAGTAGCTCTGCCTCCAGACGCGCCCTCCTCTGAAGCTCAGAGAACCTCCACCTTGGGAAAACAGTCGGGAGCAGCAACAGGGTGTCTGGAGTTAGATTCCCACCTGTACGGAGTCAGGAGTTCCGTTTCCGCCCCTCTGCGACTCTTGCATCAGAACCCTGGCCAGCACCTCCATCCTCCTTGGCGCCCAGGGTGGGACCTTGAACATGACACCCCTCCCCCAACTCTGCCTTCCAATCCTTGCTACACTTTGCAGAGGATGAAGAGGCACTGGAGTTTGTTCTGACTTAGGATCAGATGTGCTGTTGACACCCCTTCTTCCAATAGACCGTACCTGCTCCCCTGGCTACCCCTGGGGGAGCCCCTTCCCAGAACATGTGTCTTTTTTGTACCAGAGATTTCCTCTGGCATTAGGACATGCAGATGTTATTTCTCCATGGCCCTTACTGGGTGAGAGGGGTCCCTTTCCATCCTCTGCCTTACATTATCAAGAGCTCACTTTGTGGTCAGCCTTGTGAATCAGTGCTGATACTGGATTTGAAGTGTGTGCCCTTGGCTGTGAATAAATCCACTCAGAGGGACTCAGTGCATCGGAAGTTTGCTCTCACACCTGTGTGATTTCCCAAGTCTGATCATGCCACAAGAGTTTATAAAATAACAATGAAAATGTGTGTAAATTTTAATTTTTTTCTTCTTTTTCTTTTTTTTTGCCCCAGCTGATGATGATTCCTCGTGTAAACTACCCAGCGGGGAAGCGGGGATTATTTGGGACAGCATATGCTTTGCCTTCCTCCTGCTGCAGAGAAGAGTTTTCATGAGTTACTATTTCCTACACGTCGTGGCGGATATAAAAGCTTCACAGATCCTGGCTTCGAGGTGGGTCAGGCCAAGGAATCAAGGGGTTTCTCTTAAGAAACCTGTCGGGAAGCGATATTGCACTCTGATTCCTGTCTGAGCTTGCTTGTAGAACCCACAAGAAATTAAGAGATTCCTTCCAGGAAAACTGATCCAAGAAGGCTTTAGCCCAAGGCCTTTAAGATCTAAAATAGAAGAGTAGGGCTTCCCTGGTGGCGCAGTGGTTGAGAATCCGCCTGCCAATGCA